>NC_090931.1:560376061-560690566 GCF_040938575.1 Ambystoma mexicanum
TTATTATTTTTCACATAGGCCCCTTTTAGTAATGCAGAAACGCAAAACGCATAAAGCCCTCGCGTATATGCTTGCTGACGCTTCTCCCACCCCTCGCATCGTGATGAGAATATAAAGAAGACGTAATATTGCTATGAGGCCATGTCAAACCGCAACACAGGTGCCGTGCATTACACATCCCCACCCATGAACCAGGCCCAATTAGCCCGCAAGCAAGAACCGCCATGAACACTGTATGAGCAAGAGTACAAGTGCTGATCACGCAGAATGAGCCCAGCGAGAACTCATTGCCAAGGGCGCAAGTTGCAACTCGTATGCTACCAGCCGGCGCCAAGGTCACACCTGTAAGCAAAGCCAAGCACACAGAAGCAAAATACAACTTTAAATGTGCAGAATTCTGCCCCAGCTACGGTCTCTCCACATGTGACCAAGCCGACCTGACAAGGTGCCAGACCCACGAGGAAGAAGTCGCCTGGGTCCCACGTCCGGGACACAGGTTGCAACAGTGAAATGACAGGATGGACACCTACGGTGATGGGAATGGCCTGCTTTCAGGCCTATGAGCAAACCCACATATTGTCTGCACAAACACATAGTTACACATTGTTGCTAGTGACAGGTACACCGCGAGTTGGGAACGACGATGGTCCCAGACTGGGGGGCTCGCGGGAGGACCAATCAGAACATGAGGGCACTTATCACTGACGCCACTAACATTAGCCAATCATTAGGGGTTTTCGTGTAACAATTTTCAAGTATCTAATAGAAGGGACAACCCAAGTATACCACCTGACTCATCCTTAACCACTAATATTGCTCTCTATATGTATACTATACTAACCCTACCACTCGAGGAACCAATCCGGAGTGGCAATAGGTTTTTTCGCTAACTTTCCCAGGTGACGCAAGTAGCGCGTCATACTGCAGTAAAAAGGGCCTGCGAGCCCTACGAATTTTGAGAGTCTGGACGGACGCGTACGATCCTAGACCCATCCCTGCCGTTGTTTTAATAAACAGCAGAACCGCCTTGCTTCTTGTGTGTGTCTCATACTCATTTTTGGGAAGCACGGGAGGAGTTGGGGCCTCCCAGCCCAGAGGTCCGCGGACGGCTCAGCCAACCCCGGGATGACCACCCCGACAACACAATGTAGAGTGGTAAGGTTGTGACAGTTGACTGTCTCTTTGTCATCATTGAATGTCACCTGGTATGTGCCAGGCCTGTGTGCACTCCGCAGGGGTGTGAATTCAGGTGAAAAATGTGGCCACAAGCTGGGTCCGGGCTGCCTTGCCACGTGCCCTTTCCCCTCCCATGAGCAGCGCCTGTGCGTGTGGTTGGGGATGTGGGGGCACCACCATGTCCAGCGGTACGCCCCGCCGTGTTGCAACATTGTGCAGGACACATGCTGCCACAATGATCCTGCACACTACTGGGGGTGCATATAGTCGCTTCCCACCAGACTGGTCAAGGGAGCGGAAGCGTGACTTGAGCACTCCGAATGTGCGCTCCACTATGGCCCTGGTTGCAATATGGGCTGTGTTGTATCTTGCCTGGGGTGGTGTGGTGGGGTTTCGTATTAGCGTCATCATGTGGGTGCTCAGAGGATAGGCACTGTCCCCTCGGCAGGTGATGATGGTTGTCATTAGTTGGGTTTGTGTATTTGTCTGTGTGTGACATGCAAGCAAAACAAAAGATGGGTAAACCTCTACTTCGCTGACAAAGAGGAAGTAACAAATGTAGTGAACAGAGAGTGTGTCAGCGGAAACAAAATTCAAGTTAAAGTGGTGACCGGCAATGGGTTGGGGAGAGAGGGGGCCCCCGAAATTCGGAATCACAGATCAGACCATATAGACCAAACAATAATTGAAAAACATGAATATTTTATTTAAATTCCATTTGTTAAAACATACATATTAAATTTTAAATTTTGTTACGAGCTCATCTCTAAATAGCAGCAGATTGTTGTAGAATAAAGTGCATAGTGAAACAAAGTGCCAATATAAAACCAGACTGAAAATTCAGTCAGTATTAACTTCATGTTGCCAAGCTGTCTGAACCTCAAGTCGGCTGAAGGGGGTCACCCGGCTGGTGGTCAGAGGCTATGGCCGCATTTAACAATATAGAGAAAACCCCAAAAATATGTGGACAAGGCAATGGTAGTTCCTAATTAGAATTTCTCTATATTGTTAAATGCGGCCATAGCCTCTGACCACCAGCCGGGCACTTTGTTTCACTATGCACTTTATTCTACAACAATCTGCTGCTATTTAGAGATGAGCTCGTAACAAAATTTAAAATTTAATATGTATGTTTTAACAAATGGAATTTAAATAAAATATTCATGTTTTTCAATTATTGTTTGGTCTATATGGTCTGATCTGTGATTCCGAATTTCGGGGGCCCCCTCTCTCCCCAACCCATTGCCGGTCACCACTTTAACTTGAATTTTGTTTCCGCTGACACACTCTCTGTTCACTATATATATATATATATATATATATGTGTGTGACATGCATGCATGTGCACAGACATTTGTACTCACCAATGAGCCATGTGTTGTCATGCTTCCCAGCTTCCAGGGCCCGGCTCAGGGCGGACATTCTGTATATGAAACTGTCATGGGTAGACCCAGGATAGTTTGCATAGACAGAGGTGATGATTCCATGAGCATCACATGCAACCTGTACCTTGATGGAATGCCAGTGCTTGCGGTTGCGGTTGATGTTATCAGTGGCCCTAGGTGGACGTAGGGCCACATGGGTGCAATCTATGGGACCAAGCACTTTGGGGAAGTGTGCCACCCTGTAAAAGTCCTGGACCACGGCCTGCCTTTGTGTGGGTGTTCGGGGCATGTATATGTGCCTGCGGACTGAGGGGCGCGCAGACACGATTGCCAACACCTGGTGTAGGCAGCATGACTGCGTGGCCTGTGAGATGCCCCCAACTATGGCAGTTGCCCGCTGAAATGTCCCAGTAGCCATAAAATGCAGGACATTGAGCACCTTTTCCAAGGAGCTCAGTGCTTGGGAGCACAAGGAGGGTGATGTGAGGTCATCCTCCCACTCAATGACCAGGTCTAGGATAATATGAGGTCGAAACCTATACCTGCCATAGACCTCGTCATCAGGCATCCCAAAAAGGCTAGTCCTGGGCAAAAAAATGCGGGGCCTGGCTATTCTCCTCCTCCTGCGGTGTCCCACGATCACTGCTGCGAGAAATGGGACATTCATCGTAACTGTACATGTGTGTTTGTGTTTTGCGCGCACTTTTATACTGCGCCGGAGCACTTCCGCCTGCCTTCGTGTGGCGGACGTTTTTACGCCTGTGCGTGTCTTTTGGTGTGCGCGGGTTTTCCCTATTCAATTACATGAATACGAGTTGTTCGCGTCTATGTGGGCGTTCCATGTATTTCCCAGCAGTACTTCCCCAGTTACGCCCTCATTTTCACGCATTGTTCCCCATTGCGCGTGTTGCACCCCCTTTTTGGTGTGTGCGCTACACATTGTGTGCTTTCGCTGTGCACGTCGCACACGGCGTTCGGGATGTCGCAGTGCCGTGTGTGCCATGCGCAGTTTCGGCACAGCTCCCAGGAAAAATACGCGCACAGACTTCCACGAATCGCTTGCGTGCGATTCGCACACATGCGCTGGATTTTTCATGCTTGCGCCACTGATTTCAGAACACAATTATTCCATGAATCTGCCCCATAATGGCCAGTATCTGTTTATAACTCCAGTAACATTTTATCATAAAATAGATAAAATGTATGTTCTTTCCCTTCATGAATAATGGCCACAACGCATCTTGTATGTCTGGGTCAATCTCATTATTGTACATCTTCAACTATTTCTGTCTTAACGTGGTCAGTCCCTCACAACAGCACATAATATGTTCAAGGCTTTCGACCACATCATCTTCACATAATCTGCAAAGTCTCTCGGCATGGGGCATCGCCATATGTTCCTTTTTGATTTGTAGGACATCACTCATGTTAAATGTTAACAACAAATATTGACTGATCACATTGCAGTTGGGGAATGCTTTATTGTACGCTGATCTCAATTCGCGCTCTTGGTAATATGTAAGAAGGGGGGCCCCAGGGGGAACGCGTAGCGTTTCCCCCCGGGGAGTTTTTTGGCGCTGCACACGGCCAGCGAGTGGCCGTGGGGATGCAGAGCGCCTCCCTAGGGGTACTTAAGGGATCAGGGAAGGTTCGGGAGGCAGGCGACGGTTAGGACTTGGTGATTGTCCTGTCGCCTGCTCCCGAGCTTTCCCTGATTGGGGCCTAACGAGGTGTGTGAGGTAGGGGATGGGGGCCAGGATAAGGGCCGAGGGAGAGTGTCGTCGGCGGCACAAAAAAAAAAAATATAATGAGGGTGGGGGTCGCGGGCCCCGAATAGTTGGGGGTACCGTACATAAGGTACCCCCCGCCCCCTCCTTACCGAAACCGCCGCCCGCGGGTTGGCTTTCGGCAGGGCGGGTGGTTCGGGCCATTCGAGCCAGCAGTTGGGTTTTATAGTGAGGGAGCTGGGCGGGCATTCTCTCGACGGCCGCAGTGTGGGCCCGCAGGGCTCAGCATTGATGTTGCCGGCCCCCGCGGCTCTTTAGTGTGGGACGCAGTGTGTCGGGTGAGGGGAGCCGTGGGTTAGTTGAGCCCGCGTGTGCTGGGCTTCTTTTCCTCGCGTGCGGTGCCGGCGTGCAGCAGGGAGGGGGCAGAGCGGCCCTCTTAAAGGGACCGCTCCCCCTGTTACGATCCCATTGAGGATAAGAAGGTACTGCAGTGCGGCGTTGGGGCCACTAGGGGGAGGGGGGGGGGCGGTGGAGCGGGGTTGACGGAGTGGGGGGGCAGTAAAAAAAAAAAACAAAAAAAAAAAAGAAATTTAATAAAAAGAAAGGGAAAGTAGGAATAGGGGGTTTTAAGGAAAGGAAGGGGTTTTTGAGCAGGGGGGTGGAGGGTGGGGGGGCCCTGTGGGGAGGGTTTGCGAGCAAAGCAGCTCGTAATGGAGTGGGAAAAAGGGGGGCTATCCGGGTGCAGGGGGTGGTTGGAAGTGGGGGGGGTTTATTAAAAAATAAATAAATAAATAAATAAAAAATAATAAATTAATAAATAAATAAATAAAAAGAGTATTAATTTCATTGAATAAGTAGGTTTATAAAAAAAAAAAAAAAAAGCTAGTTTCAAAGCTAGCATTTTTTCAGTTTGGGGATAGGTCCACGGGTAGTTTTGGCTCGGGGGCTTAGGTTTGTTAGGTTCATTTTCAGGGGGCATATATATTGTCGTGCACAATCAGATTAGTAGTGCACGATGGTGGGCCAGAGAGCCGGCAAAAAGGGCCGGGTTGATGCTGAGGCTCTGAGGGAGGCTTGGGAAATAATTAGTGGGGCATCTGGGGCCCAGTGGGAGAGGGCAGTGGGGGAGGTCACAGGCGGAGAGGTCATGGGGGAGGGGGAGATAAGTGGTGGTAGGCCGCAGCGTAGAGCAGCGGCAGATGGGGCTCTCGCGGCAATGGTGGCCTGCACCCCATCGGCGGGGAGAGGGGAGGTTTGGGAAACTAGGGGCGGAAAGTGAGAAAGGGGATAGACAGGAGGGCGGCAGGGGGAGAAATGATTTCGGGTCATGAGGTGGCTTAGAGGAATAAGAAGGGGGCTAGTGAAGGGGGGAGAGGGGGGTGACAGGGCAAAGTGGAAGAGGGGGTAAATACCTGCAGAAGAGTGCAGGTGGAGAAAGGAGGGAGAGGTCCCCTTCAAGTGAGGAGGTTAGAGTGGGGCGCGGAACGGCCCCCCCGGGTAGGAGGAGTGAGGGCGGAGGGCGCTGCGCAGCCCCCGCTGGTCAGGTGGAGGTTGAGGGTTTCAGTACGGCCCCGCCTCAGTCAACGCAAGGAGAGCCTAGAGGGCGCAGCACAGCCCCTAGCAATGAGGATTCCAGGGTGGAGGTCGGAACGCCTCGCCCGAGAGAAGAGGACCAGGCAGGGGTTCCCACAACCCCGCTGAGAAGACGTCAAAGGAGTGGCGGGGCGGACGCCCTGGGCTCACAAGAAGATCATCAAATCATCCCGGGCATGAGCTCGCATCCACAATGTAGGAGCCCTCTAAGAATGGAGAGGAGGAGCACCGGTGTGGACGCCCGGCCGCAGGTGGCAGGTGTGGAAAGAGGTGAGCGGGAAAAGGAATGGTCATCTGCATGGCAGAGAGGGGTAAAAAATAGGTGGACAGGGGAGGAACGGGCTGGTTTTCAATGTGTAAGGAAGGAAGTTGGTGTGCAGGCCATTGGAGCCGAGGGGGTTGAAAAGAGCATTTGCTCAGTGGAGGTCCAAACGGACAAGGTGGGGGAGCCATTGGTGCTCGAAGTGCAAGCTGGAAAGGATAAGGAGTGTGAAGTGAAAAGAAAGGAGAAAAAATGGCCATACATGGGGATAACAAAACCATTGGGGGCGCACTTGAGGGCAGCGACCAGGGAGAAGATTGAGGCAGGGGAATTTGTGGATGTCTTTAAATTGCTCCATAGGGAAGTGAGAGCAAAGGAGGGGTCTAAGGAGGAAGAGAGGGAACTGGCTTCACGCCCAAGGGTCCCGGTGACCATTGAGAATTGGGCGTCGGCGTTTATTATTTATGCCAGTGTGTACTGTGGAAAATTTACGGAGCGGTGCGTGGCCCTGTTTAAATATATGGACGTACTTAGGAAGGCTTTCACGAGTTTTGGGGGTTTTGCCTGGGTACGCTATGATGAGGAATTCAGAGCGAGAATGGCGGAGGATAGTTAGGCGGTCTGGGGGGAGATTGACATGGATCTTTGGCTGCAATGGATGGCTCCAACGGGGCCTGCCCCGACATTACACACAACAATTGGGCTGCCTGTGCCTTACCGGCCCTTTCTTGGTCGCCCCGCCCATGAGGGGGCGGGGGGAGGAGGCGGAGGACAGCCCTCAACAGCATGTCGGGCGTTCCATAAAGAAAGCTGCACGAGGTGGATGTGCAAATTTAAACACGAGTGCAGCAGGTGTGCGGGTCGGCATCCGGTTACAGATTGTTTTCAGGCAGGGGACAGTGGGTCAGGGCGAGGAGCGAGGCAAGGAAGTGGGGGGGAAGGACCGCATGCCAGGTAAATTGGGGTGTGCTGGTAGGTCGGGCTCAGTTTATCGTAAAGGAGGTGGGGGGCACAAGGTTTGATGAAAGGTGTTGGGAGCAAAATTAAAGGGGGCAGGAGAAAGGTGAGGAGGAAGATGCGTAGGTAGGGGAGGGCCCAGGGGGGAGGTAACGGTGGAAATTGTTAAGGGAGAGGTAGATGTCGTTTGGAGGGCAGGGTCGACGGTGGTGAAGCCCTCACGCTTGCCGCACGACAAGGTGAGTAGGCTTCAGGCTGCATGGACGGAGGTGCGGGAGCGCCTCTGGTGCAGCAGGGGGGAAGTGAGGAGATGGGTCTGCATGGACGGGGGTGCACTAGGGCCCCTGGTGCAGCTAAATTAAAAAAAAAAAAAAAGTGGAGCATAGAAGGGAGGTGCCGGAAGAGGAATTTATGTGTAATGGTCTGCATGGACGGGGGCGCAGGTTTGGCCCCTGGTGCAGCGGTGGAGAGGAAAAGGAAAAATAAAAAAAATAAATAAATAAATAAAAAATAAAAAAAAATTAAAAAAAAAAAAGGGGGCCTGCATGGACGGAGGTGCTCTAGGCCCCCTGGTGCAGGTGGGAAACAGGTGGTAATGGACGAAAGTAGCTTGAAGATGGTGATATGGAAGGAACTGCATGGACGGGGGCGCAGGTTTGGCCCCTGGTGCAGCGGTGGAGAGGAGTAAGGAAGAAAAGGGGCCTGCATGGACGGGGGTGCATTAGGGCCCCTGGTGCAGGCCGGAAAAAGGTGGTAATGGATGCGAGGAGCTTGAAGAGTTATATGGAAGGGACTGCATGGACGGGGGTGCAGGTTTGGCCCCTGGTGCAATGGCGAGAGGAGTAATAAACTAAAGGGCCTGCATGGACGGGGGTGCACGTGGGCCCCCGGTGCAGGGGGGACAATGGGTGCAGGGGGGACAATGCAGGAATGTAAAGGAACAAACTGGGCACAACAAGTGGAACAAATGGTTTATTGCTTGTAGGGGAGCTGTTTGCGACTTGTTTTACGTGGGTATTGTTTGGGGGCTTTCAGGGTTTCCGAGTTGGTCGGGGGAAAAGGGGGGGTAGGGGGACTGCAATGGGAAGATGTTCAAATTACAGAAGAAGGTTTAGACATCAAGATTAAAAGGTCTAAGACGGATAAGAAGGGAAGGGGCTCTTGGGTTCGGCTGGGTCGTGGGAGCAAGGTCTTATGCCCAGTTCCAGGTGCTAGGGGTATTGCGGAAGGAGTTGGTGGCAGTGGGGAAAAGGAAGAGGATTTTGGGACTCGTTACTTTAGGATGGGCGCAGCATCTGAGGGTACCGGGCGGGGTTTTTTCAGAAGACAAGGTGAAAAGATTGGGACGTTGGAGGTCTGGGAAATACAAGGGGTACGGCAGGGAGTTTGATAATGGGGGTGCTGAAAAGGTGGTTAGGACTTTGCGGGCCAACTGTTGTTGAAATATTTTTGACTTGTCAGTGATTTTGTATTTTCTTTTCCAGATGCTGCGCGAAAGGAAGGGGAGTTGGCGCAAGTTTTGATTTGTTGGCCATTCAATTGTTAAGCGGGCTGGGAAGGAAGTGGAGAAAAGGGGTTTGGAAGGTAACAGGGGTGCAGTTACAAGGAAGTGGTGGTGAGAGGGCACGGGTTGGGGGGCCTGCGGTGGGATCAGCTGCTTCCTATATTGGCAGGGATGAGGGAACGCTTGGGGTTCCAGAGGTGGTGATTATGCATGCAGGGGAGAATGACCTGGTGAGAGATACGGGGTTGGCTCTGCTAAGGAAAATGAAGAGGGACTTAGGGGGGGTGCGGGAAATGTGGCCTCAAGCAGTGGTGGTATGGACTAAGTTGTTGCCGCGATGAGTGTGGAGGGGAGTGAAAAGGGGGGAGCAATAGAACGGGCCAGGAAGGGGATAAACAGAGAAAGGGTAAAATTTTGTGCCTCGGTGGCAGTGCAGGTCATGGACCATAAGGAAATAACATATGAGGGTCTCCTTTTCTTTAGAGAGGTTGGGGTACACTTGTCCGTGTAGGGGAATAATCACTACCTGGCGGACTTGGGTGCTTGGCTGGGAGAATGGGTAAAATGTTTGAGGTAGAAAAGTTGGGGGGGGGGTTGGGGCAGAAAGAACTCCACGGGGGAGGGTTTTTCTGGTGCCGGGGGCATGGCCCCTTTTGATGTGGGGGGAGGGAAGCACAATGGGGGAATGACACGGGAAAGGAGGGGGTGGCGCTGTTTGCACAAGCAGGTCACCCCGGGGGAACAGGTATTGAGCCTGGAGGGGCATGGCCCCTGGGAGAAAGCGGGACGCCTGGAAAAGGGGCAAGGAGACGGTAGGATCCAAGGGATCATTAGGGAGGAAATTGGTTATTTAATTATTTAATTGTTGGGGGAAAATGGAAATGTTTAAGTTATTTAATTGATTGTTCAAATATGTCTTTAGCTTGTTAGGCCATGGAGCCAGTTAAGCGTTTTGATTGTAAGCTTTGGCCTGTCACATTAAAGCGACCTTTTCCACTTTTAAATGAGTCTGGGTTTTTGTGCAGTAAGCCAAAAGGGGGGCCCCGGGGGGAACGCGTAGCGTTTCCCCCCGGGGAGTTTTTTGGCGCTGCACACGGCCAGCGAGTGGCCGTGGGGATGCAGAGCGCCTCCCTAGGGGTACTTAAGGGATCAGGGAAGGTTCGGGAGGCAGGCGACGGTTAGGACTTGGTGATTGTCCCGCCCTCCCACCCCTTAGTTTTTGGTTTTAGGGTAATGTCAGTTATGGAATAGGGGGGGGGGTCCATTGTTCATGGGATTATGCAGGGGATTTTCTAGATGTCATGGGGAGTTTTTTATGGTTTTTGGGGTCTGTTAGGAGGGTAGGGTTGGTAGTTTCGTGTGACAGGTCAGGGCATTGTGAAAGTTTGTGTGTAATATATGTTGCTGATGTGGCAGGTCAGGCTGGCTGCAGGTCATAAGAAGGGTGAGTTTGGTGTAGAGGGGAGTTTAAAAGGAGTCGAAGTGGGTTGGGGCGCCGGGGGCATGGCCCCTTTTGATGTGGGGGGAGGGAAGCACAATGGGGGAATGACACGGGAAAGGAGGGGGTGGCGCTGTTTGCACAAGCAGGTCACCCCGGGGGAACAGGTATTGAGCCTGGAGGGGCATGGCCCCTGGGAGAAAGCGGGACGCCTGGAAAAGGGGCAAGGAGACGGTAGGATCCAAGGGATCATTAGGGAGGAAATTGGTTATTTAATTATTTAATTGTTGGGGGAAAATGGAAATGTTTAAGTTATTTAATTGATTGTTCAAATATGTCTTTAGCTTGTTAGGCCATGGAGCCAGTTAAGCGTTTTGATTGTAAGCTTTGGCCTGTCACATTAAAGCGACCTTTTCCACTTTTAAATGAGTCTGGGTTTTTGTGCAGTAAGCCAAAAAGGGCCTGCTGTTTGACTTAGTTGATAGATTTACAAGATGACTTTCGTAACTAAATCCATATTTCTCTTTCAACCTTGCCTTAACAGTTAATATTGGGATCCCTAATGAAGAGCTGTTCATTCCAGACTGTCATTTACTAAACAAAGTGGCAATTTTGCCAATCGTGCCTAAGGACTTAAAGTTTTCTAAGCATTGGTATGCCTTCATATATTTTACCCTCATGGTATTGTTATCCAGAGCTTGCAGTTTCATCCAGCACATATAAACTCTTTGGATGAACAGCGCATTTATTCCAGGTTGTTCAAATTCCAGATACAAATATTTAATGGAAAGGGACGATGGCATACGAAATTATTCTCGCATCATTTTTGCTCCAAATTTCACCAGCTCTGGGCCATAGTGTTGAGACTTGAGCATCGTGTAGACAGGAGAAACCTCCGTCCCCAAGTGCCACACAAAAAGAAAGCAAGAGCCACTCTCTGCGCAGCCTTTGAGGCCACAGGTGGAAGATGATGAAGCCCGGAACCACGGAACACTGGAGACCCCGGAGCCGCTAAAAAGGAAACAGTATTAAGTGCCAGGCAATGACAGTAACTTGAAATACAAATAAACAGGAGAGGCTTGCCTTTTGGTGTTAGTTGAGACACTGTTAACCTAGAAAGTGGGGAGGGGTATTCCGAGACTCACGTGAGCAGTAGTCCCAGATGACTATAAGGACAAGCTCAAAGAGTGTTGCAGGCAAAGGTCCATCTGTGCTGAGGTCCAAGATCACGTAGAGTGGTTTCAAGAGAGTGGCTTGAAGATTAAGCAAGACCAGGAAATCAAGGTGCCGGACTGGGAAGTCCAAAGATGTCAGAGAGGCAATCCGAGTTCGTCAACGATAAAGCAGTTCATAAGAGAGCAACAATCCAAAAGGGCAATCCAAGGGAGTCCAAGAAGCCAGATCCGGGGTCAAGATATCCAAGGTAAACAACAGGTACGAAGCACCAAACAGAGTCCGAAAACAGCTGTGAAGCGAAGAACGCACAGCGAATCAGCCCTTTAATACTGGCCGCTTCCGGGTCACGGGACGAGCATCCGCATCACGTGAGCGAGGCAACGAATCACGTGAGCGGAGAAGGGCGGTCACGTGACGCAGAATGCCGGTCTGGTCACTCTGGCAGCATGCCGCGTCTTGCCTTGAAGGGCACTCAACTGCACACGTGAGTCCCGACCTGTGTGAGTGATGTGTGACAATGATGGCCGCACTGTGGGAACCCTAATGGTGTTTGTGTTCGTGGTGTGTGTGGTGGCAGGATGTGTGGCAGGATGCGTGACAGAGCCACCTCCCCAAGGCCCACGACCCAGTGGGCAGGACGGATTATCCCGATGGAAACGGGCAACCAGACGTGGGGCATGAACATCCACAGCAGAGACCCAAGAGCGCTCCTCCGGGCGGTAGCCCGACCAGTCCATCAAGTATTGCAAGCAACCCCTATAGATACGGGAACCCAAAATGTCAGACACCTCAAACACATCCGGAGCAGCCAGGGAAACCGGGGCGGCCGGAGCACGAAGGTGGGAAGGGCCAGGACAAGGCATGAGCAGGGAGGCATGTAAAACGGGATGTATACGCCAAGCACTCGGGAGCACTAGGCGAAAGGGGACCGGGTTAATCACCTGAGATACCACATACGGGCCAACAAAACGGGGCAAGAGTTTGTGACAGCCCACCAGGCAGAGATGCCGGGTCGACAACCAAACCTGTGAACCCACAGAAAAGGCCGGGGCTGCCACCCGCTTCCTGTCTGCAAGGGATTTCATGAAAGCTTGGGCTTCACGAAGGTGCTACAGGGTCTGGCCGTGAATAGAGGATAAGTCCCTGACACAGGTAGCAGCAGCTGGGTTCTCGGACAGGGAAACATCAGGGACGGGCAAGACTCGAGGATGCTGACCATACAATGCATAGAAAGGAGAGAAGCCTGTGGAGGCGTGTACAGCATTATTGTACGCAAACTCAGCGAGGTGCAAGACATGGAGCCAGGTTGCCTGTCGCTGCATTGTTAAACAGCGCAGGTACTAGTCCATAGTCTGGTTGATTCTCTCGGTCTGTCCGTCCGTCTCCAGATGGTAGGCCGAAGAGTACCGTGCATCAATACCAAGCAACCTAGTCAGTGCACGCCAGAAGCGTGATGTAAATTGGGAACCCCTATCAGAAACGAGGACGCAGGGTAACCCAAACAGACAGAAAACAGACTCAAAAAACAAACCAGCCAACACAGGAGCGGAAGGGATCCCCTGACAAGGGATGAAACAAGCCATTTTAGTGAAGGAGTCCACCACCACCCATATCGTGTCGAAGCCCTGTACTCTGGGTAGATCGGTTATGAAATCCATGGTCAGAGGGCGCCACGGCTTCGGGGGTACAGGTAGGGGTCGTAGTAGGCCCACCGGTGTCCCCTATGGTGTTTGTACTGAGCACAGACGGAACAGGTGTTTACGTAGCAATCCACGTCTCACTTCATGGAGGGCCACCAACACCACCGGTTTAAGAGATCCATAGTACGTCTCTGGCCGGGATGACCGTTGACGGCGGCGTCATGAGACCATTCAAGGGCAAGATTGCGGGTGTCAGAGGTGGGGAGGAACAATCAGTTTTGCACGAAGGGCAAACCGCCATGGTATACCGGGTCCCAATCAGACAACTGTTCGTGATTTCGTGCCACCCAGTTACGAACCGAGTCCAGTAAAGACGGAGATGGCGTGCAAATACAAACAACGTGACTCTTGTCCAAAAGGGTATCTGGGTAGACCGGCAAAGAAACTCCCCCAGGGGAAAGGGACAAAGCATCGGCTTTACCGTGTGTAGCACCAGAGCGATGCTTGATATGGAAATCAAAGGCTGGAAAAAACAAGTGCCATCTGACTTGTCTACTATTGACACACTTGAGGGAGGCCAGGTCTTGTAGATTCTGATGGTCTGGAAACACATTAACGCAATGTTTGGCTCCCAGGAGGTGGTGTCGCCAGATTCGGAAGGCGTCCATCACCTCCAGAAGCTCCTTCTCCATTATGGTGTAATGAGCTTCTGCATTGGTGAACTTGCGGGAGTGGAAGGCTACGGGATGCAGACGACCCGTGGTAGGGCATGCCTGGGATAGCACCACCCCTAAGGCAAAAGAGGAGGCGTCCGACCATGAAAGTGAGTTCTGGATCGGGGTGTTGGAGGACCGGGGCCGTGGTAAAGGTGGTTTTTAGGGCGTCAAAGGCTTTTTGATGTTCCTCCAACCAGTGATAGGGCATATTTATTTTATTTATTTATTTTACATTTGTAAAGCGCTCACACAGCCCGCAGGCATCGAGGCGCTGTTACAGGAATTGTTAGTTTTTCTTAGTGGTGTAATTGTGTTTTTTTTTTTCTTTGTCTTAGTTACGTATTTATAACGCGCTTAAGCACTCAGAGGTTTCTAAGCGCGGACCCGGGGATCGAACCTGTTGTTGCTTTGTGTCGTCTTGCTTCCAAGACGCGCACGCTGCCACTGTGCTATCCTCCCGGGACTGGTCAAGGCAGTGAGGGGAGCCACAATGGAAGAGAACCCGGATATAAAACGCCTGTAAAAGTTGGTGAATCCTAAAAAGGATTGTAGGGCCTTGAGTGTCTGCAGTGTGGGCCATTCCAACACCGCCCAAACCTTAGACTGGTTCATGGCCAACCCACCAGGTGTGATATGAAACCCCAGGAACTCAGCGGTTTTTACGTGAAACTGAAATTTTTCAGGTTTTGCAAAAAGGGAATGCTTGCTCAGGCGGGAAAGCACCTCACGGACATGCTGTATGTGTTCATCCAGGGTTTGGGAAAAGATAAGGATATTGTCCAGGTAAACGACCACGAACACGTCCAGTATATCATTGAAGATGTCATTCATAAAACGCTGGAACGTGGCATTACACAGGCCGAACGGCATGACTAAATACTCATACAGACCATAACGAGTACAGAACGCGGTCTTCCACTCATCCCCCTCGCGGACGCGTACCTGATTGGACGCGCCCTGCAAGTCTAGCTTGGTGAATACAGATGCATGAGACAATCGGTCGAGTAGAGGAGTTATGAGAGGAATCAGATATCGGTCCTTCTTGGTGATGGCATTGAGTCAGCGATAGTCCACACAGGGACGAAGATCGCCCTCTTTCTTGGGGACAAAGAAAATGGGACTAGCAGCTGGTGAAGTGGAGGGACGTATGTGCCCCAAACTTAGGGATTTCTGCACATAGTCTTTTAGGGCCTGTTCCTCTGAGGGGGAGAGAGAATAGATACGACCTGTAGGTATGGTGGAGTCGGGAATCAGGTCTATGGGGCAGTCGTAGGGGCAATGTGGCGGAAGGACTTCAGAGGAACCATAGTCGAATAACTTGTCGTAATCATGGTATTCCAAGGGAATCCCAGTGGCAACCACCCCTACAGCATGTGAATCAGTAGAAGAGGACCCAGTGTCATCTAAAGTGAGGTGAGCAATGGCCCCCAATGCCTGTGTCGGTGTCCCGTCCTCCTGATTCGAGAGGAGACAGAAGTTCTGACATATACCCGATTCGAAATGCACTTGACCTGATTTCCAGTCAATGAGCGGATTGTGTTCTTGCAACCAGGGTATCCCTAAGATGAGACCGAACTGTGGCATGGATATCAGGTCAAAGCTTATCGTCTCTTTGTGGATAGACTGGATGGTCATTGAAGCGGGGCCGTCTGCTGTTTAATGGGACTGGATACTAGCGCAGTACCGTCAACAGCTTGTACTGGTTCAGGTCGGGTTTTATTCACTAGAGGCAGATTCATGGAGAGGTCTAATGCAATGTCTATGTAGTTCCCGGTGGGCCAAGAATCTATGATAATGGTGACTGGGTGTGTGATCTCTGGAGTGGGTTGAAGTACAGCCTGCACATATATGGGTCTTATACGACCAAAAGCGGGTAGTGAATGCGAGGTAAGACGGGGAGTGCTAGATCCAGCCCCTGGTTCTATGATCGAGCAGTCGGAAAAACCTGATTCTTTGGTTTTAGGTGGCGAGGGCACTCTTTAACATAATGGCCAGTTAGCCCGCAATAAAAGCATGCGTTGTCTGCCCTTCTACGTTCCCTTTCCATTGAGGTGATAGGACTCTGAATACCCCCGACCTACATGGGCTCATCTGAGGAGGACGAGGGAGTGGAAACGGACGCTGGTTGGGAAAAGCCGGTTTCAGCCCTGCGCTCGGATCGGCGAGCATCCACCTGAAGTGCCAGATCAATTAAATCCGGGAACTGAGTGGGTAAAGAGGGAACCACTGAGAGAGCGTCTTTCATGGAATTGCTCAGGCCCCTATAAAACACTGCTGCTTTCTTGCTCTCTGGCCAAGAGATTTCCGCAGACAATTGATTGAACTGGGTTATGTTCTCTATAAGGGAACCTCTACCCTGGGTCGAATCTAGCAGCTCTAAATCCCGGGACTGGACCTTGTGTCTAGGGTCAAATACTCGTGACGTTTCAGCCACGAGAAGGTCGAAATCTTAGAGGGTAGGGCTGTTGTTCTCTAACAATGAATTGGCCCAAGCCGTGGCAGTGCCACCCAAGTGTGACAAAGTAAAGGCTGCCTTGGTGGTGGAGTCAGGGAAAGCTAGGGGTCTGCACAAGAAGTGGAGTTTACATTGATTGAGGAAGGTCCTAAATTTCCTAGGGTCACCATGATACCGTTCGGGGGCCGCTAATGGGAAGGAAGAAGGAAGTACCACAGGAACTGGATTTTGGGTGTTGGGAACTGTAGGTGGAGGAGGTGGTGTTGTAGGTGTGGCATCCCCCAATTCAGGATCTGAGGGAAGAGGATGCTGTACACTTTGTATAGAATCAAGTCGCTGATGGATGGCTGTGTTAGCGGCGGCCATGTCGGCTCGCAGTACTGTGATGGCCTGAACCATTGCGGCCATGGGGTCGTCCGTGGATCCCTCCATATCCAACACGACAAAATGCCTTCACAGTCTGTTGAGACTTGAGCATTGTGTAGACAGGAGAAACCTCCATCCCCAAGTGCCGCACAGAAAGAACCCAAGAGCCACTCTCTGCGCAGCCTTTGAGGTCACAGATGGAAGATGTTGAAGCCCGGAACCACGGAACACTGGAGACCCCGGAGCCGCTAAAAAGGAAACAGTATTAAGTACCAGGCAATGACAGTAACTTGAAATGCAAATAATCAGGAGAGGCTTACCTATTGGTGTTAGCTGAGGCACTGTTAACCTAGAAAGTGGGGTGGGATATTCCGAGACTCACGTGAGCAGCAGTCCCAGATGACTATAAGGACAAGCTTCCGGGTCACGGGATGAGCATCTGCATCACGTGAGCGAGGCAACGAATCACGTGAGCGGAGATAGGCGGTCACGTGACGCGGAAGTGCCGGTCTGGTCACTCTGCCGCGCAAGCGCCAAGGCAGCTGCCAATGCAGAAACGGGTGCAACCAAGACTGCATAGTACGTGTGGCATGCCGTGTCTTGCCTTGAAGGGCACTCAACTGCACACGTGAGTCCTGACCCATGAGAGTTTTGTGTGACAATGATGGGCGCGCTGTGGGAACCCTAATGGTATTTGTGTTTGTGGTGTGTGTGGTGCAGGATGTGTAGCAGGATGCGTGACACGTAAGCATGTCCCCAGATTTTGATCCCATAGATCAGGACAGGAATGATTTTTAAATTGTATAGCAGTAGGACAGTCTAATCTGACAACCTATCATTTCGCCCAATAAACACACTAATTGTGTTTGCAATAAGCAGGCATTTGGCTTTTGTTTCAGACCAATGGGATTTCCACTTAAGATCGCTATTAATATAGACACCTAAATATTTATAGCATGTCACTACCTCAAATATTTCGCCTTTCAGTGTCCAAGCTAGACGACCTCTTTTCTTTTTGTTAACTGGAAATATCATTGCTTTGCTTTTAGAAATGTTAACACTCAGCCCATTTTGTGTAGCATATATTCCAAGTGCCTCAATCAATGCCTGTAGCCCTCCCGGTGTGTAGTCTAATAGAACCCGGTCGACAGAATATGCTAACCATTTTATACATTTTGAGCCAACCTTCACTGGGTATAGCGTATCGACCTTAAATTCATCAGCTAAATCTGCAAGATTTACAATGATGAAGGTTAAACAATGTCGCAGCTAGCGAACAACCTTCTTTAACTCCTCGATTAGTAGGATTTTTACAGGAAAGTTTCCCTTTCCCATCCAATCTCACCTTTACAGTAGTGTTTGTGTGTAATAGCATAGTCATCTTTAGTTGCCCCCCTGGAATATTCCAGGCCACTTCCTTCTTCCACAGTCTATTTCTTACTATAGTATCAAATGCAGCACTGAAGTCAATGAAACTGCAGTAAACTGTGGTCTCCCTTACACCTTCACATACTCCACAGCTGATACCAGTGTCAATATATTGTGTATTGTGGATGATTCAGCCCGGAAGCCAGTCTGAAAAGTACTCAGTATCTTGTTCTCATCAATCCATATTGTTAATTCAGCTATAAGTACCCTTGCTAGTATCTTCCCTGGGATATCAAGCATGGCCAAAATGCAGTAGTTAGTAGGTCGATCCCGTGGACCTTTTTTATGAATTGGGAGAATGTGGCTTTCCTGCTAAGTAGTAGGTAGGACATTCGTACGCCCAATATCAGAAAATATTAAGTAAAGGGCATTTGGCCAAAGATCGGGGGACATTTTCAAGAGGACATTACATAGACTGTCTGGTCCTGCGGCCCGGGACTTGTTCAGTTTTTTGATTGTCATAATTATGTCAAGTACTGATGCCGAGCATATCCATATTACTTCTGGGATACTTGCCTGATCATCATCATCTGGTGCAGATTCAATAGTAGCCGTAATGTGCTCAACCAAATCCCCTCAGCCACCCCTTGGATAGGAAGTGCACATTTTGAGCCCTGTCTCAGTACTTCCCAGATCTTTTGTACACCTGGCGAGATCAGCCAACAACAGCCATCTGTTTCTTTTGACCATTGCTATATGATTTTTTAACCACCAGTAATAGTCCTGTTTTGACTTTTGTATATCAAATTTCATTTGTTCAGTACTAGAACATCCCACTGTCATATGTAGATATGTCTTAATGTTTGTTCTCAGATGTTTTTCTGTTGATATCATCGAGTCAAAATCAATACGTTTAGTCACAGTCTTACTGCATCTTCAAAAACACTTCTGTTCTGTCTTTGTTTACTTATATGTTCCATAATGGTTTTAGCCATATTCGTAAAGGATTCAGCAGCAAGTTTAAGCAAGCTGTTTATATTCTCCCGATATGCTGCAATGTATTGAGGAAATATATCAAGCGTAGCTGTGTGCCCTTTTCTCAAATTATGTGGATTCCAGTGTATACGGTTTCCTGCTTGGTTGACAAATATGTCTCCATTTAGATCATGTTTAGACGCCACTGTATCCCTCATGTCATGGCCTAGCAGAACATATAATGGAAGGTGATCACTCTCTTCTCTGGGGATTATTGCCATATCTACTACCTTGGCATATCCAAGGTCATTCACAATAACATAATCAATTGTTGAGGCGCTCATGCTATCTATGCGAGTAAACGCGCGCTAGGAGTCACTTGGACAAAGACCATTTAGGCTTCTAGCCCCATATGATTTAAATAGGTCACTCCACAAGCGTGTTTTTGGTTTAACAAAGGAGACCTTAACCGGACCAGATTGCATCTGAAGCATTAAAGTGCTTTCATTGATATCAACCACAGTGTTGAAGTCACCAACTATGAAAACCGGAAGCGTTCCTACAATAGCATCTATTAAACTTTTTACAGTGCTTACATTAGCTTTAGTGAACAGACTATTGGGTGGATCATAAACATTTATCAAGATAAATGCAAATGAATTGCAAATTATTTTTGTCCCAAGGACATAGTCAGTGGAACCCTTTAACTTCTCAATCTCCCATGGATGTTGCACAGATATTAGGAGACTTCCTTTTGGACTCAAATGTACATTTGTGCTCAGCCCCAATGAGGACTGCATGACCAGTTATCATGCCTTCTTGTGACCCACTTACCGGGATGCAGGGGCATTGCTGCCCGCCCCCTCTGGTCTGACAAATGGTTTGTACTGGTCAGACTGCCATCTGGACTGCCATCTGCCCAATTTCTTTTTTGCTGCTCTGGGCATCCCCTGCTGGAAAGCCGTTGTGGCTGGCCCTATTCTAAAACCATGTGAGGACCAACCTCCCCCATGGTATCCATCTTTGCCCAATGCAGCTGCCAACACCTTTCGAAATTAGAACAGCATCCGTGGGGACCCATCCTCGTTTACTAGCAGGTAGCCTGGCTGCCATGTAGCGTGAAAAAAGCCCAGTAGGACAACTCTCTTTGTCTGTTGAACGGAACAGATTAGTCCAACTCCCTTTTCCCTCCTGGTCAGTCTTGGGCCTTCTTATTCTTATTCTCAGCCCCACCTCAGTAAATGTCACATCCCTCATTGTAAGAGCCCTGCGGGAATTGTCCTCCTTGCTGGTTGCGACAAGTTTTCTAACTCGGAACGCCCCTAAAAAAGCCAATGCAAAGGTAGCCCTGAAAAGTGCTACTTCGGAAAAAGTTAAAACATACCCCTTGCGGCACCCCTATTAGCTTGACCAATACTCAGAAATCAATAGACCTGTGCCCGTCTTTTCTCTGACCTTCCTTCTTCCCTATCCTTTAAGGGGTGGCGCGCACCATCAAACCCTTGGTGGGGTCCCCTTTCCCACTTAGCTTGATTGATTTATTGTTTATTTATTATGCGCTTATACGAGTGTTTCAAAGTGCAACCACGCATGGGAGGGGAAGACATGGGGAACACAAGCCAGACGATCTTACTAGGCATGGTACATTCAGATCACGCAGGTGTAAAAGGATATCGCTGCCAAATGACGTGCCGCCCCTAACTCCGTATTCTACCTTCCTTGTGTGCCCAGTCAAGAAATGTTTCATCTTGCTCTTCGATGGGCCCTTTGGCGCAACCCAGTTCATGAAACATACTCCAGAACTTACCGTAGCCCCACTGGTACCTGGACCTCACTCCTGGTGTGAGCTAACGCTCCCCAAGGTCCCAGAGCATCGGATCCATGAGACCACCTGCCACCATTCCATTCTGAACTCTTTCCCTTGTTGCTGTGTCTCTGTATGGACCTTCCGGAACTTCCCCACTGAAAATGAGAGAGAGCATCAGCTGCGATGTTGGCAATACCTTGGACATGGCACGCCCTACACTCAAAGTTTTGGTAAAAGCAAATCTCCAGTTTTCTCAGCAGCACCAGGACCACCGTGCAGGATGCAGATTGTGAATTAATAGCCTGCACCACTTCCCTGTTGTCTGACCAAAATGCACCTTCCTGTTGCTCAACTCACCTAGCCACAACAGGAGGGCTATCACAATTGGCAAGAGTTTGAGAACTATGATGTTACCGATCCTCCCTTTCTTCTGCCATTGTGTAGGCCACATCTGTGCCACCATTCCCTACCCAGGATGTCTCTGAAACCTTCCCTACCTGACGCATCAGAATACATTTGCAACTCCCTACTGGTCACCCAAGGGCCCTCCACAACCTTATGCCATTAAACCCTTGAAGGAAATTACACCACATGTGCAGGTCCACTTTAATGGGTGCACTGAGTCTGATAGGATGATGCTTCAAGGTGACGCCCATTGTTGCCCATGTCAACCTCCAAGCAAACACCCTACCCGCTGGCACCACCCTCGATGCAAAATTCAATTTGCTGAGCAGTTGCTGCAACTTCTCGAGGGTGGTCCTGTCCTTTGACAAGTTGTTGTCAATCTCAGCCACCAGTCCCTGAACCTTATCTCTGGGTAACCTAAACGCACCTTTTCTGGTGTTTGTCTCAATTCCCAGGAATGTGATCACCTCTCCTGGGCCTTGTGTCTTTTCCTGGGCTAGTGGTATACCCAACTCTCCCATCAAGCTCTGAAATGAGCAAGTACAACAGTGCATTCCTCTGACCCCTGTCTGAATGCTCATTCAATGTCCACCTTAGCCAACAGCGCTCCCTTACCTACTTCCGCTACCAAATCCATGGCCTGGTCAAATGAGGAATACGTCACTGAGCATTACTCGGGTCCAGCCAGTCATTGACTGAATCCCTCTTGGGTAAGACAAATGGTGTATGAGCCTGTACTTTCCATGTTCCTTTTTGGGAACCATTCCTAACGGGGACACTATGAAAAGTGCACGTGGGGGTGCAGCAAGTGGGCAAGTGGGGGAGCTTGGTAGGGCCCATACCCCTACCAAGCCCTTTTCCTTCCTGATCTTCTCGCTAACAATGCCCTGCAGTCTGTCTGCCGATGGCAAGTTCTGTGCCTTCCTCGTTGTCAAGGGCCTTTCATAAGGAATACGAAACCTGTCCCTGAACCCTTTGTACAATAGGTCATGCTCACTCTCCCTGGGGTAGTCATTTAACAATCCGTGTAGCTCAGTCCTATTAACCGGATATGTGCCCTTAACCAGCAACTCCCTATCGCGTCCCTCTGTGCTGTCCTGCGCACCTCTGAGACCCTAGGTATTTCTGGCACACTGTTAGTGGGTACTCCTCTAAAGCCCCACATTTAGTGTATTCTTGGGGAAGCGTGTAATTCCTGTCCCCTTTGCAGTAACCCCCATTAAAGAGCCGGCACAAGCCATTTCAACCCCAAACCCACCCCCACATATTCCCCCTTCCGGCCCTGTGTGTCGCTCTTGCACGTCTACACGCCTTCCCCGTCAGGGCCTGCTTGCCCTGGCGAAAGGGCTTCCAACTCTCTTTTACCCCTAGTGAAACTTACTGTACCAAGCCCGCCAGAGGGACTTAACTTCCTCTCCGCTAGGCTGGCTAGACCTCTCTTTGTCACCCATATATGCCACCCACCCTTCCATATCCTTTTGATCCCATGCCATTCTGGGAACCTAGGCTATTTTGGACTGGAAGTCCTGGTAGTAATCCACCCAACCTGTGGAACCAGAATGCCTGTGCTCCTCCCCAATTGTGTCCCTGTATTTCCATAATGCTACCCCTTGCTCTGGGAACCTTTCCATAATCACTGCTGCTAACAAAGAAAATGCCTTGGTCCAGTTACCAATGGTTTCCTCTTGCCTGTACCTTTTCTGCCTCTTCTTATCCTCCTCTTTGGTGATGGAAATATTGCAGACAGCCGTCTCCAGCGACAATAGTGAAAATAAAATAAAGTACTCCCTCACCCAAATGCGCTCCTTCACTTGCTTTGGGGTGTGCCGTGCCAGTGATGACCTACCCGACAGTAATAGAGCGATGGTCACTAGCGTGCTGTCAACCCCTGTGCCCCCTAAAGCAGGGGGCTGTCCTTCTGCCCCTGGGCCGGTCTCTTTCACGACACCTGACCCCTGTTGCCCCTCGCAGCAAGGGACCTGCCAGGACGCCGTGCCCTCCCAGTTACAGGTGGCTCCAATCATGGCTGGTGCCCCGCCACTGCCTGCAGCGGTTCTCTCCACAGTCCCTCTGTTGAGTCTGTTCTTCCCCCGGCTACGAGGGGGCCTGACCTAACCTGCGCCCCTGCGTGAACAGCGGGCTCAGAGGGATTTTCCCAAACCTCCTAGGGCTTGCCGCAGCCGCGTCCCCGTTTGGCTCCTGCGAGACATTCAGCATTACTTAAGACATGTATTCCATAAACCTGGCCATTTCCCCATTTCTATCCTCCGCTACCCCTCACAATTTCAGCGGGCACCCCGCTACCAGTGCCAGGGGCAGATGGCCAAGGACCACTGCCCTCAAGCTGCTCGTTACCCCCTAAAGCAACCACTTTGCCATTGGGCGGCCGCTGGGCTCTCTTCCTCTTTGCGGGTGTGTGCGCCACCCTATGCTGAGTCAGAGGGATGTCCCCACTGGCTGGTGGGGGGTCTCCAGGGTGGGCTCCTCTCTTGTCTGTTCTAATCTTTTTTTACCCAGCCTTTCCCCATGCTGCGGTCCCTTTCTTGGAAGAGGGCGACACGCTTGGCGGCTTCACTGCTGTGCTGCCACTGAAGCTGCTCTCCGCCTTTCAAACATCCCCCTAGTGCCCCCCAACTCCCTCTTGCGGGAAAAATTCCACCCAGCTCTCCAACCGTGCCACCGTTGAGAGTGAACCCGGACAACAGCGTCATTGGTGATATAATAGAAACCCTTTGCACCTGCGTCTGATCAGCGGTGATGCAGTGGCCAATAAAACGCCCCCCACGGCAATGGTACCCTCTGAAGTGACAAATATGTGCGCTAAATATTCGGCGGGAAATCACTGATATAGGCCCAAGAATAGCAGGGTGCAATACCAAAGGCCGTTAATAGAGGTCCCTGCAGCCAAATTTCCTAGGCTTTAAGGGTGCAGTACCCGCGGTCATTACTAGATGGCGCGTAACCAGGTTCAAGCATTGGCACATCTCTTGCACATTTTATCAGGTGTCGCGTGCATTGGAAACAGTTTCCAAGCCTCCTACTTGCCCGTGGGTTCCCAACGCCCAAAACAAAATCGTCTGCATGCGCACGCCATGGGGCCCTAGGCATTTGGGAAGTATGCACCGGATTCACAAAATAGGTTTGGGATAATTTCGGTTTCGGTAGTCCACAGTCCCGGGGAACGCACAAATCAGAAACCGTTTTCAAGATAAAATATCTCGGCATTCTTTGCGTTTCTAATTAGCGTCGAAACTGAAAGTTCCATCGAAGTATCATAAGCTAAGCACGGTTGCAGGATACAGTTCTCTTCAAATGGCAGGGTGGCGGTAGTGGACAGGCCTGCCACCTACTCTAGAAGCAAGCAATGGCTAACCCCAGCACTGACTTGAGCAGGGGTTGCGATTCTATCAAGACACGCAGGCGAGTATTATGCATGCATTAACTTCTTTACTTTCGAAACAGCAGCAAAGAAAATAAACATGCTTTTAAAGCATTAAACCTTTTTTTAAAACATGTATAATGAATGTAAACCCTTAAGTGCCATGGGTTCACCCCCCACAACCCTAGTGCCAAGGCCTTTTTTGGTGATTTCGGTATGTCGCCATTCAATCCCTTGTAACTTCTTTGTTACATGAGTTATCTTGGCCAAAGTTGGTCCCTTATTTTCCCACATGTAGGCGGTAATGTCACCCAGGAATCCTAGTTTGCTGTAGGCGGGTGAGAGAAAATAAGCAAAAAGGGAAAAAATTTTGGTTTTTTTCTAAAAAATGGCAATAAAATGATGTACAAAGAAGCCTGTGTTTTTTTCCTTGTAAGAGCTAGGAACAAATGGTTTGATTTGCTGAATTCCCATTTTCCTGGTTTTCAAGAACAGGTTGAGTGTAAACGAAAACATTTTTTTTATATATGGTTATCAACTGTTTTGTGAGAGGTAGGCGATTTTTACCTTTTTTTCCAATAGGACATGCGTGGACGGAATGGAAGAAAAGGGTAGGAAAGCTGAATGGGAGGACAAAAAGGCATACATTTCTGAAAAATAGACAACATCCCAAGATTAAGAAGTGGTCATTTGCGCAGGTCAGACAACAACTATGTAGGGGAAAATTCCATAGTTTGGGGAAAAAGTGGGAAAATTACTGAACTAAAAAGTATGTGGTGGACATGGTTGGCCTGGTAAGGCAATGGCTTCTATGTATTTTGAGAAAAACAATGCTCTGCTACATTCCCCCGACTCTTGCAGTTAGGAAATCACACATTTCTTGTAATGTTTCACAAAACAAGCAATACAAGAAGCCAAAAACTGAGCCCTGGTACACAGGAGTTTTATGCTTATTGACTGAACAGACGTACTTGGCATGTGTAAATAAGGAAAACAAATGTGGTGAGGAAGGGCAAGCATGCATCTTTTAAAAGAGCACAGGGAGACCTTTTGAAGGATAGGTGACTTGTGCAGGTTACAAAAGTGTATAGTGCCTAAAGCAGCGACTAAATGTAGGTTACCTTTGGGCAATGAAAGGGTTGTGTGACAAAGGGCAGCAGCAAATGGGTCGATACTTTATGAAAACCACGCAAACACAGCAAATGTCATACCTTCCCACGGTCCCACAGGTGCAGGGTCGGACTGGGACAAGAAATAGGCCCGGTCACCAGAAAAAAAGTGGCCCACCCCTCGCCTCACAACCCTTCACCTCTGATGACATCACCATAAGTGATGTCATTTGACCCCACCCCAAAGTGACATCCCGGGAAGCGATGAAACACAACCTTTCACCTCTTGACAAAACAGGAAGTGGCATCAAATAGCATTGTTCCTAAGTACACTTAATTACTGTGAATACAAGCAGACGTCCAACCCCAAATTATATGTTATTGTGTAGCACTTACGCTAAAGTTCTTTTTTATAGAAAAAATATGCATACAATATCGCCCAACCTGTTTTGGTACTCATTTATCGACCTAAGAAGGATGAAAGGCTTTTTGAAAAAGAAAAAGATTTTTATTTTTTTAATTAAAAATAAAATTGAAAAATAAAATCTCATTTTTTTTCTTCCAAACCGGCCCAGGCATGGCCAGAAACCAGCCCCCACTCCTCAGGGACGATTTCGGGCCGGCCACGGGCCGAAAGGCCGAGGGGCCAATCCGACCCTGCACAGGTGTCCTGATGAAAACGGTACCTCACATGTGTAGGTGCACCTACATGGGCGCAAAGGGAAAAGGCTAAAATACGGGTAACCCCAAGTCTTTTCGCACAGCACATTTTCAGGAATTTGGCTCATGTGCACACCATACAGATTTGGGCGTAGGGTGTCCAAGCCACCAAGGAAAACTGGGAACCCCATGCATTTCTGAAAAGAGGACACCCGTGGTAATCCACAGAGGTCTGACTTGCACAAATCGGCCCAGAATGTATTACCCAGAAACCCAGCAAAGTCCGAAATGTGGCAAAAAAACACAATTTCCGCATATTTCACTCTGGTCACCCACAGAAACACGCCGCCAACAACACATGGCCTATCGTCCCGCGTTCCCACAAGTGTCCCGATGAAAACGGTACCTCACATGTGTGTGTGCACCTACCTGTGCGCAAAGGGAAAAGCCAAAAACAAGGGTAACCCCAAGTCTTTTCACACAGCAGATTTTCAGGAATTTGGCTCATGTGCACACCACACAGATTTGGGCATAGGGTGTCCAAGCCACCAAGGAGAACTGCCGTCGTGGCTGCCCCTATACTAAAACCATGTGACGACCAACCTCCCCCATGGTATCCAGGTTTGCCCAATGCTGCTGTCAACACCTTTCGATATTGGAACAGCGTCGGTGGGGACCCATGCTCGTGTACTAGCAGGTAGCCTGGCTGCCATGTAGTATGAAAAAAGCCCAGTAGGACAACTCTCTTTGTTGAACAGAACAGATTAGTCCAACTCCCTTTTCCCTCCTGGTCAGTCTTGGACCTTCTTATTCTCATTCTCAGCCCCACCTCAGTAAATTTCAAATTCCTCATTGTAAGCTGACAGACTTGTCCTCCCTGCTGGTTGCGACAAGTTCGCTAACTCGGAACACCCCTAAAAAAGCCAATGCAAAGGTAGCCCTGAAAAGTGCTACTTCAGAAAAAGTTCAAACATAGCCCTTGCGGCACGCCTATTAGCTTGACCAATACTCAGAAATCAATAGACATGTGCCTGTGTTTTCTATGACCTTCCTTCTTTCCCATCCTTTGAGGGGTGGCGCGCACCGTGAAACCCTTGGTGGGGTCCCCTTTCGCACTTAGCTTGATTGATTGATTGTTTATTTATTATGCGCTTATACATGTGTTTCAAAGCACAACCATGCATGGGAGTGGAAGACATGGGGAACACAAGCCAGACAATCTTACTAGGCATGGTACATTCAGATCATGCAGGTGTAAAAGGCTATCAGTGCCAGGTGACGTGCCGCCCCAAACTCCGTATTCTACCTTCCTTGTGTGCCCACTCCAGAAATGTTTCAACTTGCTCTTCCATGGGCCCTTTGGCACAACCCAGTTCATGTGACACACTCAAGAACTTACCGTAGCCCCACTGGTACCAGGGCGTCACTCCTGGTGTGAGCTAATGCTCCCCAAGGTGCCAGAGCATCTGGTCTATGAGACCAGCTGCCACCATTCCGTTCTGAACTCTTTCCCTTGTTGCTGTGTCTCTGGATGGACCATCCGGAACTTCCCCCACTGAAAATGAGGGAGAGCATCAGCTGCGATGTTGGCAATACTTTGGACATGGCGCACCCTACACTCAAAGTTTTGGTAAAATCAAATCTCCAGTTTTCTCAGCAGCCGCAGGACCACCGTGCAGGATGCAGATTGTGAATTAATACCCTGCACCACTTCCCTGTTGTCTGACCAAAATGCACCTTCCTGTTGCTCAACTCACCTGGCCACAACAGGAGGGCTATCACAATTGGAAAGAGTTTGAGAGCAATGATGTTACCAATCCTCCCTTTCTTTCGCCATTGTGTAGGCCACATGTATGCCACCATTCCCGACCCAGGATGTCTCTGAACCCATCCCTACCTGACGCATCAGAATACATTTGCAACTCCCTACTGGTCACAAATTACACCACATGTGCAGGTCTTCTTTAATGGGTGCACTGAGCCTGATAGGATAATGCTTCAAGGTGTCGCCCGTTGTTGCCCATGTCAACCTCCTATCAAACACCTTGCCCGCTGGCACCACCCGGATGCAAAATTCAATTTGCTGAGCAGTTGCTGCAACTTCTCGAGGGTGGTCCTGTCCTTTGACAAGTTGTTGTCAATCTCAGCCACCAGTCCCTGAACCTTATCTCTGGGTAACCTAAACACACCTTTTCTGGTGTTTGTCTTAATTCCCAGGAATGTGATCACCTCTCCTAGACCTTGGGCCTCATTATGACCCAGGCGGTAAGGGGTTAACGGCGCCGTAAAAGGTGGCGGCGCCTTTAACCCCTTACTGCCTAATAACGAGGTCCCTTTGCGGGTCCCTACCTTAACGGCTGGTTCTATCGTAGTTACCGCCTTCCCCATTCCCATTGAGCCCTATGGGGGCAAAAATGGGAATGTGGAAGAGCCAATGGTGAATGGGGAATTACTGCCCCGCCAACCTTGGAATGGGGCGGTAATTCCGCCATCCACCATGGCGCAATCGGTAAAATACCGGCGTCAACAATGGCGCTAATAGCACCATTGTTAACGCCTGGATCGTAATGAGGCCCCGTGTGTCTTTTCCTGGGCTAGTGGTATACCCAACTCTCCCATCAAGCTCTAAAATTAGGCAAGTACAACAGTGCATTCCTCTGACTCCTGTCTGAATGCTGATTCGATGTCCACCTTAGCCAACAGCGCTCCCTTACCTACTTTCGCTACCAAATCCATGGCCTGGTCAAATGAGGAATACGTCACTGAGCATTACTCGGGTCCAGCCAGTCATTGACTGAATCCCTCTTGGGTAAGACAAATGGTGTATGAGCCTGTACTTTCCATGTTCCTTTTTGGGAACCTTTCCTAGCAGGGACACTATGAAATGTGCAAGTGAGGGTGCAGAAACTGGGGGAGCTTTGTAGGGCCTATAACCCTACCAAGCTCTTTTTCCTTCCTGATCTTCTCGGTAACAATGCCCTGCAATCTGTCTGCCAATGGCAAGTTCTGTGCCATCCTCGTTGTCAAGGGCCTTTCATAGGGAATGCGAAACCTGTCCCTTAACCCTTTATAAAATAGGTCACGCTCATTCTCCCTGGGGTAGTCATTTAACAATCTGTGTAGCTCAGTCCTGTTAACCGGATATAGGCCCTTAACCAGCAATTCCCTATTGCGTCCCTCTGTGCTGTCATGCGCCCCTCTAAGACCCTAGGGATTTGGCACACTGTTGGTTGGTGCTCCCCTAAACCCCGACATTTAGTGCATTCATGGGAAAGCGTGCAATTCCTGCCCCCTTTGCAGTAACCCCATTAAAGAGCCGGCACAAGCCATTTCAACCTCAAACCCCACCCCCACATATTCCCCCTTCCGGCCCCCTGTGTGCCGCTCTTGCATGTCTACACACCTTCCCCGTCAGGGCCTGCTTGCCCTGGCGAAAGGGCTTCCAACTCTCTTTTACCCCAGTCAAACTTACTATACCAAGCCCGCCAGGGGGACTTAACTTCCTCTCCGCTAGGCTGGCTAGACCTCTCTTTGTCACCCATATATGCCACCCACCCTTCCATATCCTTTTGATCCCATGTCATTCTGGGAACCTAGGCTATTTTGGACTGGAAGTTCTGGTAGTAATCCACCCAACCTGTGGAACCAGAATGCCTGTGCTCCTCCACAATTGTGTTCCTGTATTTCCATAATGCTACCCCTTGCTCTGGGTACCTTTCCATAATTACTGGCGCTAACAAAAAAAATGCTTTGGTCCAGTTACCAATGGTTTCCTCTTGCCTGTACCTTTTCTGCCTCTTCTTATCCTCCTCTCTGGTGATGGAAATATTGCAGACAGCCATCTCCAGTGAAAATAGTGCAAATAAATCAAAGTACTCCCTCGCCCAAATGCGCTCCTTCACTTGCTTTGGGGTGTGCCGTGCCAGTGATGACCTACCCGACAGTAATAGAGCGATGGTCACTAGCGTGCTGTCAACCCCTGTGCCCCCTAAAGCAGGGGGCTGTCCTTCTGCCCCTGGGCCGGTCTCTTTCACGACACCTGACCCCTGTTGCCCCTCGCAGCAAGGGACCTGCCAGGACGCCGTGCCCTCCCAGTTACAGGTGGCTCCAATCATGGCTGGTGCCCCGCCACTGCCTGCAGCGGTTCTGGAGCTGACGACGGAAAAATCAGCTAAAAATGGAGGAGGCAGCAGGGTAACCCCTGCGGTGTCATGCCGCCAGGACCTGGAACCATCCCCTGGGGGTCAAAAGGCGAGGGGCGGAAAGGCGCCAAAGGCCTAATGGGCCAAAAGCCCGCGAAGGGCAGAACAAAAGAAAATGGGCGGGGACATCAGGACTTAAGCAGGCGGGACCGGGGTGCCAGGCATCTCGCTCCTGCACTGGGACCCGGTCGCCGCCTCGCTGATGGAAGAAATTTCGTTTGCAGTGAAGTGTCCTTCGTTCGTGTTGCTGCCTGGGTCGCGTTCCAGAGACGGAAGAATGGTTCCAGCCGGAGAAGAAGGGCTCCGGCACTCGTGGGTTCCAGCCAAGCAGCAGCATGTTGCAGCCAGGAGGGTGCGTCGGGTAAGGAGCAGGGTAATGCGGGAGGTTGAAAGCAGGATTGGGCGCAGGGGTGCCGGTCGCGGCTGACAAAATCTCAGCACAGAGGCCAATCGTGGAATGGGCGGCCGTGCGCCACACACGGCAGACAGACACACGGGTTTGCAATATGGGGGGTCGATGGCAGTGCAGGGCGTGAGGGAAGCACATTGCAGGGGACACGTGCCGGGTTCGGTGGGGACGTGAACTTTTGCGCGGGTGTTCCAGTGTTTTGGGGAAGGCCGTCACGCTGGATGGCTGCAAGGGCAACTTGCTCACAAAGCGTTACGGAATAACACATGTCCGATCCACGGGGCCGCGTTTAAGAAACCTCTGGGTAGTGAGCAGGTTATACATATTATATCGTAACTACTGGAAATAACTTTGAAACAAGGCTTGGGTGCCCCTGTTCTGCTCAAGCAGGGGAGAGGGCAGCTGCGGGGCCGAAGCAGCCGAGTCCACCTTCATTAATATACGCAGGTTTCTGTGGCTAACTAGAATGACATTAAACGCGACCGTTCCCAGTAGGGTAAAAGCTGACACTTGTGTTACATACGATAGCATGAAAATACTGCATGCAGGACGAATAGTCTCGCAGGCAGCGATGGTGTACCACTGTTCCAGGAAGTAGAAGGGGGGAACAGGGGAAACGCAATGCAGGCGTACACATAGCATTCTACTGCGGCGGGCCGGCGCAAAGCCAGACGCCTGCAATTATAATGACCCCAAAGCGCTTGTTCTGAACGCGAGATTGAAGCGGGGAGTGGCAGGGTGCAGGGGAATGCGCGGAAATGCCCCTATCCGGCACGTAATATTGGGCACTAACAGTGCAACCAGGGCAACTGAATGTAGGCCACTATGAGGTACACAACTGAGGGCCGATTTTGTGGTATAAGGGCAACAATCCAAGGGGAACGGAGTAAACACAGACAGGCCAAATAAATAAAGGAAAGAGCGTTAAGAATAAAAGTGGTGAATTAGTTGAGCCCCCCCTTTTTTTTTTTTTTTTTTTTATAAAGGCATTCTAGCATCACTACAGAGCAAATGCAGGGAGTAGAGACAGCAAGTCTACAGACACCGCCCGCCGGAATTTTACTACCAGGTTAGGTTCCTAGGAATACGTTGGTGGAAGAGGCACAATTTTGGCAAATACACCAAATTTTGAGTGACGAATGGGTTTCAGGATTTCTATGAATTTGGAATACAGCTGATCGAACAAGTCGCAATGGTATAGGAACAGCAATTTCTCTGGCAAAGTAATGGACATGGCTGATTCGTTGCTAAGAGCCTAGTGCATGAATAACTAGTTACCAGTTCTAAAGGGTTGCAGCCACAGCTGAGAATGCAGCAGGGAGGAATAATCAAGGAGCCGGGAGTCGGGGTAACTACACTAGAGCAGGGACAGTTGGAATAGCCGCTTTGGATAAAGGCAACGTGGGGTGAGGCAGACATGCAGCACTCAGAGTGCGGTGAGGGACTAGCTATGCAACACTCAGCCAGACTGCCATCAAAGCAGTCGAGTTATCAGTGGCAAGGCAGCCTACACGGAAGGAAGTTCTACCGAACAGGAAGGGTGGTTTTCATTTGAGTTGTACCATTGATTGCTCGGGGTTTCCCACGTGTTCGTTGTAAATGTTTTGGAAGGATGAGCAGGAATGGAGGTTTGTCCTTTGAGGACTTACATTCTGTGACTTTGGCGTTTGTTACATATCTGGCAAGTTTCTGTTGGGGCGTCAGCAATGACGCGCAACGCCGAATAAGGCGTTTGCAAAGCCCGGGGGCAGTTTGGTTAGGCCTCAACAAGGGTGATTATTTGCAGGTATGTTACAGCAGCGCGCTAGCAGAAGGGGAATGTGAAGTGGTTTGGCCACGGCCCGGGGAAGAGTAGATAAGGGAAACGGACTGGGGAAGGTAATTTTTCGGTTTTGTTAAGGGTGGTGCGGTGGTAGGCCGCAGTTTCCTTGGTCAGGAAGCACGACCTGACAGCTAGGCATACGAAACCAGGCGCCAAATTCATGATCATGCAGGGTACAGGGTGGCACAAATGGCAGGCTCCCCCAGATAACCTGAGTGAGGGCATTGGGCATATAAGGGGTGGCGCAGGGGCGGCCGGGTGGCCTTTTGGGGCGAGGCCGTTGCAATTAAAATGTGTGCACTATGTTAACAAGGGAGTGGACACAGGGCTCCAAATTAACGATCTGTGCAGGGGACGGGTGGTTCAAATTACAGCACGCCACAGAGAAGGTTCAAAAGGAGAGATAGGCACGGTTGCAATCGGTGGTAGTGCACCTGGTACGGGTGAGGGAAGGGTGCCTGGTGGGAAAGGCCGATACAATAGGCACACTGGATCCCCATAGGAGGAGAGGCCTAACGTCACAGTTGTGGAGCAGCTTCAATGGTTGGGTCCGGGAGATAGTGCAAGGAAAGCTGCCCCCACGGTTGTGCACGGGTCAAGTCCACCTTAGTTGGCCGCCACGGTACGCAGGGCTTTCTGGAAACAGGCGGGGAGCTGCAACAAACCGACACGGCAGTCTGGTGGCATGCATATAATGGGAATAGCCACCAAAAACCTGGCTGGGGGATTGTCTGTTGTCTTGGGGGCTCACAGCCAGCTAATGCCTTGGTGTATGTTGATTGGAGCAATCGGCATATATGGACGCATTTAGAGTCATTGCATGTGACGGTTCCACAGTGAGCTGGGACTTCATGTCTCCAAGTGCACTCTACCTAGACGCAAGAAGGTGGGCCAAGGGTGGCTGACGGGAAGCAAGGACAAGTCAGATGGGGGGGGGTCGGGAACAGCACCCCATCAGCCTAGTATCAGCTTCTGGGAGGCAGGCTGCTAGGTCTATGGCGGGAGAGCTTTGGCCGGCGGAAGGAAGGGAAAGGTCCCATCGGCAGAGGATTAAGAGGGGGAAATGGGCCGGACATGTCAAGGGAAGGGGAAACCTCCCATTTAAAGTATCGGTTGACTATTTCAAGATCAAAGCTCGGGCAACCCGTTAAGGAGTAAGGGTCAGGAGAAGGGGGCCAACACGATAAGGAATATGGAAAGGTAGAGCCTTCCTTTAAGGAAAGGAAGGGATAAGAGTAAGAGAAGGGGCAATGAAGGCAGGGTGGTTTTGGAAATCAAGCAAAAGGAATTCAGCTCAACCTCACCCGCCAGGAATGGCCCTCTCCTAACAGGGGAACTCCTGCAAGGGCAGGCAGAGCAAGGTTAAATTGATTGGGATAAAAAGTGGTGAGGAGCCTTTTGCGGGTGCAGTAGGAGGAGCAAGGTGAAAAGGTGGCAGGGGCAGGAGTGTCCCGGAACAGGCCCACCCTGGTTAAGGCAGAGCAAGACGGAAAGGTGGCAGGGGCAGGGAAGTGTCCCGGAGCAGGCCAGCCACGGCTAAGGCGGAGAGGGGTGGCAGGGGCAGAAGTGTCCCAGAGCAGGCCCTCCCTGGTTAAAGCAGAGCGGGATGGTAAGGAGACTGGCGGCAGGGGCTGGAGTGTCCCGGAGCAGGCCCACCCTGGTTAAGGTGGAACAAGACGGAAAGATGGTAGGGGCGGAAGTGTCCCGGAGCAGGCTCGCCCTGGTTAAGGCGGAGCAAGTTGGAAAGGTGGCAGGGGCAGAGGTGTCCCAGAGCTGGCCCACCCTGGTTAAGGTGGAGCAAGAAGGAAAGGTGGTAGGGGCAGAAATGTCCCAGAGCAGGCACGCCCTGGTTAAGGCGGAGCGAGTTGGAACGGTGGCAGGGGCAGAGGTGTCCCAGAGCTGGCCCACCTTGGTAAGGTGGAGCAAGAGGGAAAGGTGGTAGGGGCAGAGGTGTCCCAGAGCAGGCCCGCCCTGGTTAAGGCGGAGCCGGTTGGAAAGGGGGCAGGGGCAGAGGTGTCCCAGAGCTGGCCCACCCTGGTCAAGGTGGAGCAAGATGGAAAGGTGGTAGGGGCAGAAGCGTCCCCGAGCAGGCATGGCCGGAAGACAGCAAAAGTTGGGGAGATGGTCTTCAAGTTGTTGCAAACGATATATAAGGCACACAAAATATAAGTTAACCATGCCGTTCCCTCCTGTTGTCACTTCGCAGCAGCACAAGGAAGGAGGAAACGTACCGTGTAGGTAGTGGGGCGCGCATGCATCTCAAAGGCTAAGGCGAGCTGGACTCGGCGGCGGGAGGCGCTGATGGCCGGCGAGGCAAGAGGGAGTGGCACGGGGTGCCAGGGATGAAGTTGGCGCAGCTAGAGGGGCAGCTATGGAAATTGCTGAGTAGGCGGCAGAAACCAGAGGGTTGGTAATACTCTTGGGGGGGAACGACCTGACCAGCCTGGGGAGGGGTGTCCGGCTGAGGGACATTACGAGATCATTGCAGGAAATAGCAGCACAGTTGGGCGAAACTGAATGGTCGGAAGGGATTCCCCCGGCACAAGGGAAGGGGGCAGAGAGCCAGGCAGTAGTTGAGTAGGGAAGAAGGATGCTGAGGGGGGGTGTTGCAAAATTACAAGGGCAGGGGTTTCCAATCAGAATAGGCATGGCTTGAGGGATGGGGAAACACCCAAGTACTTCCTATCGGACGGTGGAAAACTTGTCCACGAACGAAACGGAGCTCTTTTTTCGGGGACATCTTTAGCAAATTACTGGAAGGGGAGTAGGAGACAGGAGGAAGGGGAGCCACAGTGGGCGAGAACCCACTCAGTGGCGTGGCGGTGTTTGGGCAACCAAGCACAAATGATAGACTCCGGACGAGCCAGAAGGAAACGGAATGGGTCTTCGCTCTTCCGGACCAGCGCCTCTTGGGGGCCTAAACGGCGGGGGCGTCTGGTAGGGACAAATAAGGCTCAGCTTCCCCCAAAAAACAAACGGCGCTCTCCCCACCCACGGACACCTGCGCGGGCAGGATTGGAACAGGTACAATGGGTCGGGGGAGTTGGGGGCCTACGGTAACAAAGAGAGGGGGAAGCAAAGGAAGTCCGGCAAGCAAACGCCACACGGGCAGAATGAAGTTCACAAATGTGTACAAATAATTCTGTTGTCATGGAAATAAAACTGCGGCCAAAGTTGCCATTTGAAATTTGTGTCATGCCAATTTGTGGGGATAAGGAGTAGTGCATGGGGGTGCATGCGCAAAGAATAATTGGCAGTAAAGGCAAATGGACGGCTGCAGGGGTTATGGAGCTGACGACGGAAAAATCAGCTAAAAATGGAGGAGGCAGCAGGGTAACCCCTGCGGTGTCATGCCGCCAGGACCTGGAACCATCCCCTGGGGGTCAAAAGGCGAGGGGCGGAAAGGCGCCAAAGGCCTAATGGGCCAAAAGCCCGCGAAGGGCAGAACAAAAGAAAATGGGCGGGGACATCAGGACTTAAGCAGGCGGGACCGGGGTGCCAGGCATCTCGCTCCTGCACTGGGACCCGGTCGCCGCCTCGCTGATGGAAGAAATTTCGTTTTCCACCCACCCACCCACGAAATACAAGCAAAAGAGCAGGAGACCTGGGGTGTTGCTGTCGCAGGACACCCAGGCCAGGATGTGACAAGTTGGCGGTGTTTGGGCAACCAAGCACAAATGATAGACTCCGGACGAGCCAGAAGGAAACGGAATGGGTCTTCGCTCTTCCGGACCAGCGCCTCTTGGGGGCCTAAACGGCGGGGGCGTCTGGTAGGGACAAATAAGGCTCAGCTTCCCCCAAAAAACAAACGGCGCTCTCCCCACCCACGGACACCTGCGCGGGCAGGATTGGAACAGGTACAATGGGTCGGGGGAGTTGGGGGCCTACGGTAACAAAGAGAGGGGGAAGCAAAGGAAGTCCGGCAAGCAAACGCCACACGGGCAGAATGAAGTTCACAAATGTGTACAAATAATTCTGTTGTCATGGAAATAAAACTGCGGCCAAAGTTGCCATTTGAAATTTGTGTCATGCCAATTTGTGGGGATAAGGAGTAGTGCATGGGGGTGCATGCGCAAAGAATAATTGGCAGTAAAGGCAAATGGACGGCTGCAGGGGTTATCTCCACAGTCCCTCTGTTGAGTCTGTTCTTCCCCCGGCTACGAGGGGGCCTGACCTAACCTGCGCCCCTGCGTGAACAGCGGGCTCAGAGGGATTTTCCCAAACCTCCTAGGGCTTGCCGCAGCCGCGTCCCCGTTTGGCTCCTGCGAGACATTCAGCATTACTTAAGACATGTATTCCATAAACCTGGCCATTTCCCCATTTCTATCCTCCGCTACCCCTCACAATTTCAGCGGGCACCCCGCTACCAGTGCCAGGGGCAGATGGCCAAGGACCACTGCCCTCAAGCTGCTCGTTACCCCCTAAAGCAACCACTTTGCCATTGGGCGGCCGCTGGGCTCTCTTCCTCTTTGCGGGTGTGTGCGCCACCCTATGCTGAGTCAGAGGGATGTCCCCACTGGCTGGTGGGGGGTCTCCAGGGTGGGCTCCTCTCTTGTCTGTTCTAATCTTTTTTTACCCAGCCTTTCCCCATGCTGCGGTCCCTTTCTTGGAAGAGGGCGACACGCTTGGCGGCTTCACTGCTGTCCAGCCCCGTGCTGCCACTGAAGCTGCTCTCCCGGCAACACTCTGCTCCCACCACACAACTCAGGCGCCCAGCGATGGCAATTCACGCTGCACCCGATAGTGGATCTATGTGATCACTGAGACGGCCGAAAATGCCGACTTTTTTAACCCTTTACCTCACATATATATGCGGGGGAGACCCACGCACCCCCCGCCCATATTAATATTATACTCTAACAAAAAGAAAAGTCAGCATTCTCGGCCGTCGCAATCTATGTGATCACTGAGACGGCCGAAAATGCCGACTTTTTTTTTTAACCCTTTACCTCACAAATATATGCGGGGGAGACCCACGCACCCCCCGCCCATATTAATATTATACTCTAACAAAAAGAAAAGTCAGCATTCTCGGCCGTCGCAATTCCCAGTGAAACCGTGGTGTGCAAACACACCTAAAACATCCCTCACGTACTCCCCAACCCCCTCTTGCAAATTCCACCCAGCTCCGCAACCGTGCCACCGCTGAGAGTGAGCCCGGACAACTGCGTCATTGGTGATATAATAGAAACCCTTTGCTCCTGCGTCTGATCAGCGGTGATGCAATGGCCAAGTAAAACGCACTCAACGGCGATGGTACCCTCTGAAGTGACAAATATGTGCGGTAAATATTCGGCGGGAAATCATTGCTACAGTCCCAAGAATAGCAGGGTGCAATACCAAAGGCCGTTAATAGAGGTCCCTGCAGCCAAATTCCCTAGGCTTTAAGGGTGGAGTACCCGCGGTCATTACTAGATGGCGCGTAACCAGGTTCTAGCGTTGGCACATCTCTCGCACATTTTATCAGGTGTCGCATGCATTGGAAACAGTTTTCAAGCCTCCTACTTGCCCGTGGGTTCCCAACGCCCAAAATCGTCTGCATGCGCACGCCATGGGGCCCTATGCATTTGGGAAGTATGCACCGGATTCACAAAATAGGTTTGGGATAATTTCGGTTTCGGTAGTCCACAGTCCCAGGGAAAGCACAAATCAGAAACCGTTTTCAAGATAAAATATCTCGTATGCTTTTGAAGCATGTACAATGAATTTAACAGTCAGAGAGAGGACCCCATTACAAGATGGCAGCCAAGACCCTCCCTCCCAATGGGGGTCCAAGCTCCCCTATAAAGCTTATGAAGATAGTCCCTTGTCCTCTTACCCTGACTTATGCCTCACCAGCATGGATGACCTGCCATGAGCGACACCGGAAGAGTCTTCAGATAGTCCAGAACAAGGCCCTGCGGATATCATCTGGAGCTCCAATCTTCACAAGGATAGCAGACCTTCACAGAGACCTGGACATCGAGATGTTGGATGAACATCTAGCGAAGCTGAGTAAGAACTTCTGCCAAGAACTGGATCAGAACCCGAACCCTCTGATCAGAAGACTCACTGCCACCACTGCAAACCCCTTCGACCGCTACCCGCGGCCCATCACTGCGAAGACCCTGTGAAACCAGCCCTACTGTGACAAGACCACACAGACCAAGAAGAATACAAACCCACGACTACACACTCAACCCGAGAAGATGGAGTAATGAGGCTCAAGCCTCGGTATCCAAAAAATCACTGCTGATGGATAAAAATCTATCAGCAAGAAGAAGAACAAGCGCCTTGTCCTCTTCTGTAGCTGTGAGGCAAAGGCAAGAACATCAAAAACAGTCCAAATGAGCATGACCCATCCAGAGAGCATGTCCAGCCACCATGGACCTCCTTCGGAACATTCTGTGAAAGGCCTGCAGGAACAACATTCTCAGAAGGGAACTGCAACCAAGCAAACACATGAAGAGGGAGGGTGGGGGCGGGATAATACTCACCTACTTGTCTCTTAATAGAATCTAAACCCCAACTCACGTCAGTGCAGGGGGTTAGCCATGCTATGTCAAGAAGGTAGGCTTCATATTATGCAAATTCACTGCTCTTGTAAAACCACATTAGCAATATGTTGAACTTTTTTGTGATAAATGGTCTTAAAAGTAGACTCCCTTGACCAATCAGCTGCTTTAAGGATATCTTGCAAACTACCCCCAAGGAAAACTGACTTAGAAGCCATAGCGCCCCTAGAAGAATGGTCCCCGAAGATGGAGACATCACCAGCACCCGCCCCCTTCCTTCATTACCCAATGTACCCTTCCTCTGCCAGTGTGGCAGAGGAAACCGTCCCAAAGGACTTCCTGCGGGTAATAAGGAGCTGTGAGGTAGAGGAAGGTCAGTAAACAGAAGTCATACATTCATAAAATTGCAAACAATTAACCACACATCATTTCTGATCCTCCTGGAACGAAGGATAAGAAATCGAGATTCTACGAGTGATAAAGAAAGTTCCCCCTTCAGCAGAATACACCTTAATGTACACATCGAACGCCTTGACATCAGTAACTCTTTTAATGGAAATAAAACATAACAACATAGCTAGCTTGGCAGACAGCTGCTGACGTGACAATGTCTCATCTCATTATCAGGTCAGTACTGAAACGGGCGAAAAACCAAATTAACATGGTATCTTAATCCTAATGGACTCCAACGCCTTCCTGACCAGGAAATGCTTCCCCGCTGATTCCCCTTTAACTAGCACGTGTCCTGCCAAAATTGCTGACCAAAAACGATTAATCATCCTATACACTTTCCCGTCCTTGAACAATTTTACCAAAAAATGGACCACTTCTAGCAGAGGGGCAAAAACTCGATCGACACCCCTGTCCACGCACCAGCTAAAGGGGTATGCCGCACACTGCACTAGGAGAAAGATATAGATATGTGTTTTAAAGCAATATACAGTGCACTTTCAGAGAAAAACTGGCTAAAATGCCAGAGTGTTTGCAATTGGTTTGCAGGGTAACACAAATCCATGCAAGTCACCAACAGTGCACAGGAACATTAATGCTTTGCTGTGAAAAATGCCATGCCACAATGAACACATGTCCAACTGGCTGCACAATGTAGACCAGTGTAGACACGTAATAACATTACAGTGAAGCATACCAGCCCACATTTAGACACACCTAGATTGGTTTCACCAAAATGCCAGTCGAAGCAATAACACTCATCAAGAACAGAGCACACATTCAAGCCTGCTTCTCTGCGGCCTCTAGCAACACAGCCGAACGCTTTAAAATCTGCAAAGCACTGGACAATCCTGTTGCGGTCTCTACCTCTCATGTTCCCTCCCAGGTACTTTGTGCGGCTCTGCTCTCTCACTTTTGCGCTAAAACTCAGTACATCTTGTCCTCTATCTCCTCTTATTCTGCCTCTTCCTCTCTCTGCCCCCCTTTGGCCATCTCGCTCTTTCTCTCTCTCTCTCTCTCCTCCTCCATTCACCTCTTTCTCTCTGACACCACCTGACAAGGTTTCTAGACAAGTCCGATCTATGAAAGTGTTGTCCAAACAGGTGCTGTTTTGCTCCTCCAGAACCATCAAGGACCATATTGACACCCTCGCTGCAGCCTTGGCCGATTTCTGTAATCACTCTTTCGCCACTGGAACTTTCCCCTGTCCCCTTAAGCACTCCCTTTAAACCCACTCCTACATGCCTAGCAAACTATCGCCCAATCTCCATCACCCCTTTCCGGGGCAAACTCTTGGAAAAGCTGGCCATCTCCCAGCTTACTCTCCACACTGAATCTGTAGGTTGTCTCCATGACCATCGGTCTGGCTTCAGAGCAGCCAGAGGCACGGACACTACTCTCCTGAACACCCATGAACGTCTGCTCTCTAACCTTGATTCCAACATTCCTTCTGTCCCCATCCTCCTTGATCTTTCCTCTGCTTTCGACACGGTCAAGCATGCCATAAAGATCAATCGACTCTGTGAGAACCTGGGCATCACAGATCAGGCACTGGAGTGGCTGACCTCCTTCCTCTTGGACCGCCCCTCCCAGGTCCAACTTGGTCCCTTTCTCTCTGTGGCGCTCCCCAAGGCTCTATCCTCTCACCCTGGTTTTTCAACCTCTACTTAGCCCCTTTGGCCCACCTGAGCCCTACCTTCGCCTCTAACTTTCAGTGTTAGGCGGATGACACTCAGATTTCCTTCAGGCTCCCCTCAGCCTCCTCTCTTCTCTCGCTCATTCCTGACGGTCTAGCCTCGATTCAGGATCGGTGCACTTCCAACGATCTCTGCCATATTGCCAATAAGACAGAGATCCTTCTTATTGGGACCCCTACCCCTGTTTTCCCTCTCTCACTCTGGCTGCCTGCATTGGGCCCTATTCCTTCACGGCAAAAAACCTTGGTGTCATATTTGAATCCACGCTCTCTTTGTCTCCTCAAATCTCGTACGTCGCCAAGAAGTCCCACTACCAGCTGCACCTCCTCAAAGGGACTCTTCCCTTTCTCACTTCCCCCAGAAGCTCACTGTCTCCAGATCCCTGTTTCCCTCTAGGCTGGACTACTGCAACAGCCTCTTCCTCAATCTGCCTTCCTCTACTCTTTGCCCTCTGCAACTAATCCAGAACAGGAGTGCAAGACTTATCCTTGGCCTCAAGTCCAGGTACCGTATCTCTCCAGCCCTGAAATCTCTCCACTGGCTCCCACTGGCTCCCACTGGCTGCAAGGATCAAGTTCACGACCCTTTATATTGTCCACAAGGCTTTCTGGCGCCTAGACCGACACTAGATCCAACGCTCTCTTCCAAAATACCTTCCTTCTCAAGTCCTTTGCTCAACTACCTCCAACTCTCTAAGGGTTAGATGCTTCTCCAGGCAGAGAGCGGGGGGTAGATATCTCTCCTCTGCAGGTGTCTCTTCTGGAATTATTTCCCTGCCCCTTTCAAACTTGAGCCGGACCACCTGAAGTTCTGGAAGCAGCTCAAAACATTCCACTTCTCCTCTGCTTTCTCTCTCTCCCTCCCGTGCTGACCTACCTGCCTGCTGTACCAACTGGTTGCTTGGCTATCCTCAGAGTCTCACTGAGTCCAGGCTCTTACTTGATCAGTCACCCTTGCACTGCCTCCGGGCCTACCACACACTTAGGGGCTGTAACTGTAACCCTACAGTCAGTCCCTTGTTCTCCTTGCACTACCCAGAGCTGTGTTGCCCTGGCTGCACTTACTCAGAGCATTGATGCCCTGTTTTCCCCACCCCTCTCCCTTGCACTTCCCCCCTCCCTTTCCTCTTGCACTTCTCGTTCTCGCACTTGCACGATCTGAATGACACGAGGCCTAGCAAGATCGTTTGTCTTGTCCTCCCTCTGCCTTCCCTAGAAACACTTGTGTACAGGCGTGTTAGAAATGACTTATCATCTCATATCAGATATCATGTCATATAATTTTATCACAGATGCCCAGAAAAATATACAATGCTGCAGTAAGAAACGGCTAGACTAGCAGCACCCAAATGCCAGTCTAGCCAGGTAATTACACTTAGCAGGACTGCTTTATCAGAAATGCCCAGTTAAAAAAGTCATATCAAACTGAGGAATTGCTAGACTGGCTGCACCAAAATGCCGATCTAGCCACTAATACCACATATCATGCCTGCTTAGAGTGGACATGGACGACCATTGGGTTTTATCGAACAATCCCGCCCGCCCGCCCACACATCCCCTCTCTCTCCCACCCAACCTCCAAAATCAGCTCCTTGGCCCAGAATTACCTCCACATCCCTCTTCCTTGTCCCAGTGCTTACGTATGAGGCTCCTTACCTCATAGGTATGTACTGGGATGAGGAAGAGTGGGACTAGGAGTAATGACAGTTAGCTAAGTCCGGGATTACCTCCAGGTACCTCTACCTCATCCCAGTACTTGTGTATGAGGCAGAGTGCCTCATACATAAGTACTGCCTCATACACAAGCACTGGGACGAGGAAGAATAGGGTGAGGAGTAATGAAGATTACCAATACGTAATCAAGGCATTAAACACAAGCAGTGGCGCAACACATTTGAGCTGACTGGACTTCAGCACACCCCAGCCCCCTGAAATTTGGGCTATGTTGACTCGACCTAGCTGACATACAGATCAGTTGCCGGACAGAACAGGACACAGATGTTGAACGGCACCTGGGTTTTGCTGTTAACAAGGGCCCAGCAATTACTAACGTAAATCATTTCACTGTTAGTACCTTCATTGAAACGCCAAATTTTTTAGGCAATTGAAATCGTGATGTGGGTTTAGTACTTGCATGTCAGGGGAGTGATTGGAAGGGTAGCGAGGGAGCAGGAGACCGCTTGATCGCACAGCGGTCCATAAGTGGGTGCTTTCAGACTTAAAGGAGTGAGTTAACTGCTTGTAACATTGAAGCTGCACTAGAATATTATCATTAAAATGTGTAGAGAAGTTAGATGCCTGTACACAAATAAGTTAGTCCCTCCCCCACCTCCAGTGAAGTTAGCACCTCTCCCAACAGTTGAAGGGTTAGCCCCCCCCGAAATGTAGGTTTTGTTGCGTCCCTAAACACAAGCACACACACCATTGACTATATACACACATGCACACCCAGCCATCCATACATTTAATTGTGCACTCTTTCACCATGCAGGCACACCCAGGCAGCCACCCATACATTTAATTGTGCACCATTTCACCACACAGACACGCCCAGGCAGCCCCCCTATAAACTTAAATGTGCACCCTATCACATACAGGCACACCCAGGCAGCCACCCATACATTTAAGTGTGCACCCTTTCACCGTACACGCACACACGCACACCCAGCCACCCATACATTTGTGTGCACACTTTCAACATACACTTTTCACAGGCAGCCACCTATACATTTAAATGTGCACCCTTTCACCATACACTCACACATGTCATGGGGTTGAGGGGAGCCCTATTACTTCAAAAATAAATTGTTTCTTTTTGAAGTCACTCTGACTTCATAAAGAAATTATTTCCATTAAGGACCGAACCATAACGTAAATAATGTCTTTGTGAAGGCAGAGTGACTTCAAAAATAAACTATTTCTTTTTGAAATCATAGGGCTCCCCCAACCCCATGACATGGAGGCCTCCAGCCTAGGGTCTTCCATGTCATGGGATGGGGGGAGTTTCTTTTTGTAGTCACTTTGCCTTCACAAAGAAATAATTTCTGTTACAGAAATAATTTCTTTATGAAAGTAGAGTGAATTCAAAAAGAAACATAAAAAAAAAGAAAATTGTTATTCATTTTTTTTTTACTCCAAGTGGGGCCCCCTCCCAGGACATGTGGTGGTGGGACCCCCCACACTACAGGGGCTCTGGGGATCACGTTACACCAGTGCCTTGTAGAACAAACTTGTGTAGACCTCCCCCGCGATCTGTGAGAAGAAGGGGAAATGAGGGAAGCAAGTGGGGACATCCACCGCCAGCTCTAACAGGGCCGGAAACCATACCTTGGCTGGCCAGAACAGGGTAAGCAGCACAGGAGACACCTGCTGTCTGGGAACATGAAGTAGAACCATAGAAATGAGCAAAAAGGGGGGAAAGCGCATAACCCTTGAGGTACCTCCAGTCCTGGAGAAAAGCGTCCATCGCCAGGGCTTGCGGATCCGGACGCCAACTGAAGGACCGCAACACCTTACAATTGAGGCGAGAGGCAAAGAGATTGGAGCAAAACAGACCCCAGATCTCTAACAGGAGATGAAAAACATCTACACTTTCCAGTTGCTTCCATCCTTGTGAAACCAGGAATTCCAGTCTGCTACTGTGCTCACTAGACCTGGAAGATATTCTGCTTGCAGCGTTATACTCCTGTTGAGACAGGAATGCTAAAAATCCAGAGCCAAATCCGCTAGACCCTTGGACCGCATCCCTCCCAGCTTGTTGATGTAATGTACTGCTGAGGCGTTGTCCATTCTCAGAAGAATGCAGCAGTTCACTCTGTCCTTGGCCATAGTCTACACTGCAAAGGACCATGCCAGAAGCTCGAGACAATTGAAATCAAGAAATCTCTTGAACAGGCCACTTTCCGCCCATGGAGACTTCCTGACACCTTGCCCCTCAGCCTGACACTCTGGCGTCTGACTCCAACACCACATCAGGAGAAAGACCAAATCTAATTCTGCCATTCCAGGCTTCAATATTCTGAAGCCACCACTGGAGCACCTCCGAGGACTCAGGTGAAAGCTTGGCAATCTGTGAATATGGAGCCCCCTTCCTTAAATGAGAGATCTTCACCCTGCGAAGATCACAGTAATGCAACAGAACCAGAAAAATGTCCCTAATAGATGCCAACAAGATTCATTCCTATTACCCTAGATAGAACCCAGAGAAGACCCTTTCATTAGCACAGACTTCATCTGACTGCAAATACCATTAATTCTTTTTGGGGGCGGGGGGTGGGAGAAGAAGCTGGCACAGCTGAGAGTCGATAATGAAGCCCAGTAACTGGATGCATTGTGAAGGCACGAGGACCGACTTGTATAGGTTGATGGCAAACCCCGGGTCCTTTAGGAGAGTGGTCGTTAGACAGAGATGAACCTGAAGAACCTCCTGCTGCTGGGCCAGCAGGAGCATGTCGTCCAGATACATCTTTATCCTGACTCCCCTCACCCGCAAGAACACCATCAATGGGCCCAAAAGCTTTGTGAAGCACCACAGAGCCTAGGCTAGCCCGAACGGGAGGAAGGCGAATTGCCAGCAGCAACCTTGCCACTGAAACTGCAGATACTCCTGATGGGGAATATAAATTGGAACGACCAAATAGGCCACCTTGAGATCTATTTTGCACATCCAATCCCTGGAAGGAGAGAGTCTCTGAGTAGCTGAATCCCCTCCATCTTGAAATGGTGCTACACTACCGACTTACTGAGGGCTTTGAGGTTTATCACTGGGCGGAATCCCCCATCCGGCTTCGGCACGAGGAAAATTGAACTGAGGAAGAGGAAGTGAACACATGAGGCGGGAACTACAGCTCCCTTGTAAATGAGATCCCAAACCTCCTTGTATACTAGATCCTGTTTGTCCTGACTGAAATTTAGCAGACAAGGAAGAACCTCCTGAGAGGGAGGGATCCGAAACCCAGACACTGGGCCTCATTACGACCCTGGCTGCCGGAGGTGTTTTTTTCCCGGGGACCTGGAATGGGCAATTACCGGGGGAAATTACAACCCCGACAGATCAGGTAATTGCCCATTCCAGGGCGCCAGAAACAACAATTCTTCCCCATTCCCATGTGAGCCCCATAGGGCTCAATGGGAATGGGGAAGCCGCATGCACCAGCACCATTTGGTGAATGGTGCTGGTGCATGCGGCATGCTGTGCTCGCGCGGGTCCGACCTGGCAGGCAGAAAGGCACCCACAAGCACAACTCATAGTTTGCCGGTCCGGGAACTACAGTACCGGCAAGCTTACCGGTACTGTAGCTCCCGGAATGGCAACCTTATAATCAGTGCTTTAAGTGGGCCGGGGCCTGCCGGGGCCGGGCCCCGGCAGTCTCCAGAAAGTGGGGCTGAGCCGGGGCCCAGCCGGGGCCCCCGTCCCACACAACATTGCGGGATGCATTATCCCGCCGCGGCCGCAGCCGCGACGGGAGATGCGCCCGTCATTATGTTGGCCAAGCTGACAGAAGTGCCAGCCAGCCACAGCGACGCTGAGGCTGGCGGCACTTCTGTCAGTTAGTGTAACTCCCTCTGATGACCCCTCATCAGGGTCATCAGAGGAAGTTACTGTCCCTTTGTTTTCCCTCCCCAGGTCACTGACCCCCGCGGGCTCCGTGATCTAATATGCAGATTAAATCATGGAGCCCGCGGGTTCGCAGAGGGTGAAAGACACCTCGGGCTCAGTGATAGCAGATAGATCACAGAGCCCGAGGTGCCTTTCTCCGTCGGCAAAGCTTTATAAAAGATGCCTTGAACTGTGTACGTTTCAAGCCACCTTTTATAAAGGTAGAAATATTTCTATGTTTATAAAAGACGGCTTGAAACGTGCACAATTCAAGGCATCTTTTATAAAGCTTTGTCGACGGACAAAGCCACCTTGCGGTTTGTTTTGTCCGTCATGCCTTGAATTGTTTACGTGTCAAGCCATCTTTTACAAACATAGAAACATGTTACAAATATCTATGTTTATAAAAGGTGGCTTGAAACGTACACAAACCATAGTAAGGTAAGCACACAAGTGTGCATAACTTACTATGGTTTGTGCACGTTTCAAACCACCTTTTATAAACATAGAAATATGTAACATTGCTATGTTTATAAAATATGGCTTGAAACGTACACAAACCATAGTAAGGTAAGCACACAAGTGTGCATAACTTACTATGGTTTGTGCACTTTTCAAACCACCTTTTATAAACATAGAAATATGTAACATTGCTATGTTTATAAAATATGGCGTGAAAAGTACACACACCATAGTAGTACGCATACAAACATATAAATGCTCACATACATTTATATATTTGTTTGCGCACCTTACTATGATTTGTGCACTTTTAGGCCACGCCCACAATGAAAGCCACGCCCCCAAACGAGGGCCCCCCCTCAATTTCTTACCCCACTTAAAGCACTGCTTATAATGAGGCCCACTGTCTGCAGAATCCCTGCGTCTGAAGTTAGAGCAGTCCAGTTGGGGAGAAAAGGAGCTATCTGACCCCCCCAGTACTTCCTGGAAAGAAACACTTACTCACCTGCTGCAGATCTGCCACAACCTGCCCCTCTGACTGCAAGCCCTCTCCACTGGGCTCCTCGATGGGGGAAGAAGACATCTGCACTGCCCCTAGCAGTAAAAGATCCCGATTGCATGCCTCTGGATGCAAACTGAACTGGATGCGCAGAGCCTTGAAAGGGATGGCTAGAGGAGCAGGCTCAACCTCGTCCAGCCCTAGGAAACACACCAGGTGCCAAAGATTTCTTAATGTTGGTGTGGGCCTTATCCAAGGCTGTAAATGTGTGCACAAAGGAGGACAATTCTTTAACAAACTTGTCCTCAAACAACAACCTGCCTCAATAGGAGCCATATCCGCCAATTTAGGGTCCAAACGCATCACAGCAACAAGCCCTTTCTGCGCTCAGTGGACAAGGCAGTGTTCACATTTCCCAGGAGGCACACGCATCTCTGAACCCAGCCACTGAGAACTGGCACATCCAAAGGGGTCTCCAGCGCTACACTTTCCTTAAACATGGCAAAAAGCTGCATGAGGGGCCCTAAGGCATCTAGTAACTTACCTTGACAGGCACGAAGAGCCTTAACTATGCCCCTCTGAGGGTCCTTCCCCTTTTTTGAAAGAAAATCCAGCATCGACTGGTCTACCTCCAGAGTAGCAGCCACCTTATCAAGGAGACGGGGGTGTGGACATTCCGCCTTCAACTTGTTATGGGCATCTTTCTTCATAGGCTTACTGTCCTAATGAATCATGAACGATCCTACCAATTCAGGCGGCCTTCATTCCGCAGAGCGCGAATGTTGAATATTGGCCGGGTTAAAAAAGGGATCTCCCATTATGTCTTTGAACACCACTTGCTCATTTTTAACTTCTGTTCTCTTAGCCCTCTTTCCTTTGGGATTGGTCTCATCTGAGGATGTGGAGGAAGAGATGGAAGAAGGGGATACCCGTGCCTAGCCCTGTGCCTTTTCCAGGACTGGGAACCCTGATCATCCTTAGGCCCATCTGCACTGACCCCCTTATCCAAGTGTTTGGTCTTGGTCACCCACTTCAGCTGAGGAGGAACTTTAGCCCCTAAACTACCCTCTGGAGCAGCTGCATTCCCTGCAAGGTAATCAGTAATACCTACAATAAGGCAGTCAAAGGCAGAAGAAGCTAACGTGGAGTTAAGATCCCATAAGGCCCCATCTACCGACTCCTAGACCACCCTACAAACATCTCTACTCACTTCCTGTCGCCCAGGACCCACCTGAGCCTGTATGCTCAGAACCCCATCAGAGGAACTACTATCCTCCAACAAAACACTATTAACTGCCCCCAGAACTTACAGGAGCTGACATAATGCTGAGGGGAATAACTAACCTCAGAACAAACAAACCAATCTCGGTTCCTAGAGAACCCTTCGAGCAGAGGTTTCTCCTGCCTCAGCAGGCCACAGCCACGCTTCAGAGACAAGGAGGAATAGGCTGAGCAGGCCGTGTCACAGTGTGGCTGGGTTTGATAAACCCGAAGGAGCGCTTCAGCTCCCTTGCGCGGTACTCGCATCCAACACGTGTCCAGCTGGCACTTTCTCTTCAGACGAGCGCACTATATTGTTAATGCGGCATGTTAATTAAATCCATCGCAGGCCGCACACAGAGAAAACACGCGCTTCAACAACATCTACAGGGGAGAGAATGCAGCAGGAGCTTGTGAGCGCAAAGCAGCAGAGCGCGATCCCCCATCCTCGCTCGCGCTGAGCTAATTAAAACAAATGGTTTAATGTTTTAAAAGCTTGTTTATTTTCTTTACTGCTGTTTCGAAAAGATAATGCATCCATAATATGAAGCCTCGTGTGGTGGCCCACCTCCGGTCACAGGGGGGCCACAGATGGTGTTGGGGCACCGACACAAGACCAGTATGCTGCGGGCACACAGTGCGTGAGGGGCGGGATCACCCTGCACCGGCCAGATCACCGGCTACTGCAATCCCAGCAGGGGGCACTCAGCTCAGGTCAACCGTGGCGTGGGGGCACCCAGACCAGGGTTGACGGCCTAGGCCACGGACACGTGGCAAGGCCCACACTCAATGACTCCACACAGACATGAGTTGCCGCTTCCTGGGGCTCTGCTGCACTGCCCTCCGCGTGCCAGCGGAGCCCCTTTTATTAGAGGAGCGTCATGACACAGTCATGACGCTTACGTCGACACAACCACTAGACCAACACACAACATCCCTCCTTTATCATAACAAAGAAAAACCACCACCCACTGCAAACAAACAACGACCCTCGGCGGGGTCAAACTTGGTGCATTCTAGTCCGCGCACCCATTGTGCTCCTACATCATCACTGCAAACATAGGGTGCATTCCAGTCCGTGCACCACCTACTAGCTACTCATGAACTTCAACTTTTGGCACCATAAAACAAAACAGGTGTGTTCCAGTCCGCACACCACTGGCCCCACAGCGGGCAGCTGGCGTTCAGAAGATTCTGGGGTCGAATTGGCCTGGGGTGCTGCTACAGGACAGAACAAATATATTTTCTTCCTCAGCCTCCTCTCCCACATCATACTGTCTTCTCCCTTGATCTTCCACCGCTTGGACCGTAGCCACCCTGGGGGCCCTTTTCCCCTTCGGCTCACACTCCCCTGCGATGTCCCTGCCATGCTGGCTGGTGTTGGGGCGAGGCACACCCGTGCAAAGTGATCCCCCTTCCCACATCTCCTACAGATGTGTCCTTTTGCCGGGCAGTCCTGCGGGTGTGGAAGATTCCACCCGCACTGGTGGCATAGTGTGGCATTGGGGTCTCTCCTTGGCCAGTCTCCCTGCCTCACCGGCTTTCCTCCTTGCCACTTGCCGACAGCCGCCACCTCCTCCAGCTTGACTCGCAACATGGGGGCCTCCAGCTTGAGGTGTTGTCTGGATGAGTCCATGACTGAGGCCTGTACCTCTGCCAGTTCCTGAGCCCAGCCAAGTTCCAGTATCCAGTCGAGGGTCAGCGCCGGGTCCCTCAGGATTTGCTTGCGCAGCTTGGATGAACTACAGCCATAGATGATCTGCGCCCTGACCTCGTTCTCCTCAAAATTTCCCAGGGCACAGGACAGTGCGATACCGCGCAGCTTGCCATGGAATGCATCGAGGCTCTCCCCTTCTTCCTGCCTCGCGCACCTCATCCTGAACCGTTCGTAGTCCCTGTTGACCATGGGTCGGAAATACTTGTTCAGGACGGCAATGGCTGCATCATAAGATTTATCTGCGGGCCTTAATGTCTTGAATAGCCTTTGAACAGCGAATCTGGCGGAGTACAGGAGGGTCGGGCATTTGGCGGTGTCCTTCATCTCCACCGCCTCGAAGTACAGCTCCAGGTTGTCCATCGGGGTCCCAAGCTTGACCCCTGTCTCAGTCTCTTTCAAAGCGCACAAGCACTCCTTGGGGAGCTGCTACCTTGGGGAAACCCCGGGGACCCAAATGGACCTGATAAGTTGAATGACCCCGCCGGGGAGGTTGATGGTGGCAAGGCACCTGGAGATGTCCAATGCTGCTTTGGTGCCCCCTGTGGTAAGCACCGGGCTCGCAGCCACTGCCGGCCTCACCCTTTTTGCCGGGTTTGTGTTTTCCTGTGGCCACCTGGTGTTGCTGGGCCACAAACACCCACTCCCCTTTGGCTCCGTTAGCTGCTTATGTTCACTGCCGCAGCCCAGAGTAGCATGTCACCCTCTCCATTTGCTTATCGAAGGGAGTAGTTTGGTTGAAGCCGCTCCTTTTCTGGGCCGCTCCTTTCTCTTTCACCGGGGCTCGCGATTAGGCCATGCCCCTTTTCTGCCCGCACTCGGCCGGACTCTCGTGGGGCCAGGGAGGATGTCACAGCTGGACACTGCAGGCCCGGCGCACACCGTGGCTCTCCACCTGCCATTGGGTCCGCTGGGGCCACGCCCCTTGTTGTCGGCCTGCCGCAGGGCCCGATGGGGCCACCCCCCTTTCCTTTGTTGGGCAGCTGTTGGGGCCACGCCCCCTGTCTTTGTCGGCCTGCCGCGGGGCCGATTTGGCCATGCCCCTTTCCTTTGTTGGCCCGCTGTAGGGCCTGCTGGGGCAACGCCCCCTCACAGCGTGCGGCCCCGCCGGCGTCCACCCTCTGATGTTCCTCCTTGCTGCCCACAGCTGGGCCGGGCATTGATGTGTCTCCAATGGCACGAGGTGGGGGCGCGGGAGCACAACGCACCGCCCCCGGCACCCTCGACATGCAGCCCAGAAAAGGAAAGTGGGGGAGAAAGGAACCCCTCAAATGTCATAGATGCACCAGCACAAAGCACTTGGCAAATGACAGGGAATATCCTGCGAGGGACAAAGAGCGCTCCGTCTGCAAGAGGATTGGGCACTTTGCACTCACATGCAAGTGGCGCAACAAACAAGTGACCACTGTACATGCGGAAGAAGGTGAGGAAGGAGACACTTCATCTGAGGAGGAAGGAAGACCCACTGTCATAATGGTCAACAGCTCGAGAGCCAGGAGGGAAAAGCCCCATTGTGTCATCAGAGTGTACGGGATGGAAATGAGAGTGATGGCCGATCTAACAATACTAACCATCCACACATATAAAGAGATGGTGGGAAGCAACAAAGTGGAAGTACTCAGCAGCAAACACAAGCCCACCGTATTTGGAAGTGCCTCAGTAAGTTTGTTGGGATACATCAACGGCGTTGTAGAGTTTAAAGGAAGGGAGACCAGGACCAGAGTGTACTTGGCCAAGGAAGGTCCAGCAGTCCTGGGGTGGGATGATCAAGCCAGACTAAGGATTGGGCTAGATCCCAGCAAGGAAGATCAAGTATAAGTCGTCAATGCGGGAGGAGTCCCAGTGTCGAAAGAAGATTTCCCCAAGCTGTTCTCCAAGGGCCGGGAAGAATCAAGAATTACGTGCACAAGATAATGCTCAAAACCAACGCAGTCCCAGTAAAGCACAAGGTGTGTCCGGTGCCAGCGACCGCTAGAAACATACTGAAGTCGAAACTCGAGAAAGTAGTGAAAGAAGGCTCCATCGAAGAGGTGGAAGCTTCGGAGTGGTTAAGTCCGGTGGTGCCAATAAAAAAACAGAACTCAGAAGACCTGAGAGTATAGACCTCTGCAGCCTCAATTTAGAGGTCATTACGGACAGCTACCCTCTCCGCAGCATAAATGAACTAATACTAATGATGAAGGAGGCCAAGGTATTTTCCACGCTGGACATGAGGGAGGCCTATCACCAAATACATTTTGTAATTAGGAATCTAGACCTCTGACGGTGTTCATCACCCCATTCGGCACATATCAGTTCAGTGTACGCTGAAGACGAGCATACACATTACATTATACTAATAAAAGTCCTCAACAAGTTACAAGATGCAGGGGTGAAGCTGAGCTACGATAAATGTGTGCTGAGGGCCAAGTCGGTAGAATACCTAGGATACAAGATATCCTGTCAATGGATCAGTCCCAAGCAAAACCTTGTGCATGCCATAGTAAAAGCTGGGGAACCTGCCAACAAGGACGAGTTAAGATCCTTTTTGGGGCTTGTGGAATATTACGCAAAGTTTCTTCCCAACTTCTCAGAGGTCACTGCACCATTGAGGAGCTGCTCAAGTAAGGAGCTGAGTTTACATGATCCCAGGTGCAGAAGGAAGTGGTCAAAGCCATTAAGGAAAAGATTGTGAAAGCCCTGTGCCTGCAACCATTTAATCCCGAGTGCGACACAATCAGCACCACCAATGCCAGTGCATACGGGTTGTGGCTGTGCTGACCCAAAAGAGGGGAGATACAGAACACGTAATGGCATTTGTGTCAAAGGCATTGCCCAAAGCGGAAATGTACTGCTCAACAGTGGAAAAGGAGGTGTTAGCCTGCACGTGGGTGGTAGAATACTTCAGAACTTACATCTGGGGCACCACATTCAAGTTAGTCAAGGATAAACCATAAACCATTGATCCACATGTTAAGCCCCGGAGGGACAAAAGCTTCCATGCCTCGCCTAGCGCGCATCGCAGCAAAGCTCCAGGAGTACACCTACAGCATAGCGCACATAGCAGGGTGGAAGAATGCCCCAGCTGACTGCCTCTCCAGGTTGCCAGGAAACAGAGAGAAAGCCACCACGTTCTTATAGGATCAATGCGTGGAAGCGTCCATTTAGGATCTGAGGAGTACCAAATTCCTGGAAATGAGCGAGGGCCATTGCAACGAGGAAGCATACAAAGACCCACACTGTTGAGGCTCACAGAATGGGGCAGGAGAGGGTGGCCAAAGGAAAGAGCCATTCCAGAAGGCATGAGGTTATACTGGAAGATAGCAGGAGAAATATTTGAGACAGAAGGTATGATTATAAAGGGCAATCAGGTGTTCAACCAGTGGGCATGAGACTACCATGACGCAGCGTCGAGTGAGAGTAGCTTACTGGTAGCCAGCCATGCATCAGGACATTTGCACAATGATGAACAGATGTCACAAGTGCTTGAACTTCGATAAGAGGTTGAAGACAAGACAGGCGCCACTCAGACCCATGGAAGTTCTGGAAGGGGTGTGGCAAAAGGTTGGATTAGACTTTATTGTCCCCTTGGAAGCAATGTCTCCCAAACATTGTTATGGAGTGGTCATGGCCGATTATTTATCAAAGTGGGTGAGGCCGAATTTGTACCTAATATCACCACGTCAACCATTATGGAAGTACTGACAACCGTATTCCCGGGGGAAGGGCTACCCAAGAACAGGACATTGTCACTGACAACAGAGTACAATTAATCTCACGAGAAATGGTGACATTCATGAAAAAGCACAACTTACAACAAATAAAAGCAGCACTGTCCCCCCCAGGCCTATGGGCTTGTGAAAAGAGTGAACAAGTTCATCAAGGGGGCAATACAGCTGGGTACAGCATCCAGAATGGATCCCCTGAAAACACTCAAGGAAGCGTAGCAGGCCACTGATGGACCCCAACATTGTCACCAAAGTGTCACCCTTCCACATGCTGAGCGGGAGGAGAGCAGCGTCCATGCTGGTACCTCCATGGTTGGCTAGCGTTAAGGAGGACGAAGAGTTGAATATGTAAGATGTGGTATGGAGGATAAAGGACTGCAAGACCCAGTTGAAACAATTGAGCGACCAGCAGAGAACGACCCAATGTCAAGAAGTCAGAGAGGGGGACTGGACCAAAATTCGTCTACCGCTCAAAGATCAAGTGATGGGATCCAAGTTCAGTCGGCCAATCAAGGTAGTACAGAGAGGAACCCGCACCCAAGACAGCCGCACGTGAAACATGGAACGTGTGGCAATGTTTGAGAGGCATCAGCCAACAGAGAAAGCACGAGAGGAGACAGGCATTCGAGAGCACCAAGACCAGGAGGCAGAGGGGAACTGGAGTCAGATGCACAGAGGGCACCCTGCAGAGAAAGTGAGACCGGCAATGAGCCGCCAGAGGTAACATGCAAAGCAACCCACAGTCCGGTTGGTGAGTGCGAGGAGGACCGGCTGAGGAGAGAGCGCACAAGACCGGTGAAGTATGATGATTATGTTATGGAATAAAACCTTGTTTGTGTCCAGTCTCGACCAATGTTCCCTCTAATTATTTTTTTCTATGTGCGGAACCGGTTGGCTGTTGTGCGCACATTATTTTCCATGTGCGCAATTGACTAATGAGGTAAGCCACTTTATGAGCTACCGTCGCAGAAGAGAGTTTGGAAAGGTATTTCCTCTTCCCAGCTACTGCAATCCTTTAAAAATCTTACAACACTTTTTCCAAACACATAGGCTAAAATAAAATATGTCATATGTGATTATACAGAAAACTAATCAACCAGTCCAAGACTTCAATATCTGCCACAGTACCTTGCAAACCTACTTCTGCGTAAAGAGAAAAATGTCAGCCTCATTGCGAGTTTGACGGTAAGTGGTAAAGTTGCTGGTAACTCCATAACCACCAACTTTATCACTATGCTAAACTACGATTTCGGGCCCAGAGGTAAATCCTCCAACTCAACAATGAAATCGTCAGATATTTTGCTGCTGTAATTCCTCTAAAAAGTAACACTGAGTCCAATGGACTCATAATGTACTCCATATGAATGGGGAATTACACCGCCATCACCAGTTGTAATCCAGAGGAACTTCCTCCGGACCAAGTAGTGGTAACAGTAATTTATTTGGGCAGTTTTCTGGTGGATTTACGCTGGGATATCACCCCAAATCTTAATGAGGCCCTGTATGTTTTATGCCACCGGCAAATCACTCATTTGTATTACAAAACACAAATATCTCTTAGTTGTATTCCCAGACATCTTGCGCAAACAATATATATTTTTTTTTTTAAAAAGGGAATTTTATTCTTGATGCGATAATCTCGTGGTCAGCCGACATGTGTTTCGACCCAAAGGGTCTTTATCAAGGCTGGTGCGTTATTGTTCATTAACCGTTAGGTACGTTAGCTCTTGGTGGTGGGTTGGGGTAGGTGGGCTCCACTCCTTGAATAAACTGGCTTGTCAGCCTGTTACTGCTGCGAACAACATTCCTGGTGTTTGTGGCCCTCAAATATCTCTTGTCATAACTGAAGTGGCTGTCAAGAAACTCAGACAAAATACATTTGCTGATGGATTAATGACAATTAAAAGCAATGTCTCAAAAACATGCTGAAATGAGTTAAAGTTCCACTTTGACCCTTTAAATGCCAGCGACGAGCCGGCTCGTCGGTAAAAACCGCTCCAGGTTGCCACCGACGAGCCGGCTCGTCGGTGGCACTTAAGGGGTTAATGAGGGGGGAAATGCTGGTGGGTTTGGGCGGTGAATACCGCGATTTTAAAAAAAAAACATTGGCACTGGGGGGGAACCTCAATGGCACTTAAGAGGTTAATGAAGTAATTCAAGGGCCAGTTCTCGTTTGTAATAATTTGTGGAATGATGATAATTGCATCAGAATAACTGCACCTTAGAATATGATCCAAAATTCCTGTGCCTTTGCTTACTATTCACATTAGGTTCTCCTGTGGGTAGCGGTAACACCAGCCTTAGAGCTAAGAGACACATGCACCATGCATTTACTCCCTAAAAAAGGAAAATGTGCCTAACAAAAACGAGAAACAATTAACATATCATTGCTTCAACCCACAAAGCTCCACTGATATTTTTTCGAAAATAGTGACCAGTAGAGCGGTGGCATAGGAAGGAATGGACTCTAATAATATTAATGCTTGATCTCAAAAGGCATTTTATGGGGAAAGAACATTTTTAATAAGCAGAAAGTATCCCTATTGGCAAAGCTAATTACGTTTTTACTCCCTGAAAAAATCATTTGACTCCAAGTAGGGAGCAAAATCTGTTTAGAGCCCTGCTTGTACCCCTGGCATAGGGAGTGAAATGACAGGGCACATAATAAAGTGTACAGTTTTGCCCACCCTTCTACACCACAGCCTAGATAAAAATGAAAACAAGACTCTTACTGAGGTTTGTTATGGAGCCCTGTTGAAGAAAATCACACATAAATGCCTTTTAAGTTAATTGCCCCAATTAATCAAAGATACAAATGATTTAGTGCCTTCTTCTCAAACTATGGATCCCTCTCCTGTAATTCTTTGTGATCAGTTAAATAAGAAGCAGGGAGATGCTAGAGACTGCACACACAGAACACATGGTTATATTGAAAAGCCCTTAAGCATAGAAAGAAAAAGAAGGTGCTGTTGTCTAGATGGCTACTAGAATGTCCTATCCTTTAGCAAACACGCAACACCTTTCCCTTCAGTGTACTGCCGAAATGTCTGACTTGGTCTTTGAAATGTGCTGCTTTGTTCATCACCCGCAAGGAGTGATGCTTCCACCCATACCCTTCCCCGGCTCCTGTGCTTGCCTCCAATACTAGGTGATAAAGCACTGTAAAAAATGAGGGATTGTAGCAGTAAACACTCACTGGGATATTTGCAGACCCACAATACTTTGCAAGCAAGGCATATTTAAATGCCTCAAGATATGATGTGCAGTTTAAGAATGTCATGTCTCTGCATGTACATAATTCATTTGCAGTGCATACAAGATTGTTTGCAACATACACCACCCTTATATCATTGTGTAGGATTACACAAGTGCTCAGTGAAACGGTTTTTATATAGAAGTGAGTTACCATATAATGTGTAAGGGTCTATGCCCAAAGGAACTCTGAACACTTGGAAACGATGCAGATTGTGTGAAAAGCATTCTCCCTGATACTTTGGCGAGTAATCGCAGGCATAGTCCATACCCATTATCCCTTGTAGGCTAAGTAAATGATATTGCAATGTTGCTCTCTACTTATAGGATGATGTTAATAATGCTAAAGTAGGAGACTCTAAGCATCACATTTCTCTTTTCAAAATCTTTAGAGGGCAAATTAATATTTGAGTTTTATAATGCGTTAACTTACAAGGGGGCCGCTTCAAAGCACTTGCGTGACATATGAACAGAGAAGAGGAAGTATGGGATAAGGTTACACATCCAAGTAGCCTGCTTACTTACAGTGAGTATCCGATATTTGAGCTGGACGTTAGATTGTATGGTGTGAGTGACACTTTTGGTAAGGCACAATGAGTAACAGAAATTCTTGCGCATGAATTTTATTCATGTTACAACACACATAAAACAGGCGGATATAGGTACACGTCTGCTAACCTTTCGCAGAGTCAAGCGAGGAAGAGTCAAGGGTGTCCGGTAGTATCTTAATGTACTCTCGGGCAGAAGTTAGTCATAAGGTAAAAGTGTGGTAGAGTCAGGTTTAGGAGTCATGGGTGGGGAGGGAATTTTGGTTAATGTGCGTAGGCATATCTTGGTTAGATTCTTCTGTTCATGGAGCCAGTTTTTCATATTAGTTTTTAACCTCTTGTGTTGTATTTTGCTGTTAGGGATTTTAAGTGCATAGTAGTGTAATACAAATTAGCAGAATATCAAGAATAGTTGCTTATTTTAAGAGAAAGACAATTTCAGGTAATTGCTGTGGCTTGTGCCTTATTAAATCTTTTTGAATAGGTGAGAATTGTCTGTGTGCGCTGCTAAAAATCTTCTGAGCGACACCCAGAAGGAAGCTGGGCAAGCGCACATGCGCACATTTTAGAGGGAACATTGGTCTCGACATTACAATGGACCACTCATGAGACTTAAGGTGAGAATCGTGGAAGCCGCAAAAAGCGGTAGCTGCATTCGAGAGGGCTCCAGAGCGACGAAGCAGAGGCAGCTCCCGGCGCTCCTCCTGCATTTGGAGCCAGAGACCTGCCTAAGGCTAAGTAGACATTAATAAAGCCCCAGAGACTTGGACTACATAAGATTGTGAAGGCAACAGCATGTTATGTTATGTTAGTTGTGAATTATATAGCGCTCTATATATCATTGGTATGACTTCAAAGCGCTGGTAGGTTGAACGCCCTCGGGAACCGTAGTTCTGGTCAGTAGAGAGAGATAATGTTGTAGGGTGAGTGGGTGCACCATATATGTGTGCAGCTGATGTAATTGCTGGGTGGTAGCTGCATCCTAGCGTTAGGTGTCGTGCTGGAGATATCATTTGGATCTGTCCCGTCTGGTGGGTGGACACCCAGACTGGGCTCTGGCTGCATTAAGGACGCATATGTGAGCGACTAGGCCGGAATGTGCTTGGCATAGTTGCGTTTTATTAGGGTGATGAGGTGTGCATGGGGTAGTATTCATATGTGAACAGCTAGGCCGAATTAATCAGAGGTATAGCTGTGTTCTAGTTGAATGATGGTGTATAGTAGAGAGTAAGCGTAGTGATGTGATATGATGGTTATCTTTAAAGTGCACAAGACCAGGCACGTGAACGGGATGGCAGGGAGCATAGTGACACACTGACACATAGAGACAGGGGGCTGGGTTTACAGCTACAGGGGAGGAATACAGGTATATAGCGACAGCATGGGGAACAGGAGGGCAGGGTACACAGTGATACACGTGCCCATCCTTTCCATCCACTCTATGCATTCAATCCATTCCATCCTCACAGTCTATTCCATCCGTACATACAATCCATCCGTTCCATCCATCCATTCCATCCACTCATTCCATCGATTCCATCCACCCATTCTATCCATTTTTATCAGTTTCATTCATTCAATCCATTTCATCCATTCTATCCATTCTTTCCATTCCATCCATTCCATCCATTCTCTCCATTTTATCCATTCTATCTGTTTCATCCACCCCATCGACCCCATCCACCCCATCGACCGCATCTACCCCATCCATCCATTCCATCCATTCCACCCATTCCTTCACTTCATCCACTCAATCTATTCCATCCATTCCATCCACTCTATCCATTTCATCATTCCATCTATTCCATCCATTTCATCCAATTCCATCTATTCCATCCATTCCATCCATTTCATCCATTAAATCAATTCCATCCATTTCATCCATTCCAACAGTTACACCAATTTCATCCATTACACCAATTCCATCCACTCGATCCACTCGATCCACTCAATCCACTCAATCCACTCGATCCTTTTGATCCATTCCCTCCGTCCACTCTATCCACTCCATCCACTCCGTTCACTCTGTCCATTCCATCCATTTGATCCACTCTGACTTTTTCGTCCACTCCATCCATTCCAGCTACTTCAACCATTCCACCCACTCTATCCATATTATCCACTCTATCCATGTTATCCACTCTGTCCACTCCGTCCACTCATTTGTTCTAAGCACCCAATACACTGCATTCATTCCATCCACTCTATCCATCTCATCCATTCCATCCAGTCACCCAGTTCATCCATTCCATCTACTTCATCCACTTCATATTTTCTATCCATTCCATCCATTTTACCCACCAATTCACACACCACAACCATTCCATCAAATCTACTCCACCCATTCCATCCACTCCACGCACTCCATTCACCTCATTCACTCCACCTATTCCATCCATTCCATTCATTTAATTCATTCCATCTATTTTATCTGTTCCATCCATTTGCCCCATCTATCCATTCCATCCACTCCATCCACTTGGTCAACTCTTTCTGTTACATCCATCGATCGATTTCATATCCATATACTCTGTCCATTCCATCCATCCCATCAATTTCATTCATCTGTTATAATCCATTCCGTCTACTCCACCTGTTTCATCCATCCATTCTCTCCACTCCGTCCACTCCATCCGTTCAATTCATCAGTCGATTCCGTTCCATCCCCTGAGTCTGTTCCATGCATTCATCCATCATTCCATCCATCCATTTTATCCAACCTGTAACCATCCTCATAATCCATCCATCTATTCCGTCCAATTCCATACACATCATCCAGTTCCATCCATTCCATCTATAAATTCCATATACACATATCCAACCATTCCATCCATTGCATTCGTCAATTCTCTGTACAAATCTTCCAATCATTCTACATGCATCCACGCAATCCATTGTATCCACTTGCCCCACATGCATCCATCCACTCCATCCATGTCATCCATCCCTTCCATCGGTCTGTCTTTTTATCTATTGCGTCCATCCATTCCATCGAGCATCCATTCCATCGATCCCCTCCATCGTTCTGTCCACTTTATCCACTCATTCCCCTCCGTCCATTCCAGAGAGGTCAGAGGAGAGGAGGTTGAAGATGCTGTGTCTGTTCCTCACTACAGAGGGGCATTAAAAAGGATGCCCTTGACTTCGGAGAGGGGTGTGGCAATGGAGGTTGATGGGGTGTGAGTAAGAGGTGCGTGGGGGTTGGTGTGGGTCAGGAGGGCAGTGGGGTGCCCCTCTTCCTCATGCGTCAGACCATGTCCCAAATGGTTTACTCCTGAAATGAGGAATGCCAAAAAACTAAATAATTCCTTGGAACTCAAATGGGGAACAGAATAAAACAGTCTCAGCAGATCCACCTTTGCCTTGCTCCATCAGAATTACAAAGCAGAAATCCGGAAAGCCAAAAAAGCCCACTATAACAATCGGATTTTCAGCTGTGGAAACCTCAGCAAAGAGCTCCACAGAATCATATCTGAATTCATCAATCCCACCTGCACCTCTTCCCAATCCACCTAATCACAATCACTCTGCGACTCTCACTCCCTTCCCTTCTACACCACTGCTCTCGAAAAAACGACCACCCTTAACAACAAACTGTCCCTCCTCTCCCTGCCCCAAATACTGACCAACCCAACGACCACCCCCCCGCCGTGGCAACCCCCACCATACCCATCTTTGACTCCTTCAAACCCATCTCCACAGAATAATTTCTGGACCTTCTATCTGCTCGCAAACCTTCTGGTTCCCCCCTAGACCCATGCCCCGCCTCAGTCCTCAAAGAAATATTCACATCCACATGCGTAGGAGAGCATGCAAGAACCATCCTAAATGACTCCCTCAGCTCTGGAATCTTTTCTGATGACTTCAAAATTGCACATGACAAGCCTCATCTTAAAAAACCATCCCTTTACTCCAAAAGTTACTGTCCCATCTCCAACCCCAGATTCCTTGCAAAACCCATCGACCGAACAGCATACTCCCAACTAAACGCCTTTGTCGAATCCAACAACCTCCTTGACCCCGCCCAATCAGGCTTCAGACCGCATCATGGAACCGAATCCACTCTGGCCTCAATCTGGGATGATCTTAAGATCACTGCAGCCTCTGCAGGATGTGCTGCACTAATTCTCCTTGACCTGTCTGCAGCCTTTGACACAATTAACCACTCAATCCTCCTTGACCGCCTCCACTCCCTAGGAATTCATGAAACCGCTCTCAAATGGATCGCCTCCTTCCTCCACAATAGGAAACAAATAACTCTCCTCTCCCCTTTGTCTCAGACGCTCGCCCAGTTAACACTGGAGTACCGCAAGGCGCATGTCTATCAGCTCTCCTATTCAACCTCTATATGTCCACCCTCCCCAGAATCATCCGCCTGCACAATAACCTGTGCTACAACTACGCCGACGATACCCAAATCATCCTTAAACTCCTCAACTCAGACTCCAACTCTCAGCCCGACCTCACAGCCTGCCTCCTAGATATCGACCGTTGGATGACCACAAACCACCTCCTCCTAAACCACACTAAAACCGAAATCATGGTATACGGCAACACTGAGCTTCTACCTCGTCCACTCCCGTGGCCCCTGGCCCCTTTCCATGGGCCAACCACCCAACCCATCCGTCACAGTAAAAAACCTTGGATGCACTATGACTCTGGCCTAACCCTCTCCCGACAGATCAACAACGTATCTAAATCCTGTCACTACCATCTCAAAATTCTCAGTTGCATGGGTGGGCGGTTCTAGGGATCTGGACGGGTGTGAGAGTGTCAGAAAACGCTTCAGGTCTTGTGGTACCCCCCCAGTTACTCCGTCCTCTCGTAGACAGAAGCGCTTCCCGCTATCGAATAACGGACAGGGGGCGGAGTTGGTTTCTCCACGCATTGGTCGGTGCAGACGTGTTCGTCGGAAACTTCGTTTCCGACGCTTTGTGTGGAAGATGCCTTGGAGGTTACGTCAGTGGGTGCGTTGTCTCCCACCTGATAGTGCACGTACTGGGTCACGTGACCGTCTTGTTGCCGGTAGTTTGGGTACTTAACTATCCGGCGCCATTTACTCGCTGCTTCTGATCGCTTCTTGACAGTGGCTTACCTCTTGCTTGGATTTTGGTATTTTTGACCTTGGATTACGTCTTTGGATACGCTCTCGGATTGTCCTTACTTTGTCTTGGAATATTGGCCTCGGATTGTTTTTTGGATATTCTTGCCTAGTGATTTCGGTTGAGTAGAGTTTGGATCTGGGAGGTTGGGAAACCTCTTGCCTTTTTTCTTATTCCCCCTTCCTCTTCCCTTTCCTCTGTTATCCTGTCCTTCCTCCCTGGGTAGTCTTAGGCGTCCTCGTGCCGGCGGGAATAGGTTTGGTGCTGGACTAGAGACTTCCTGAGCACCCCTTAGGCGTCCTCGTGCCGGCGGGATTAGGCTGGGTACTGGACTAAAGACTGCCTCTGCACTTTGGGATTCTTTTGCCGTCTGGACCGGTGGCGGAGAGACTTCACACGGTTTGCAGCGGAAGACTGGAAGGGGATTCATCAGAAACGACAACATCTAGAGAACCAGGGTAAGAAACCTACCTTCATTACCATTCTCTGTATCTTGCTATCTGGTACTTATTGCATTTTCTTTTCTTATGGTCTCCAGAATCCAACAGTCTAGAGGATATTCTTGTATGAAACACTTCTGGTCTAAACCCGTATCATGCAGGTTAGTCTGTTGATTATTGTTATCCGTGATCAAGAGAGGGCAAATTTGGTTGTTAATCAGTTGTAATATTCTGCAGTTGTTGGAAGGTAACTGGATGTCCCATCTGTCGTGAAGCTTGAGGTTCGCACAACTCTACCGAGACCAACGACTCTACATCATCATCTTCCGATCAATTAGTCTCTCAGTCTGTCCTTCTGTACTCCTGAGAGACACATTGATAGGAAGAAATATTTTCTTCACGACGGGTCAACAAGGAGCCGTGCTTAAGGATATCTGACAGAATCAGAAGCCCTTATCATGGAGGTTGTTAATGACCCGTTGGCCGTTTTGGTGCAATTAGTGGCCGACCTGCGTGCCGATATGACGGCAGCTCAGGCTGATACCCATCGACGCATTGACGAAATGCAGGCTGGTATCAGGGAAGTGGTTACAGGATCACCGTCTTTGGCCTCCGCCTCTGCTCCAGGTCAGGCAGGGTCTTCAGCCAGACCAGATTCTACGCATGTTTATATGGCCGCTCAGTTCCCGCTTGCTCCCCCTGAAAGGTTTACTGGAGATCCTAAATCCTTCCGGACCTTTATTAACCAATGCAGATTACATTTCTTGTGTCGGCCTACCTCGTTTCCCGATGCAACTACGAAAGCGGCCTTTGTGTTATCGAATCTTGGAGGTATGGCCGCTGTTTGGGCGAATCCTTTGTTGGAGCAGGGCAGTCCGCTATTGTTTGATTGTGATGCATTGATTAGTGCTATGACAAGGGTATTTGATACTCGTTATAAAACTCAGGCCACTGATCTGGAATTGTTAAATCTCCGTCAGGGGGATGCTTCTTTATTGTCTTACTTGGCTAAGTTTAACCAGTTGGTTGCTGAAACCGGTTGGCCGGAAGATAAGAAGGCAGCCTTATTCTATAAAGGGTTGTCTGACTCTTTGAAGGATACTATAGCCACGGTTCCGGTGGTTCCTACCTCCTTCCCCGATTTCTTGGACTTAGTACTCCAGATTGATGCCCGACGGGCCGAAAGAAAAGGGGAGAGGAGAGTAAACCCGGTTAATCCCACCGTTTCCTCAGTTCCTGTTTCTGGTGTTGATGAACCTATGCAAATTGGGGCAGTTAGGGGCCCCTTATCAACTGAGGAAAGAGAAAATCGCAGACGGAACAATTTGTGCTTTTATTGCGGTTCGGCGAATCATCTACTTAGTGCTTGTCCAAAGAGACCCCGCAAGTCGGGAAACGCCAAAGCCCGGCAGTAGAAGGAACCCCTACGCCGAGCTCTCCCATGCAGGGTTCCTTGTTGTCTATGCCCTTTTATGTAAACATTTCTCTAAGTTATGATCAGGTCGCGCCATGGAGTTCTGAGGCTGTCCTAGACTCAGGGGCTACTGGTAACTACATTGATGCCCAATATGTTCTGAAGTGGGGTATTCCCCTTTTGCCAAAGAATGTCCCAGAGGTGGTGAATGCCGTTGACGGTTCTACCCTTCTGTCTGGGCTGGTTACAGAACATACCATACCTTTGCAGTTAACCATTGGGGTTGAGCATTCAGAAACCATCACGTTTGACGTCATTATGGCACCCCAATACAAACTGATTCTGGGTTTACCGTGGCTTAAGCTCCACAATCCGGTCATTAACTGGGGGACCGGGGCTATTACCTTTAGCTCTCAGCACTGTCTTCAGTCATGCAATCCAGCAGGGTCTATGTCTGCAGCTCCTAGTCGGGCTTTGTTGGATTCTGTGGTCACTATTGGAGCAGTTGCTAGCATCGTATTGCCTGTCGAGTACACAAGTTATAAGGATGTTTTTGATAAAGGGAAAGCTGAGAGTTTGCCACCACATCGGCCATACGATTGTCCAATCGATCTCAAACCAAATGCTAAGGTACCATCAGGACGCATTTATTCCCTTACCCAAAAAGAAGAAGTCGTTCTTAAAGAATATCTGGATAAAGCCTTAGAGTTGGGTTTTATTCGACCATCCCATTCTCCATTTGCTTCTCCATTGTTCTTTGTACCCAAGAAGGAGGGTGAATTAAGACCTTGTATTGACTACCGAGAGCTAAATGCAGGTACTATCCGAAATCAGTACCCGATTCCCTTAATATCGGTCTTACTAGATCAGTTAGGGTCTTCAGAATTCTTTACCAAATTGGACCTAAGGGGAGCTTACAACTTAGTCAGGATTCGTCGTGGGGATGAATGGAAAACCGCCTTCAAGACCAGATATGGCTTATTCGAGTATTTGGTAATGCCATTCGGGCTATGTAATGCTCCGGCCACTTTTCAGAATTTCATCAATGATGTTCTTCGAGACATGATCGACAGGTTCGTTATCGTTTACCTAGATGACATACTCATCTACTCCCCATCTATGGAATACCATGTGCGCCATGTTTCGGAAGTCTTACAACGCTTGCGGGATCATCATCTCTTTGTCAAGTTAGAGAAGTGTGTGTTCCATGTAACTCATGTCGAGTTCTTGGGATATGACATCACCAATAAGGGAGTGCAGATGAGTAGTAGTAAGGTTAAAGCCGTTTTGAACTGGCCTATACCTACTACCAGGAAGGAGTTGCAATCGTTTTTGGGGTTTTCCAACTTCTACCGGCGTTTCATTAGACAGTTCTCCTCTATTTCTGCACCTCTCACCGAATTGACCAGCAGCAAGAAACCATATTTGTGGAATGATAGCGCTCAGACTGCGTTTGATTTCTTAAAGGCTGCGTTCACTACTGCTCCTGTCTTGTTGCATCCTAATGCCAAATATCCTTTCTTTGTCGAAGCAGATGCCTCTGATGTTGCGGTAGGAACTATTTTGTCCCAGTCTTGCGCTGATACGGGGGATCTACATCCAGTCGCTTATCATTCACGCAAGTTAACGCCCTATGAGCGTAATTATACCGTCACTGAACGGGAATTGTTGGCTGTTAGGGACGCATTTACGGTCTGGCGACATCATCTTCTTGGTACAGAAGTACCAGTCCAGGTATATACTGATCACAGAAACTTGTTGGCCTTGCAGTCCTTGACTTGCACTACTGCGAGACATGCCCGCTGGCATGAGTTCTTTTCTATGTACAACTTTACGTTGACTTATCGCCCAGGTGTTTTACATTCCAAAGCTGACGCTCTGTCCAGAAGTTTTGGGGATTGTGTTTCACGTCCACAGGATGGGTCGTTGTTGTTACCAACACAAGTGGTTTGTAGTTGTATTTTACAGCCTCCTTTGAAGTCGACGCTCCAAACCTGGGTTGATAAAGGTCCTGCGGAATTGGCAGAATATAACATGGATGTTGTGCATGGTCTACCTTACGTCCAGGGTCGTGTCTTTATGCCTGATCAGGAGACCCGGTGTGCGGCTATGGCCTTGTGTCATGACGCTGCTATTGCCGCTCATCCGGGTTCACAGAAAACTCTCGAACTCCTCAAACGTTGGTGCTGGTGGCCCTCTATGCGAAGGGATGTCTCACAATATATATCAACCTGCGCTATTTGTGCCCAATGTAAATCCCATTCTGCGAAACCTATGGGGTTGCTTCAGCCATTGCCAGTACCGGCGAGACCATGGGCTATGATTACGATGGATTTCGTAGTGGAGTTACCTTTGGTCGATGGTTTTGATACCATATGGGTGGTGGTGGACAGTTTTTCGAAAATGTCTTTATTTGTCCCTTGTCAAGGTCTGCCTTCCGCTTCCAAGTTGGCCGAGTTGTTCTTACGACACGTCTTTCGGGTTTTTGGGTTGCCTGAGATCGTGGTTTCTGACAGGGGGTCCCAGTTTACGTCACGTTTTTGGAGGCATCTCATGTTCGCATTGGGTGTGGATGAACGTTGCTCCACAGCGTTCCATCCGCAGACGGATGGTCAAACTGAGCGTGTTAACGCTACGATGGAGCAGTATCTCAGGTGTCTCATCCTTCAATATCAAGAAACCTGGTTAGCTGTTCTTCCCTTAGCGGAATTTGCATATAATAATTCCAGCCATTCGTCTACGGGAACATCTCCATTTTTTGCCATATATGGGCAACATCCACGCACTCTACCTCTTGATTGGAAACTTCCTGCAGATTGCCCGGCAGTGCAGTCTTGCATTAAAGATCTGTCTCTGGTCCATGCCAGGGTTTCGGAACATCTACTACAAGCCCAAGAGCAGGCCAAAAAATATGCTGATCGGAATCGCCGTCCTTCACCCGTTTACGTTCCCGGTTCACGGGTATGGCTTTCCACGAGGAATCTACGTATTCCAGGGCGTCGGTGTCTAATACCACGTTTTGTCGGTCCTTATATTGTCAAGGATGTCTTGAGTCCACTGGTTGTCAGGTTAGACCTGCCGTGTTCCTGGAAGATACATCCTGTTTTTCATGTATCCATGATTAAACCTTGTGTTGAGTGTACCAGGATAGTTGCCCCTCCGTCTCCGGTATTGGTCCAAGGGGTGGAAGAATATGAAGTTAATGCTATTCTTGATTCTAAGGTTTCTCGTGGTACCAGATATTTCCTGGTGGACTGGAAAGGTTACGGTCCGGAAGATCGAACATGGGAACCAGAGAGCAATGTGCATGCCCCGTTGTTGGTCTCCCGATTTCTGGCCTCTCGGGGGCATGGGGGTCCTTTGGGGGAGGATACTGTCAGAAAACGCTTCAGGTCTTGTGGTACCCCCCCAGTTACTCCGTCCTCTCGTAGACAGAAGCGCTTCCCGCTATCGAATAACGGACAGGGGGCGGAGTTGGTTTCTCCACGCATTGGTCGGTGCAGACGTGTTCGTCGGAAACTTCGTTTCCGACGCTTTGTGTGGAAGATGCCTTGGAGGTTACGTCAGTGGGTGCGTTGTCTCCCACCTGATAGTGCACGTACTGGGTCACGTGACCGTCTTGTTGCCGGTAGTTTGGGTACTTAACTATCCGGCGCCATTTACTCGCTGCTTCTGATCGCTTCTTGACAGTGGCTTACCTCTTGCTTGGATTTTGGTATTTTTGACCTTGGATTACGTCTTTGGATACGCTCTCGGATTGTCCTTACTTTGTCTTGGAATATTGGCCTCGGATTGTTTTTTGGATATTCTTGCCTAGTGATTTCGGTTGAGTAGAGTTTGGATCTGGGAGGTTGGGAAACCTCTTGCCTTTTTTCTTATTCCCCCTTCCTCTTCCCTTTCCTCTGTTATCCTGTCCTTCCTCCCTGGGTAGTCTTAGGCGTCCTCGTGCCGGCGGGAATAGGTTTGGTGCTGGACTAGAGACTTCCTGAGCACCCCTTAGGCGTCCTCGTGCCGGCGGGATTAGGCTGGGTACTGGACTAAAGACTGCCTCTGCACTTTGGGATTCTTTTGCCGTCTGGACCGGTGGCGGAGAGACTTCACACGGTTTGCAGCGGAAGACTGGAAGGGGATTCATCAGAAACGACAACATCTAGAGAACCAGGGTAAGAAACCTACCTTCATTACCATTCTCTGTATCTTGCTATCTGGTACTTATTGCATTTTCTTTTCTTATGGTCTCCAGAATCCAACAGTCTAGAGGATATTCTTGTATGAAACACTTCTGGTCTAAACCCGTATCATGCAGGTTAGTCTGTTGATTATTGTTATCCGTGATCAAGAGAGGGCAAATTTGGTTGTTAATCAGTTGTAATATTCTGCAGTTGTTGGAAGGTAACTGGATGTCCCATCTGTCGTGAAGCTTGAGGTTCGCACAACTCTACCGAGACCAACGACTCTACATCATCATCTTCCGATCAATTAGTCTCTCAGTCTGTCCTTCTGTACTCCTGAGAGACACATTGATAGGAAGAAATATTTTCTTCACGACGGGTCAACAAGGAGCCGTGCTTAAGGATATCTGACAGAGAGATGGACACATGTGAGACGGGGTCGCCATCTAGATCTGACACAGTCTTGTTAGGTGGAGTTCATCTAGATTTGAGATATGGTAAGAGGGTGGAATGCAACACAATATCACTTGGGTACATGTGACATAGTCTTAAGAGGCAGAGTACAACACTATCTACAACACGGAAATCATTGAGAGTACTATCTAGATGTGATACCGTCACAGTTGAATGATCTCCCCAGTTCAGCTCTCTGTCACGGCCGCACCCCTGCCAACGCGAGTAGCTCAGACCCACAAGATCCCTCTTCCCTTACACTTAAGGAACCTAAGACTAGGATCCTGCTGCCCCGCTGTATCCTCCAATATGAACAAGTACCCGGATACAACCCTTTCTGGGCTTGCTCACACAACCATCTCTTCACCTAGAACTCCAGAACCGACCAGAATACCTGCCATTGTCACAACCAAACCCAAATCTAGTTACAACTCTACCACTCAAACCCAATTTGCACTCATCAATGCAAGGTCTATGCAACCCCACGCTACAGAAATCCATGACCTCATCATTGATTTAGAGCTTGACGCCCTAGCCATCACAGGAACTTGGTTACACAAAGCCTCCGGATCTACCAATTGCCAATCCCTACCACCAGGATACACCATCCTCCACCAGGATAGACCTACCAACAAAGGTGGGGGATCGCCCTTATTGTCAAAGAATCACTCAAAGCCAGACAAATCAAGTCTGCCACCTCAGACAATTTTGACGCACTCTCCGTACAAATCTCCTTCTCTCCTAATGATACCATGACGCTACACTTAGTATGCCATCCTCTGGGCCCCCTGCTGACTTCCAAGCTAATCTCCTACACTTCATAGGGAGTAACCTCAAAACCAGTACCAGAGCCATTCTCCTAGGAGATTTCAATCTTGGTTTCCTGGATGCTAAAGATAAAAAAGGCAAAGCCTTCGCTAAATCTCTCCTGAACCTAGGCTTTATTCAAAAAGTGGACAGCACAATCCACATCAGAGGTCGTATACTGAAATGGTTAGCCGATCACAACTGTGGAGTTGACATCAGCTCCAAAACCCCTTGAGCATGGACTGACCACCATCTTCTGCACTTCCTCATACCGTCCAAAATACCTATGCAACAAAATCCTCCAATGCCTGTGTGATGATTTCAGATACGTACTTCGCCTTCCGACCTACTTCCAACATGGCCGCCGCTTCTAGACCAAGAAATAGCCTGCGCCGCTGTCTAGTTGATGCTGATTCCAAGATGGCCGCCGCAGCGGTACCCATCTCAAGCGTGCTGTTCGGGCTAGCTGTTCATTCCCAGGAAGCCTCTCAACCTTCCATCATCACTTCATGTTTCCCCACTTATAATCCAGCGACACCAAAAAGAAGACGCGTTGCTACTCTCATAGGAGCCGGCATACGCTTCGTAAGTTCGTCTTGTTAGGATTACGAACGTCTCTCTCTCCAATTCAATCCTTTTGTGCTTGTTTACTTACGTCCTTAGTTCCTATTCCTCTCTCTTTTCTTAGAAGGCAGAACTATGCCTTTCATTGTCATTTCCGGGATCGGATCTGATCGATCTACGTCTGAGCACGCATAGACCCTGTGCCTTGGAGGCACAGCCCACGCCTTTCTCTACACCTCCCTCCAGGGAACTACTAGGTACTCATCTGTTTCCCATCTTTCCCTTCGGTCGTCTCTCGGCGATCAGAGTTCCGCATCTCACTGTCAATTCCTTCTCATCAGCGATGCCCTGCTGGAATCTTTCAGACGAACCTTATCTTTCCAGGCTGGCTCACAAAGACTTGGAAGTCAAAGGGTAGGCTTATTCCCTTGTCTATTCTACTCTTACAGGATTAGAAATCTCCACCCTAATCTTCCGGTTTCCCTTTCCATAACCTTAGTGCCATTCCACCTTTTGCAAATCTTACGGAGACTCCCTACCTGTCGTTCTCTTCATGTTAAATGCATGGTAAGATCTAAGAACCTTTAAATTAGGACTCCCTCTTTCCCAGCAGAATATTAGGTTTAACAGTGTTCATTTTCTACTCACTTGCTGTAGTTCAATTCCGAAAGCAAAGCGTTAAACCTGCCAGAAGAATAACCAGACCAGCCTTCTTCACCAGGTCAACTCATTTCTTCGCCTGGTTTACGCTGGAAGACAACGCTCACTAGCAGCTCTTCTAGGGTTTTATTCCCCACGAGGGTTTCCCTCAGGGTTTCTCGAAGGGCAAGCGTCTTGCAGGCCCTTCGAGGAGTCCTCAGGGGAATTCCTACTATTCTTCAAGGGTTCACACAAAGTTCCTAGAAACACCAGGGGCCTCATTACGACCCAGGCGGTAAGTTACCGCCTGGGTCGTACCTTTACCACCATGGCGTAAACTACGTTTACGCCATGGTGGTTGGCGGATTTACCGCCCCATTCCGAGGTCGGCGGGGCGGTAAGTCCCCAATCCCCATTTACCCTTCCCCATTCTCATTTTTGCCCCTAGGGCATAATGGGAGTGGGGAAGGCGTTAATTACGCCACCGTAAATTACGGTGGCGTAATTAACAACATGGTCCCTTAGCGCCATGGATTTTAACACCTGCTAAAAGCAGGTGTTAAAAGCGCCATGGATTTTAACACCTGCTAAAAGCAGGTGTTAAATCCGCCATGGCGCTAAGGGACCTCGGAATCAGGCGGTAAGGGTCGGCGCTGTTTACGCTGCCGTAAACCCCTTACCGCCTGAGTCGTAATGAGGCCCCAGGTCTTCTTCCGATACCTGTTTCTGATACACAGGCCAGGTAGGTGGTCTTTTGTTTCTTCCCAGTGTTATTTTGGAACAAATTCGTAGTGCATACATAACAGCCTGCCGCCTTAGCCAGATCAAAAAAACTGCTCACAAAGAAAGAATTCTCCCCCTTCTAGAAGCATCAGCCCTCTCACTGACTCTTCCCAACAACCCCACAGAACTGTCTGAGCTCTACAACACAGTTCTCAAAGATGTGGTTGACGCCATCGCCCCACTAGAAACAAAAAGAGCAAAAAGCACCAAACATTCCAACTCCTGGTACGACCAGGACCTACGTGACTTCTCAAAAGACAAGCCCTGAATAAATGGCAATCTTGCCCCTCTGCCCCTACACATGAATCATATCTCACAATTGCTAAGCAATATAAAAATGCTATCGCCATGGCAAAAGCCGCTGCCTACAATTCCAGAATCAACAATGCAAAATCCCAGTCCAAGGAATTATTTACCATTTTCAATGAACTGGTTGTTCCCCCCATGTCTACACATCAGACCGTAAAGGATGAAAAATGGTGTAACAACATCCAACACACTATGTTAGACAAGATTAACTTACTCCAAGAGAATTAAAGCCAACCTCAACAGTCTGCCCAAGACTGCTCACCCAACACACGCTGGCGCTGAGCCAGACGCATCTACCTCCCCAAACTCAAAACCCCTGACACCCTTTGCCTTCAGAGAAGTAACCATTCCTGAGGTCCTACTAATCATGAAGCACATAAAACCATTGTTGTGTAAAGGCGATATTTGCCCTGCAAACATAATTAAAGACTGTGCTGAAGCATTAGCCCCCTTCATTACAGCCTTTATTAATGCCTCATTCACCTCGGGCACGGTACCATCCTCCTTTAAGGAAGCTTGAATCTGGCCACTGTTAAAAAAAGCCCATCCTGGACCCAGACTCCCCAAACAATTACAGACCGATCACTACGGTGCCATTCTTGCTGAAAATTCTGGATAAGGCTGCTTACCTACAGATACAGTCCTACCTGGAATTGCACAACATCTTGGGCAAGAGGCAATCTGGTTTTTTCTGCGCTTCCCTTGCTCCTCGACCTGTCAGCAGCATTCGACTTGGTTGACCACAAAATTCTAGGGAAACTTCTTACTGACTCTGCCCACTTCTCCCAAGAAGCCACCACCGAGATATCCTCCTTCCTGGAGGGCCGAGCCATGAGGTTCTTCTCAGACCAGGCATCAGCCGCTCCATCTCCCATCAGCTGTGGGGTGCCTCAAGGTTTTTGCACCTCCCCTACCCTCTATAACCGCTTCACCTTACCACTATTTAATGACCTAGAAGGTCTCGGTATAACATTTACCAATTATGCTGATGACACACACATTCTTCTCTCACTATCTGGTGACTGTGAGGAGGACCTCAAAACCTTACAGCAGATATATGCAATCATCCAGGCGTGCATGGCGGCCAATGGCCTTTGTCTCTATGGGGATAACACGGAAATCCTACTTGTAGGCCCCAAGGAGACCCTAAAAAACTAGACAGCAAATGTAGTAACTTCAGCATCGAGAACACTGTCATTACAGTCTCTGCTGCTGTAAAAACTCTAGGAGTTTTTCTGGACTCCACCCTCTCTATGAACAGACAAGTTAATTATATCTCGTCATCAGCAGCCCTCACCACAAAAATCATTAATGCTGTAAAACACCACCTCTCCGGCAAGAACTGTCTCAACATTGTTAGAGCTACCATCGGGGCAAAATTGGACTATTGCAATGTCCTCCTGCTAGGGACGTCCGCCAAGAACATCAACAGGTTACAAATCACGCAAAATAATGCTCTCAGAGCTGCTCTCAGTATCCCTAGGAGAGAGCACATCTCTCAAGCCAGACAAGATGCCCATTGGCTCCCTATCAAAGAACGCATACTGTTCAAGGCACTCACAATCACACATAGATGTCTATCCCAATCTGCACCCCCTTACTTAGCTGAACGAATACACTGCATACTATCACTCAGACCTAAGCGAGACTTATACTCTCACCAACTTACAATTCCCGCCTTTAACAGAGCCAAAGCCGGCGAGGTCAGCTTTGAAGTGCTACCACCAAAATCCTGGAACTCGCTACCACCCGATCTTCGAAAAGAAACATCCCTCTTAGCCTTTAGAAAAGCTCTGAAAACCATACTATTCAAATACTTTGTATCCACTCTACTGTTCCAATGTAACCAAGGAACTTGAATATTGTCTAAGCTGTAATGAACATGTACCTTTAAGAGCTGTACCCTTGATTTTGCCTGCACCTAAGTGAATATGCTGTAACAGCGCCACGATGCCCTAGGGCAGTTGCATGCTTTATAAATGGAAATAAATAAATAAATAAAATAAATAAATACTTATTTAACTTTCCAGTAATCTTTAAGCGCACTATCTAGAAATGACACAGTTTTAAGGGGTAGAATACAGCTCAGTAAACCTTTCGTACACTATCTAGAAGTCACACAGCTTTAAAGTAAAGTTCAACACAGTAATCTTTGAGTGCACTATCTAGATGTGAACAGTATTCAGGGTTGGACAGGCCCTTTCGGTCTTTCGGCCCGTGGGCGAACGACTTTGGGGTTCCCTGGGGCCGGTTTTTCAGCAGCCAACTCTGGGCCGTTTAAAAAATAAATTACAATGTAATTTTTTTATTGGCAGGCCCGGCCTGCCCACAGTAACAGTAGTGTGTGTGTGTGCGGCGCAGTGGACCGCGAGGAGCAGCTCGCGAGTCACAGGCTCACAGACTCAGCGGGCCACCCGTGGCCAGGAAGTCAGATGGGGTAGGGGGTGTAATGGGTCGCCTGGGGTGGGCAGGAGCCAGGAGGGAGGCGCCGGCGGCACTGTCTGCAGTCTGCAGACTGCACACAATTCATCATAGCAAGGTAACACTAGATATTGTTACCTTGCTTTGATGATTGCATCTGCATCATGCATGCATCATAATTTATGATGCATGCAGATGCATGTGCATCATTCATCACGGTGGGCCACCGGCGGCCGTGCCGTCACTGCAGGGAGCCGGTGCCGTGTGGTGTGCTCGGCTCGCGCTCCGCTCGGGCCGGCGGCGGCCTGAGTGAACAACTACTTTGATCTGTGGAGGGAGGCAGGCTGAAGCAATTGCAAACACTAAAGCAATTGTAACACCTCCCTCCGAGTCCTGAACCTGGGGGGGCAGCCTGCCTGCAGGGCTGAGCTGGGGCCGGCAAGAAGAACAGTGACACATTTCACACTAGTTGCTTCAACTTTGCAGGATGTAACAACAAATTTGTTGCACTTCTTTGCAGAGTTGAAAGCAACTTCAACTTGTGATTGGGGGCTGGTGGGCTGCCGCGGAACAAGCCAATGAAAATTCAGCTGCAGGGCAGGCTGCCCCTACCCGCCGAATAGACTCTGTGCCGTCAATTGACTATGCTATTTCTTTGCTAATTGCCTTGGGCCTCTGACCCACCCTGGCCCTGGGCATGATTTATTTGGGCACGCCGCACAGTCACACCACACAGCGCAGCAGGCAGCACATGTGACGTCGGGCAGTGGGTACAGAGAGTCAGAGAGAGCCACCAGGCACCAGCTGAGCTGAGCCCCACACGGCAGTGCAAGCACACCAGTGGACCTCACCAGACAACTTGGAGGCCGCCAGCCCAGTGCCCCCACACAGCCACACTGAGGAGGACCAGTGGACCACCACCAGCCAGGCAGCAGGCGAGGCGACGAGTCAGAGTGGCCGCCAGCGGCCTGACAGTGCCCACCCAGGCCACAGCAGCCAACAGCCAGCCTGCCTCTGTGCTGCAGTCAATCAGGTAAGGACTCTTAGTATTCTCGTATAATGGGTTTGGCAAATGCAGGCGCCCCCTAAAGCCCTTTCCTATAGCTCCCCTGCTGCAGGTGTCCCTTGCACTCCTTTCCTATAGCTCCCCTGCTGCAGGCGTTCCCTGCACCCCTTTCCTATATCTCCCCTGCTGCAGGCACCCCCTGAACCACTTTCCTGTAGCTCCCCTGCTGCAGGCGTCCCCTGCACCCATTTCCTATAGCTGAGCTCCCCTGCTGCAGACGCCCCCCTGCACCTCTATCCTACAGCTCTGAAGTTGCCAGTGGCAGGGTTCACGCAGGAGCAGGGGCGGAGCCGGCCTCAGAGGTTTTAGGGTTGGGGCTGTTGGACAGTTTTAAAAAGCAGGTTGAAAGTGGGGCCTCCAGTGACAGACTATTAGCGACCTCCAAATGCTTGCATGTCCCCCATCATAGCGCCGAGAGGCCACACAAGTGGCGACATGGTGCGGTGCATGACCGAGTAACACAACATAACATAGCCTGTGCCTTACATAACACAGCCCGTGCCTTTTATCTGTACCCTCTGACCTCGATGACGCTCCTGCGTATGCTGTCTCTCTGCTCAAAACTGTTTTGGGAAAAAAATGAGGGAAAAAGTGTCAGTACTGAAAAGTCAGTCGAGCTGGGAGCAGGCTCGGACTGGCCTGTAGGACAATAGGCCCAGGGCCAACCAAAAACACAAAATGCAGGTGTGGGCCCATTTTTTGGGGCCAAAGTGGGACCCTTATTGGTCCATGTGAGCTAGTTTGATGAGTTAATTCACTCTGCGACTAGTAGTTTTGACTAGTGTTGCTGAATAAATATTCTTTAAAATTCACAATTTGCATGTCACTTTATCAAAAAGCTCCCCCTGGGTACTATTCAAACAGTATCACAAAAGGAATGAAAAGCCATTTGCAACCGCGGGCCACTTTTTCTTTGGTGCTTGAGACAATTGCATGGCCCATTCTGACCCCAGATGATAGCTAGCCTTTGTTGCTGTGTGCAGTTCGGAAGCACCCCACAGTGGCCCTCATTACGACCCTGGCGGAAAGGGGTTTACGCCGGCGTAAACCATGGCGCCCCTTTCCGCCTGAGTACGAGTTCCCGTAGCGCCATGGTGATTTTTACGCCTGCTTTTTGCAGGCGGTAAAATCCATGGCGCTAAGGGACCTTGGCCCTCATTACGACCCTGGCGGAAATCGTGGTGCAAAATGCACCATGGAGCACGGCGGAAAGCTGCCGATAGCGCCATGGGGGTTGGCGGATTTACCGCCCCATTCCGACCTTGGCGGGGCGGTAATTCCCCATTCCCCATTTTACCCTTCCCCATTCCCATTTTTGCCCCATAGGGTATAATGGGAGTGGGGAAGGCGTTAATTACGCCACCGTAAAATACGGTGGCGTAATTAACAACAAGGTCCCGTAGCGCCATGGATTTCTCCGCCCGGAAAAACCAGGCGGAAAGCGCTCCATGGCGCTACGGGAACTCGTAGTAGGGCGGACGGGTCCGCCGCGAATACCGCTGGCGTAAACCCACTCCGCCAGGGTCGTAATGAGGGCCCTTGTTGTTAATTACGCCACCGTAGTTTACGGTGGCGTAATTAACGCCTTCCCCACTCCCATTATGCCCTATGGGGCAAAAATGGGAATGGGGAAGGGTAAATGGGGATTGGGGACTTACCGCCCCGCCAAGGTCGGAATGGGGCGGTAAGTCCGCCAACCACCATGGCGGAGTTGGCAGCTTAGCGCCATGGACCATGGTGCAAATAGCACCATGGATCTCCGCCAAGGTCGTAATGAGGGCCAGTGTCTTTGTCGAGGGCATAGGGGCATTAATTTGCACTTGTGTACGAGCGCGAATTATAATTTCATATCATTTGCAATAATGTATGTTTTATGCATTCTTTCTATCACGGACATCCCAACCTGCCAGCAACACACGTCGTCATAGAATAATATTCCGACAGGACAATAGACCAAAGGTCCCTCTAGGAGATAAGCCTGTGGTTGACTGCGCACACGTGTCCGCAGCCTGCGCGTTAACCCACCGAGCTACTCTAACAGCTGTTTCAAAAGGGAGTAGGGACACCTCTACCAGGGCTCAGACGAGCCAAATGCCCCCTTCTTTTCAGCATGAAGTCCACCTGTACCATATGTCACACCTGCACATACCTCAGTCCCCCACCGCGGCTCCACTTCCTCTCCGCAGCGCCTCGTTGCTTCATCGCCCTACCCTCTCCTCACATCATGCCTTCTGTAAGCACTCTCTCCCCACACTTCACCTTATAGACCTACTTATCTCTCTACTTGGGACGACAGTATCTCATTTGGGCAACCATCATGTCAGTGTAATGATGTTGCTTTAGATTTTATACCTGTTTAGTTCATCTACGTATACCCTTACGTGTGATGTGCATTTATTATGCCCATTTTAGTCTTTTTAGTTTTACTTCCTTGCATGACTGAAAGTTGCCCGGCCTTTAGATTTCTTTACCTTTATGCTTAAGTTTATTTTCATTCATTTATTTTGGCACCACTTTTGTTTATCCACTTTTCCCCTTCCGTGTGCTAGTAAATATGGCGGGAAAGACCACATTCGAGCGAGCTGCTCGCTTGGCGAGGTAATGAGGAAAAAGAAAGCTACTCATGTCACATGCTTCTGCAAATATGTGCTGCCATCTAGGTCATATGCACAGGGGGTGTGACTTATGTACACTGAAGGTTGTTCATAAGGCAAGCCCATTTGCGCTGGCCCTCACGGACCATGTTGCACAATAAAGGCAAGGTCGGATTTCGGTCTGACAAATATATGAAATTTCGATATTAACCCCTAGCATAACCTAATCCATTAAATATCATAAACACCGGGAATATGCTACTATGATAGGATTTGTTAACTGTCACGGATTTGCGTAAAAAGGCATAAGCTACTTCAGATTTCACAAATCCAATGTATGCTGCTCAATGCACAGTCTACTCTAAAGCATTGCAATGAAATCTTTGACATAGTCACGATGAGGACACATATCATTAACCCTGGGAGAAAGGTAGGAGATGGGGGGGGCGATGGCGCTGGTAAACTCACTCTTGTGCGCAAGCAGGGTTTGCAGCGGTGTAGCGCAGAGAGGCGGCTGTATAGTGTCTCATGAATCATGGACGCTTGGAATCAGCGCCTGGCTGGCTGATATTTCAGCTTTCCAGTCCAGAGTGGGACCTTTCCCATTACCCATATTTGCAGAAAGTATTTGCGAGTCCGCATAGAATACTCGCATGTATGAATTTGCGGATCAAGCCGTTGTTGCAACACACACACACAAACACTCACTGGACACACATATGCTGGACATTAACCTCGGAGGCCCTCTTCAGATCACATCACACACTGCTAGTAAGTTGCTCCCTGTGTTTCTCTGAATTGCACTTGGCTACTTTTGGGAGTAAAGCACACCTGCGTGCGGTGCTGCTTATGATTATCTGGGGGCTGGGTCCAGTCCAGCCCACCACGCTCTGGTGATTCGGTACCCCCATGTCACCCCCGGCTCTTTCACGTGGCATGGTCTTAGCCAGCAGATGTTCTGTTGGGCTGTATACAGCGCTCCGCTGCCATTCGTACGGTCTTCACGCGCTCTGGCAGGTTTGGAATTAGGGATTCTTGGTGAGGTTAGTGGGGAGAAGTGGGAAACGCAGGATAGCTTTGTTGCTTTGTGCAGTTCGGAAGCATCCCACAGTGTCTTTGTTGAGGGCATAGGGGCATTGGTATCCCGAAAGGGGCCAGGGACAGGCGGTGATGTGTAAGTTGGCTGTAGAGGCGTTGTCTGGAAGGAGGGGTCTGACGTTACTCTGTGAGATGCAGTAGTTGTTCTTCGAAGAGTGTGATTGGACTTGAAGTGTTGGGACACACAATTAAAATAGGGTGCCAAGGGCAAAAACCAGTGGCACAAACATTACACCAGGGCAACAAATTCATACAAGCCCACATCAGTAGCCCACAGTTTGGGATCCATCCGGATTCCTTCAGCCGCTACAGCCCTCTCGGTCTTGCCCGGCCGACACGGCACCAAACTTTCTGCTACTGCAGGAAATGTGGAACACAGGGAAGGCATCTTTTGGTGTAGTACCTCAGGTTTTATTTATAATATTTTTGTATTTATTTTGCATTTTTAAAGCGCTCACATAGCCCTGGGGCATCGAGGCGCAGGCGCTGTTGAAGGAATATGTATCTTAGTTGCGTATTTATAACGCGCTTAATACCCGTAGGTTTCTAAGTGTGGACCCCGGGATCGAACCTGTGTTGCTTCGTGTCGTCTTGTTTCCAAGGCGGGGTTGCTAACTTAGTACGTGCAGAGTATGTAGCTTAACTCAACCTCTCTTCCCAACACCTTTCTTAAGCGGTGTCCAAAAAACTGGGATGCCTTTTTTCATCCAGGCCAAGTTTCAAGACAGTTGCAAATGCTTTTGCTTGTAATTGTAAAGAACATATCAGTAGTATTCACAGACTTTTGTGGGACTTGATTTATTTCCAAACGAACACAGCGCACCAACATATAATTAGAGAAACTGCTCAACAAAATTCAAGTGATTGTAATTATGGGCCTCTGTAAACGACCTCAATTCAGTCTGAGGGTTTGCTTATTTGTGGCACGCATTGGCAACTTGGCAATTCCAATTAAGCGATGAACTCTCAGAAGACGGCTTTGATAAACACTCTGGCAGGCACTTCAGGTGCAAAGTTTGATGAGGCCTGATTAAAGTGAGCTCAAAGAGTTCCTGTGAGCAAAGGCGTTGCTAGGGAGGGTGTGGGGGTGCTGAGGAGGCCATAGTCATGCGTCCTCTTTTCGTTATAGCCCTGATTAGAAGCTCAGGGGGCAGGGCTGCCTACAACCAAAATGGTAGCTAGCCTAGAGTCCCGCCCGTCCCGACATTAGCACAGCCTGCCCCTGGATCTTTTCCAGCCCCCCCCCCTCTAGCAAAACCTCTGCCCAATAGCGCAAACTAAAAATGGTGCCGGGGTTGGTGTTCTTGTTGTATGTAAACAGGTACATGCTTCCAGATTCCCCAAACCCTGCACCTAGGGAGATGAGGGGGGACTACTGGAGCCCAAGTCCTGGCGCCTCTACTGTGTACAATGCATAAGAGTGAGAGACGTATGGGCTATTTCAGACAGAAACCTAAAACAAAGCTGCCAGAGAAGGGAGAAATCCTTCCATCCTGCGCTGGAAGGGGAAGGGAAGGGTAAGGGCTCATATTGTTTTCAGAACCGCCCATATGGTCAGTTCCATAATACCAGTCTCCCTATTGCAAGGCACCTGACACAGGCGTTCCGGGTGCCTACTTTTAGCAATATGCTATTAGTATTTATATGAAATATATTGTGTTTATTGGCTTTTCATCATCTTAACTTTGTTTCTTGTTGCAGGCAGGTCGCTGTTCAAGTATCCACTCTAGTCAAGCCTTAGCAGAGGTACCAACAGCCAGCCAGGCGAGTTCATCCCTGTGGTTAAGTAACCACTTGTGACTGTATATCTTTAATGCAGTGTAATGTAAGGTGGTCCTGTTTGGCACACTCAAACCACTTGGGCGACCTTCATTATGCACATCTTTTGTCTCCCCCCCAGGAGCACAGCCTCACTAGGCTCCAGTGCAGCCTATAATCAGCAGTGACCAGGCAGGACTCCTATCCTATTCCTCTGCACTCAAATTAAAGTTAGAGAATCAGTTGCTCTCCTCTTTCAATCTGGTCAAGTGTTGTTATTGTGAATTTGCAAATTCCAGATCTAATGTGTGATAGGGCAAAAGGAAAACCTGGATTATACCTCTCACAAACACGGGTGGAGGGTAGGATGATTACACAAAGGTGTGCATTTGTGTGCACTCAGCAGGAATTCACTTGCTAGCCTGTAAGAATGTAATGCTGCATGCATCATTGGTGTTTTTCATAAGTTAATTCCAATGCAGTTTTCCTTTTTGGCTACTATTTTTTTCGGAGACGTCAGACCATAATACAACGTCAAGGCCACTGCTGGCCAGGATAAATAAAATGAATGCATCCAGTTTATTTAACATGCCATGGAACTGGATTACTGTTAGACTCAGCATTTTATAGACCCACCTGGATATTGTTCTCTTTTTTGGGGAGGGAGGTTATGGTGGGGCTGTGGAACAGTCAAATCTGAAAATGCTAACATTGATCTAATGGAAAGCACTTGTTTCCTCTTAATGAAATGCTATTTTGGATGTTGGCAGCCAGGTTACTTAGACCTACTGTGATAAAGGCAGGAATCCGGTGCCCATTTAAGGTAATTTTATTTTTTAGGAGAGAAATGGATTAAAAAAAAAAGAAAAGGGAGGAGCAGAAAAACTAAGAGAAAAGAAGAAAAAGCAAATTGAAGAGGAAATCCTGCAAAACAAAAAAAATGAAGATCTGTTTACAGGTCAGACTACCAAAATGTCACATGGTATTGCTGGGAGAAAAGTGGAGGAGGGTGACCAGGCATCATCTTCAGGTACAAGTGTTAAACCTGGTTCTTCACTGGAGCCATCAAGAGCTCAAGATGTGAAAACAGAGGAAGTGACAGAAGCCGGCGTCTCTGCAGTTATTAGTGACATCTAAACAGAGGCAGGTGCAGCAGCAACTACAATGTCAGCAATCACTGAAGGTTTCCCCCCGAGAGGAAGTGTCGGAAACAAGTCTGCCAAAAATAATTGGGGATGTCCGTCTCGAGGGAGTGGCAGCCAGTGGTGGTACCAGTCTGTCACAAACAATTGAAGATTCCCCCAAGGAGGAAGTGTTGGAAACAAGTCTGACAGAAATAATTGAGGATGTCTGTCTTGAGGGTGTGGCAGTCAGTGGTGGTGCCAGTCTGTCACAAACAATTGAAGATTCCCCCAAGGAGGAAGTGCTGGAAACCAGTGTGCCAGAAATAATTGAGGATGTCCGTCTTGAGGGTGTGGCAGCCAGTGGTGGTACCAGTCTGTCACAAACAATTGAAGATTCCCCCAAGGAGGAAGTGTTGGAAACAAGTCTGACAGAAATAATTGAGGATGTCCGTCTTGAGGGTGTGGCAGCCAGTGGTGGTACCAGTCTGTCACAAACAATTGAAGATTCCCCCAAGGAGGAAGTGTTGGAAACCAGTGTGCCAGAAATAATTGAGGATGTCCGTCTTGAGGGTGTGGCAGCCGGTGGTGGTACCGGCCTGTCACAAACCATTGAAGATTCCCCCAAGGAGGAAGTATTGGAAACAAGTGTGACAGAAATAATTGGGGAAGACATCACCACCCCAGAGGAAGTGGCAGGTTCTAGTAATTCAGAAGAATCTTTATCTGCTTTACCACATACTGAAGACTCAGGGAAATGGGGTGTGCAGCACAGAGCACGGAAAGATGATCCACAGGTGGCAGACTATTTGTTTCAAAGTCCAAAACCAGATCAACTTTCCCATTTCTTTCAGCACCATCCAATTCAACCTCCCAAACATAGACACATTAAAGCAGAGTTAGCATTTTGGAGAAAAGATGGGAGTAAACGGCATTGGTTAAGTTACTCTGAAATACAAAATGCCCTTTTTGGCACAGTTTGTTTAGCGTTTACTAAACGTGCAGAGAGGGGTCCTTTCATCAATGGGATGAGAAACTGGATTCGTCTTTACCAGCGCATTATAGAACATGAGGCAGGCCAAGGTCATCGGAGGTGCACAGATTCCTATATGATGACCTTTTCAGGGGTCGGCATAGGCGGTCTACTCTTTCACCAACATAAATTAGCTCGAAGTGAGCAAATCAGAAAAAGGAGAGACATATTGGAGCGCGTCATTGAAGTTGTAAAAGTAATTGGGAAACGGGGGCTCAGTTTTAGTTGGAAATCAGAGTCCATGTTTGAGCTGGATTAGGAAGAGCTGGATCATGGCAACTTTCTCGAAATGCTTCTGCTCCTAAGTAAATTTGACAGACCTCTAAATGAACATATTTAAGCCATTCAAACCAAGTCCAAAAAGAAAACCGGGCAAGGACGGGTGCTTCTGTGACCTTCATGTCAAAGACTACAGTTGGGTATGTGATTGAAGCCATTTCCAAACTGATTAAAATGGTAATCAGTCAAGAAATAAAGGAAGCAGGACTATTTTCCATTCAGATAGACTCAACCCAAGATGTGAGTGTTACCGATCAGTGCTCTATAATTATTAGATATGTTACAGACACTGTACATGGTCGCCTGCTAGCAGTAACCAACTTCACTTTGTCTACTGGAAAGGGGCTTTTTGAGTTGGTGCAGAGTGTTATTAAAGATAATGGTCTTGACCTACGCAAGTGCATTGGAAATTCAATCGATGGTGCATCCAATATGCAGGGCCAGTACAATGGTCTCACATCCTTGCTCAGTAAGAAATCCCCTGGTCAAATACATGTCTGGTGCTATGCACATGTATTCAATCTTGTACTTGTAGAAGGGACACAAGTATCAAATGAATCCACGTCCTTGTTTGGCCTGTTAAACTCCTGTGCCGTTTTTTTCTGGGAGTCCTACAAAAGGATGGATGTGTGGTGTGAGCTGTCTGTGGAAGGCCGCACAATCCAAATAACAGGAGAAACAAGGTGGTGGGCAAAGGATGCAGCACTACGGAAAGTTTTTGGCTCCTTTAATAACCCAAACAAAGCAATGTTCATTGATGTGGTTGTAGCACTCAATAATATTTGCTCAAATACAGATAAATTCAATGCAAACGTCCGTTACCAAGCTTAATACCTTTCTCAGGCTCTGTGCAAATTCCAAACAGTGCTCACAGCCCAGTTATATCTCTGAGTATTTAATTTGACAACCCAATTTTCTAAGTACCTCCAGACAAGTGGAATGGACATTCTCCATGCACAAAGAATGGTCTCGGACACTACAAAAACGCTTGCTGCACAGTCAAGAAATTTTGATTCTGTGTACTGTGCAGCAGAAAAATTTGCAGAATGGGCCAACGTGGGATTGGAAGAGAGAGGCTATGATAAAGGAGTGGAAACTGCACTTCCAGAGGGGAGAGTGTCCCACAAAAAGAGGATGCCTTGAATGAGTGCAAGGGATGAGCCAATCACCTTGGCTAAAGACCGGTTTAGAGTTACTGTACATAATGCCATTATGGACAACATTCTTCAAAGCCTAACTAGTCGTTTTAAACCCCACTCATCTCTTGCCGCAGATATAGCATGCCTGGATCCCAAAAATGTCAATGAAAGTCTACCCGACAATGCTCTTAAAAATATTTGCTCCTTGCTTGAAAGACTGGATGACTCCATAAAGGTACAGGGGTTAAGGGAAGAACTCTTGGACTTTGCAACCAAGTGGACTAAACTGAAGAGGACACTACCAGAAGAGTATGCCTTTGACGCCCTACATAGTGAAGATCAAGCACTACAAGAAGAATATGGAGAGCTACCTAAACATTTAGTACAGAAATGCAATACATGCCGTAACTGTGCAGTATGTTGCTACGCAATTCTAAAAAAGTATGAACTTTTTAGTAGTGCTTACCGGCAATTGTATTTGGCATACAAGTTCATCTTGACCTTATCTTGCACACATGTAGCATGTGAAAGAAGTTTTTCGAAATTGAAGAATATTAAAACCCGCCTAAGAAACCACCTCAGCCAGGACAACCTCGAAGCCTTTATGCTCATGTCTGTGGAGCGGAATTTGCTTGTCCAATTGCAAAGTCCAGACATAATCCACCTGATTGCACAAAAAGTGCATTGTTTTAGGAACTCCTGATTGAGTGATTTTTCAGGATTTCCACAAAGACTTTAGAGCCAGCTTGTCAATGCATGCAACATTGTTCTTGAAGGCAAACAGCCTAATATCGTCTTTTAAACTAAAACAAAACATTTAAGTTTGGAAAAGTCACCAACTAACATCTTTATAACTTACTGTATGGCACCTGCAGGATTCACATTTGACCATCATCACTTCAATCACTAGGACCTTGACTTGGTTCAGTTGAAATGTGCAATACATCATGTACTCTGAAACCATGATCATGTGTCCAATCAAAGACCAATGTCGGAAGGGTGAAACAGTAGTTAGAATCATAAAGTGTCTGTGAAGACGGTACCATTCATCAAGACAGTGTTAACATCAGTGAGGACAATATATGAATCATTCAGCTTTACATCTTAGTGTATCATCAGATTTGGAGTCCAGGCCAGCTACATGACTTTCAACAGAAAAAGACTTTCCACAGATGATAGGGCTGGGGGCCAAGATGAGGCGCCACCCAACAAGCAAGAAAGGCAAGCAAGCAATATATAGTCAGGCCAAAGACATTGTAATAGTGCCAAAGAAACAGCAACAACTAAAATGCACCCCAAATGGACAACCCAGACTTTAAAAAAAACTTATCTCTGCCCTTTTTGTAGGGAAACCACCTAGCAAACTGTTTCCCAACAGCACGAGCACCTGGCCCCAGAACTACAGGAAGGCTACATTGGGAGTGGCACGTCATCGTTCGTGCCCAGGAACAAAGCCACAGGGCTTGTGCTCAAGTCCTCTTGCTGAGAAGACATGTCTCAGAGCAACTCCGGCTTCATATCACTGCGAGGGGCCACACCCCACCGGATCGACATCCCGGCCCCTTGCCTGACACAGATAAGTGCTGCAACGCTCTGCATAACCACGGGGAGCAGTGGGATCGCGGAGGGGGACCAGCCAGCCCCACCAGACAGAGACAACTGGCGCCTGCTTCCTGCAAAGGTAACTGTACCAGTAAGACCCTGCATGCCACGTAACAGAGCACAACACTAATCAGTGCTTACCAGCCATGCGCAGCACCATAAATCATTGGATAGCGGGCCGGCTTGCTAGCTGTGTGAACACAATACGGAACACCTTCCTAAGGCGTTACTATTACTGCTTACTCCTGCATGCACTAACACTTTACCACCACTTACCGGAGCCACATGCGGCCCTACTGTGCATGTTTAGTAGCCACGTGCGTACGGCGCCTCTCTAAATCTCTTGCATGTGTACAAGCATGTGAACAGCAACATGTGGCAGTGTTTGATATGTGCACTAATTGTAGCACTTTACTGCAGCATTTGAACAGCTACTACGACACATCCTGGCACAACAAAATCGCAGGAGACAACAAGGGACACTCTGGTGACAACTAACCTAAGCTAAGTGCTGCACTACCTCATGTGTGTTTATTATGTTGTTGTGCCTTTGTATACTGCTATAGTGATATTGTATATGTGTGTAGAGTCAGAAGCAGAGACATGTGTTTCTATGAGTGTAACAGCTAGCTGGAAGCATGCGCAATGATCAAAAACTTACCCTAACATCCCCAACCTATCCATAACCTCTCCCTAAACCTCATTCCGGTTTCCATACCCCCCCTCCTATCCAACCATTGTCACCCTACCCTAACCCTCCTCCCCTGCTGGGGTTGCGGAGCCCTGTATAAGCATTGACTTGCAGCAGGTCCCAAAACCGTAGTGGGGGTGGTTGGTTCATGCCACTCCTGCGCCTCGGAGCTGTGGACGGATCCTGTCACAGAACTGTATGCAAAGTAATGTTATTTTATTAGTTGTGTTGTAATGTAACAGACACATGAACCCTCCATACGTAGCATTTTCTGTAAAAGGTGAATTGACGCGAGGGGTGGGCCACTTTTTTGAGGTGAGGGGTGGGCCACTTTTTTGAGGTGAGGGGTGGGCCACTTTTATTTTGGTGTCCGGGCCTATTTCTTGTCCCAGTCCGATCCTGACAGTATTAGGAGGTAGAATAGTGCTCAGTAAACTAACTTTCAGTGCATTATCTCGGTGTGACACGGTTTTAAGGTAGAAATCAGCTAATTAAACTTTCAACGTTCTATGTAGATGTGATACAGCGTTCTATGTAGATGTGTAACTTTCCGCCTGGGTCGTAATGAGGCTGACAGTCTTAAGAGGTAGAGTAACAGACTAATCCTTGAGCAGACTATCTGGATGTGACACAGTCTTGAGAGGCAGAATACAACATAGTAAACTCTCGGCGCACTATCTAGATGTGACACAGTTTTAAAGGGGCAGTTACAATCATAGACAAACTGTCCGGGTCTTGTGGAGGCTACATTTCACAATTCTATCTAAATGTGGTGCTTGGTGACATGGAAAATTCTATCTAGAAGTGACACAGACCAATGTTTTTGATTATATCTAGGTGTAGACCATGGTAACATTTACAATTCTGCCCAAGTATGGCATTTGCAGGTATTCACAGTTCAGCGGTAGGATAATGTAGATTGGCAGGGCTTTCTGGAGTAGAGAAACTGCTCTACTCCCCACCCATGCCATGCTTACTTTGGTGGTTGGCGCAGGTTGACGGCTGGCCGCTGGCTTCTCCTGCGGACACCTGCTGACACTTTCTGGAGCTGCCAATGTAGGAGCCGCCCTTTGCCTTGGGCCCTTAGCCGCTGGGGTTGCCTGGCAGGGTCTGCCCTGGGGAGGTCAGTTAAGATCGGTGCAGCAAGTCAATGGGAGCACGGGGGCAGGCTGGGAGGTGGGAGGGCTCGTGCAAACAGGAAGAGGGAGCAGGGTGGGGAAGCAGGCAAACACGGGGGCCTGGGGCACGATGATTTAAACAAAAAATTCACAAATTAAGGGAGGGTGGGAGCGGAAGGCTCCTTACACGCTCTCATCTGTTCTTGGGTGCCAAAGAGACGAGCGGTTGACCCAGAGGACAGTAGGCAACTAGCCAATGGGAGCACGGGGCGGCCTTGGAGGTGGGAGGGCTTGTGCAAACAGGAAGAGGGAGCGGGGTGGGGAAGCAGGAAAACAGGGGGGCACAAAGGGCCTGGGGCACGCTGATTTAATCAAAAAAAATCACAAATTAAGGGTGGGTGGAAGCAGAAGGCTCCTTACACGCTCTCATTTGGTGTTGGTGTTGAATTAATGTATCTATGTTGATACCAGCGTGCATCATTACAGCCCAAGTTACAACCCTGCAGAAAGTCTGATCATTATACAATACCTCCCACCAAAACAGCTGGGCCCAGCAGCCAAACCGGCCGAAAACAGCGTAGAGGCAGAAGACAAATAGTGGAAAATGTCACAAAGGGTGGTCTTACCCAAAACGAAGGAAGGGGCGGCATATAGCATACAGTGTACCGCAGGACTACTCCAAGCTGCTCCTGCTGTTTCAGCCTGGTTGCAACCTCCAGCAGCCGAAAAGCAGGGAACAGCCCGCCCCATGCACATCTGCTCTGCTCCAAAGTAAAGGTGCTTTTGAACTAATGTAAGGGCCAGCACGTGAGGGCTTCCTCTCTTGGCTGCACCTTTGGGCACAAAGCAGGGAACAGCCCGCCCCGCGTCCTGCTCTTAGTCAGTTTGCCAGCCAGCTCATATTGTATACATACTCGTATAGTGACTCCAACATCCCTATCAGAGGTCTGGGGGTCCCACAATTAATAGAGCATCTTTCATAGTACTCGCCTGTCTACGTGGCCACACACTGAGTTGAGATCCATGAAGAGGAGTCCAGAACATGGACATGCTTGGCCAGAATATGATAGACATCTGGTGTACAGTGGCTGTTCCTGATCTGAAGGCCAATTGTGTGTCCAAAACAATATCATTTTCTAATACCCAGTATTCCAGGTGATTTCAAACTACACCTGCGAGCATCTTGGAAGTCCCATCTGATAAAGTCACGAGAGGATAGAAGGATGGTCCCTTTTTTTACATTTGGATGATAATAACTGTCTTCCAGCTATCTGGTACTTGATTAATGAGGCCATAAAACACCTGGGCTTAAAACATTTCATAATCGCGAGAGAACATATATCTTTCAAAAGACCCCAAACGGGTGACATTTTGCACCCTTAGCTGCGGGTGGAAAAAAACAGAATACCCACCAAGAAATGGCTTAGATTGTAACAATGTTTCCTGTAACAAAATCTGTCATAATTAATTCTATTTAATATGTTTGAATAAGTGTTCAATAAAGAACAATACCCTCTAGAGTTCCACGATATCAGAAAACAAACAGGAAGGCCTTCTGCTCATGGTGCCAGATTTGAGTCCAAGTTTGATTTCTGAAGGGGTAGGGATATCGAAGACCAGTTCTCTTGATTGTGAGTTCATTGAGATTTAGGATGTTGTTCCGGCACAGTGCTCGTCTCTTTGATGAGGGAGAATCTTTGTCAAAAGGAAATTTGAATATTATTATCCTAAATGCTAATTTTTCAAGAGGATATTCATGTTTCTTTGTTTAGCGATTTTTGTGGGATGAAACACCCAGTTTAGACATGTCATAGGCCAAAATATGAAAAGAGTGAGCTTCTTTGAGTCTTGAATATAGATGAATTGTGACTAAGTCAACTCTATTTGGCGCAAAGAATTCAACCTGTTTAAGATCCGAAAATGGTATCCTGCATATTGATATTGATATTTTATTTCTATCGCACTCGTACACAAGTGTTTCAGAGCACGACAAGGAAAGGGAGGGGAACAGGGGAGAACAAAACAGCGATCTTACTAGGCCCAGTGACATTGAGAACGCGCAAGTGCATGGGAGAGGGGGAGGGGAAAAGTGCATGGAAAGGGGGAGAAGTGGAAAGTGCGAAGCAGAGGAGAAACAGATAAATAACAATACATAAATAATAAAGGCAACAAACAGTGGTAGTGGAGCCAGCACATTTGCAAGTGCTAGGTTTAAGGCAGCAGACAGGGTAGGTGTGATAAGTGCAGGAAGAAAAAGGGGAGGCTATATGGGTACAGATACAGACCCCAGTGCAAGGGGTGGCCCAGAGGCAGTGCGGGAGGGTGGTGGGGTGAGCAGGTACCTGGGCCCGGAGGACAGAGGGTGGCCAGGTGCACGGTGCCAAGAGAGAACAGATCAGCAGGGGAGAGGGGGAGCGAAGGCAGAAGAAAAGAGGAAGGTCTTGAGGTGCTTCCGGAACCAGAGATGGTTCTCCTCAAGTTTTAGAGTGGCAGGGAGGCTGTTCCAGAGGGAGGACCCAGCCGAAGACAGAGATCTACCCCCAGCTTGTTTCTTCGAAAAACGACGGACCCTGAGGGAGTTAGAGGTAGAGGAGCGAAAAGCTCGAGAAGGAGGTATTTGCGGAGGGATAGCTGAAGTTATTTTGAACCCAGGCCCCAGAAAGCTTTGTGGACAATGCAGAGTTTCTCATGGAGTATGCGTAAGCATGGGATCTCAGGGAGTAAATGCAACATATTCTATTTAGGATGACCTGTTGCTCTAATGGGAACAGTTGTTCTAGATACATGAATAGAGAAGAGTTTTGAATCACTGAAGGCTCTTACGTTTGCACACTCCCTTGTATCATACTTGTCATACTATTTCCTTGCAGCCGCAAACGTTTTTCTTCTAGGGTACTGAACATAGCATTAGAGAGAGCCTGGATAGCAGGTTTACCAGTTTATCTCCGGAAAGACATTTGTATGAATACACCACTAGTTTTTTCTTTCAAGAGCAGACTTTGAGGATCACTTGGATTTGGCTGAGTGCTTTTCTATTTAATATCCCTTGGAGAGACAACTTGGATCCTTTCGTTGCCTTCCTCCTCGTACGAATAGGTTGAAAGAAGACTTAATTCATTCTACTTCTGCAATGAGTCTCCTGCAATAGGAGCTAAATAATGCTTTATGCATGATTTGGGGGCTTTTTCTAAGCCTGAAGACAAGGAACTTGAAGTGCCAATTGATTGCACGGTCTCCGGGCCAGTGTCTGTTGTTTGCTATTAGGGCAGATTTGACCATATTATTTGAATGGGTCTTCACGAATATTGTCTCAGATTACTGAGGAATTTTCTAGAGCCTTAATTTTTACATGTGGTACATTCTTCTAATTTTGTTTTTTTGTTTTATCATTTTGTTTGGGCAATGTCACCACCTTAAACTTCACCACAATAGAACTCAGATCCTCCCTTCCTCCAGTAATATCATGTCTCGAGCTAACTTTTCAGGACACATTAGATGTTCTGATGTTTTAATATTTTGGAAGACAAGTGGGCACGTTTGTGTGTTTCAGTCCAATTCTGTAACATGATCAGATTTTTCTATATGTTCAGCTCTAAATAAGACAGAGGCGGCCGAGTTGTTTGTTTTGGCACAAATATGCCTTCCAAAAAAAAAATGATTGTGCTAAACAGTGTTTTTTTCTGCTTAAAGTCTTCATAGATATTCTCATAGAGTTTGACTAAAGAGCTCAGTACACTGTTTAAAGATAAAAGTGAAGGCTGACCCAATGCTGTTTGTTCACCTAGAGGTTCAATGAGGTGTGGAGAATTTAAATCTGCGGCAGAGGGTTCCTAGGAAAATCTTGAGGGATCAAGAGATCTACCAATATAGCTGATATCCATTGTGAATAAGTTAGGAGACAATGGGCCTCATTGCACGATAGGCGGTAAGGGATTACCGGCACCGGTAAGGGCACCAGTGCCGGTAATCCCTTACCGCCCTACTACGAGGTCCCTTAGCGGGTCCCTTTACCAGGCGTTATGGAAGGGACCCGCTAAGGGACTTCAGAGCTAATAACGGTATCACAATTTGCGGTACCGTTATTAGCTCCTTCCCCATTCCCATTGAGCCCTATGGGGGCTCAATGGGAATGGGGAATGGTTCCCGGAAGGGGAATTTACCGGGTCCTCCAGGGTCGGAATGACCTGGTAAGTCCATATTCCGGGAACACTGACCCGGAATGCTAATAGTGCCATGGCTATCGCCTAACGTGTAATGAGGCCCAATGAGAGTTAACCATCTCTAAAACGAGCATGTTCAGAATTGCCAGCAATCTGACCCTCACATATATTGACGACTATCGGAGCTGTTTACAAATATACATTATAGTCAACATAGAATTATGAGGAGACATTACTCTGTTTAAGCCTTAACTCTTTATTTTGAGTTGTTTTTATGTGTAAATTATCCATATGGCTATCGTTCCGAAGGTTGCTCCAGAATGGACGAGTCTTCCACGTGGGGCAGAAAAGCAGTCATTTTCCGTTGTGTACCTTTTTTTTACACTTCTTTATTTTTATTTTGACTTGCCACTTCAGAATCTCCCCCACACGCTCTACATACTAAGGTGTGGAAGGACATATATCTGAAGTTACAGTCATAAGGTAGGGCCAAGGAGGGGACAAGTAGGGGACAAAGGTCTGTAGGTTTTATCTGGTCAAATAGTGAAAATAAGAGTGACTCACGTTTGGTGCAGTGTTCCATTAGAAACGTCTTTCACCCCCACACAGCCTGATCCAGACCACATTCGAGCTGGAACGCCGCCTGGCGCTCTGAGCCTGCCTTTTTAAAGTGGGTGCAGCACACTGTGATGTCGGTGTGGAAGCAACTTCTGACTCTCGTACTCTGGTTTGCCAATACTGCACTCACGCTCGCACTTCACGCCTGCTTTTTTAAAGTGGGTGCAGCAATCGGTGATGTCGTGTGGAAGCAACACCTGATATCTCTGGTACCATGGTTTGCTAAGACCGCACTCACGCTCGCACTCTGCGCCTTATGCATTAAATTATTCTCTACTTCAACCAGCAGCAAAGATTACAATGTTTAATTACTTTGAAACAAGAAACATTTCAAGAAACAATAAAGAAAAACTTTAAACTAATAACCCAAACCAACATGGAAACTGAGAGTGGGTATCCCCATGCCCAATCAGCTCTTCCAGTGTATAAAATTCACTTGAGTTATTCCTTAATTTTCTTCTAAAGCTACGAGAAACTTCCAGACAATTAATCCAGGCTCCAAACTAGGAAACCAATCCATCCAGTTAAGGAACACAAAGAAAACTTTTGACGCCCTCCACCAGCTCTATTTGGGCTGCCAACGATCTCTCGCCATCAAATGAAAACTGTAAAGAAGAGGGAGAAAAACAATGAAGGAGGACTGGAGGAGTAAATACTTGCCTCTGTGTCTCTTAATAGAAATCTAACCCCCCCCCTCACGATAGTGTTGGGGGATGGTCATATTATGTTCATACTAGAGGCCTCCTATTATGCAAGCTTAAAGCCCTTATAAAACAACATTGACCACAAGTTGAACCGTCTTCCGACAAACATTTTTTTAAAGCAGATTCCTTAGCAATCAGCTACACTGAGGATTTCCTCCAATCTGCCCACTAAAAGCAGTGATCTAGAAGCCATTGCCCAGCTAGCAGAATTGACTCCAAAGATGGAAACATACACCCCGCCTCCTTCATGACCCATCAAACCCAGCGAGTCAAAGTTGCTAAGGGCACTGCCCGAAAAGGTTTTCTGAAGGTGAAAGAAATAGGCAGCTGAGAGGTGGAAGAAGGGCACAAAATGCTAGTGTTGCAATCATAACAATGCAGACAATGAACCACACATATCCTCTGATCCTCTGGGAAAGAGGGATATGAAAATGAGGTAGTCATACATTTCTTTCAATGGGTGATGAAAAGGTTACCCCTTCAGGTGAGCCAACTTTATTATCCACATTCAAAGCTTTAACATCAGATCCTCTCTTGATGGAAATAAGGCATACAGCCTCATTACGACCCTGGCGCTAAGTGTTTAACGACGCCGTAAAAGGCTGCAGCGCCGTTAAACACTTAGCGCCTTACTACGACGTCTCTTTGCGGGACCCTACCTTAACGGCTGGTCTGCACCAGCCGTTAAAGTAGGGACCCGCAAAGGGACCTTGGTGCTAAGTACGGCACCGCAATTTGCGGTACCGTACTTAGCGCCTTCCCCATTTCCATAGAGCCCTATGGGGCGAAAATGGGAATGGGGAAGGGCCATGGTTCAATGGGGAATTACCGCCCGCCAACCTTGGAATGGGGTAGTAATTCCCCATTGAACCATGGCGGACCCGTTACAACACCGGCACCAACCATGGTGATAATAGCGCCATGGTTTAGCGCCGGTGTTGTAATGAGAGCCATAGTAAGATTTTTAAGGGTTCCGAACAGACTTTTTCTGTAGTATTTCATCCCTGAAGTAATGGTGAGGTAAAACGAATGAATGGTGTATAGTGTGAATGACACAATTGGACACATACAATAGGAGTTACATTGAAGGCAACAGTGAAGTCAATGATCTGGAGCTACCAGACCACCAAGCATGTTAACAAGGAGGACATTCCTTTCAGTTTGATGAGGGGTCACATGGCTGTAACCAAGATTTTCTCTGTATGGCTTGTATGTAATGCCAAAGAGGGAAGTAACCTGGATAAGGTAAAATAGAATGAAGAAACACAAAAGTACTACTAGTTATATGATACACACAGAGGTGTGGGAGAACATGTGGAGTTCTTCAGTCGAGGTATTGGGTTAAGATAATGTGTGTAAATGGAAGCCAAAATATTCTAATTCTGTTCTAACTGTGCAACCCCTGAAAAATCCTGTCAGGGTTCAGGGTGGAAAGGTTTTACCAAGCGCAGAGTATCAGAGTATAAGGGAGGATAGATGGGGAGGAGAGCTAAGGGAGAAAATAGTTGTGTACTCAATGATCTCTTGGAAGAGGCCTTGGAAACCTCAACTGGATCAGCCTAAAAAGATCAGCGACTGCAATTCTAGATAAGGGTGAGTCGGGTGACAAACGGCAACCTCACTATAGTGGCCTTGTGAGGGTAGTTCCCTCAGGAACAAAGATCAGAACCTTTGTGAATTGTTCTGCAAGCTCAATCCCCACAGGTAAAATGACTAAATGTGATTAACTTGGAATTCTCCTATATGCCGATGATACAGTACTGATCAGTAAGACAAGGGAGGATAGCAAAAAGGAATGGAATTCATTTGCAGCCCTAGCTTTGAGAATGGAATTGGAAACCTCTCTAAAACAAAATCATTGATATGATGTCATTTCATTGGAAAATCTACCCCAGCAATCCACCTGGGAAATGTTGAAGTTGAGATGGTTGACTTCTACGACTACTTGGGAGTCTGTTAAGATAAAAGAGGACGATGGGGGGGGGGGACAAACAGATGAACAAGTCTATGCTGAATTTTACGAGACAAGGGAGAGTTGCACAATTTTTTCTGAAACAGAAAGGTGGGCAGGCAACTTCCCAATGCCTGGAGATACTCAAGACGTGTGCCAACTCTTCTGCACTCTTTGGAGCTGAGATTTGGGGGCACGCAGAACTCAGGAGATTGGAGCAATGAGAGATTGGCATCCTGAAGAAATGTGTTTTGCTTTCGATTACTACGCCATCAATATCTCCAAGACTAGAATTAGGGGTTGATTGGGTAGTGTATGAGGCCAAGATAAAACCCCTTGTGCAGTTGTATAAAATTATGACAACTAAGCCTATTTCCTCTTATAAATCCACACTGGTGGGCGTTCTTGCACAAACTGGTGCAAAAAAGCTGCCCTGGGTTCCATACGTTTCTGACATAAATGTGAAATTGGGGCTACCCCTGATATCTTTTACCATAAGTTTAGAGAATTCAGTCCCTGGAGCTTATATTGTACAGAAATATAAAGATTGGTACTATGAAATGATGCTGTACTCAATAGACTCCACTGGCATAACAGCAAAGTGTTGGCCCAGAAAAGTATTTCAACTTTCTGTAAGATAAGGACACAACAATCCTGTATTTGAAAGCCAGATTGGGGGTTTTGCATTGGCAGCTGTTACAGGGAAATGGAGAGGGGGTACCACAGAGAGATGTACGATAAGGCAAAAGGAGAGGGAGGATTTACTGCATTTTCTGTCCTCTGTACAATAATCGGAGACAAAGATGGCTTTTTCCAATCTATAAGAACCTAACAATTGTTACTACTAGTCAGGCCATTGAAAACATTAGGGAATCCAGAGTGATTCTGAGTTACGGGCTAAGTTTCAATAGCTGAAGAAAGCTTGGCGACTAAGATGGAAATGCATGGGTTAATAGTATTTTGGACATCAAATTTGCTATGAAATTGACTTTTTAAACTGGGATTTGAAGGAACGTTAGCTGCTACGTTATTAGGAAATGTAGGTATGATAATGATTTTGTATTATTTGAATGTGATGACCTTTGCATCAATATGTGAATTTTAGGGTTTGTAAACCAAATTAAATCGTTTACTATTACTGATTTACTATCCCACAGTACAAAGAGTCTAACTGTATTAATTTCTCTTTATAGTTTTTCAGTCCCATACCATTATTGGCACTTTTTGAGGGTTTGATAGCAGATACATCTAATCATTGCTTCTGCTGAGGTGTGTAGCATGCTAGCTTACTTGGAATGCGTGCATGTAATTAGAACGCCATGAGCAGCCCTATGGATATGGGGCGAATCCGCCACTTTTAATCCCTAAAGAAACAGGCACATACTCTAAATCAATAAATAAAAATAGAGAGTAAAAATGCTCCCAACAAAAAATAGGTAACAGGCACGTAGAACCATGTGCCCCTGCTTTCAACCACACAGCTCCATGGATATGTTTGGACCAGTAGTGCGCGTATTAACGCTGGGGAAAAGTACCATTATAACTGCCTGATTATTATGTTGTGTTGATTTATACCGTGCACCACTACCACCCACGGTCAGTCTCCAGGTGCTCGTGTGGCTCTGCAAGAGTAGGGGCGTGGGGGGGTTAGTGAGGATAGGATGAGAGGATAGGTTCAGAATCAGGAGGAAATGGTGCTTGTGAGTGTTGTTTTGTATGTGGGAGTTGGTACAGGAGGCCCTGTGCGTTGTAACCGAATTAGTACAACTCAGTGTGCTAGTGTTTGTGTTGGTGTTAGTGTGTTGTGTGGTGTTGGGGTGGGTTGTGATTGTGTGCACTGGTTAGATTGTGTCCATAAGGAATCCAGAGTCGTGGGAGGCTGTTACTGTATGACTATTTGGTGTCTAGGTGTGTACATGAGTCGTTGATGATTTTAAGGACTATATGGCGGGTGGTTCACTCTAGGTGTTCGTCCAGAATCTCAGAGAGATGGTGGGGTGTGAACATTGAATTAATTCTTGGTGTGTTTATGTGTGGTGTGGCTAGCCCAAGGTTTAGTGTAGTGGTGTTGGTTATGTTGGAAGAGCAGGAAGGGGATGTGGGTTAGTAAGTCGGCTGGTTTGGTGTAGCCTCTGGTGTGACTTTTTGGTTGCCGCTTGGTGGTATCTACCCATGTTCTTGGTTGCAGTTTGATGGCCCATTGTATTGTGCTAAACTTGTAAAGCGCGGACTAAGGTTTAAGAGCATCTAGGAGCTGAAAAAGAATGGAAAATCCAGAGAAGCACTTCCATTATACAAAATATTTAAAAGAGATACGTTTTCAGTGCTGTGCAGAATTGGAGAAAATCTCCAATATCACGCAGTGAAAACAGAAGCTTGTTCCACAGGTTAGTGGTGAGCACTGAAAAAGACTGGCCACCCACACAGACCTTCTGATAACGTGGGGTTCTCAGTAGCATTTGGGAAAAAGAGCAGAGGCATCTAGCTGGTTTATAAGGTACTAACTTGTTTTTCAAGTAAGTTGCCCCAGTGTTGTGAAGGGGTCGATGGGTAATACACAAGGGGCCTCATTATGAAGTGGGCGGTAAGGGATTACCGGCACCGGTAAGGGCACCGGTGCCGGCAATCCCTTACCGCCCTACTACGAATTCCCTTTGCGGGTCCTTCCTTAACACCTGGTTTTTGCAGGCGTTAAGGACGGGACACGCAAAGGGACACCGGGGTCAATAACGGTACCGCAATTTGCGGTACCGTTATTGCTGCCTTCCCCCTTCCCATTGAGCCCTATGGGGGCTCAAATGGGAATGGGGAATGGCCCTGGTGAATGGGGAATTACCGGTCCCTCCAACCTCGGAATGGACCGGTAATTGCTCCATTCACCAGGCCAGAGTTGGAACGAGTTTGGAGGCAGCCATGCCGCAAATAGCGACGTGGTTACCTCCAACCTCGTAATGAGGCCGAAGGTCTTAAACTCCACTCTGATCTTTACAGGCAATAAGTGAAGCTAGCGAAAAATCATGCTTACAGAAGGGGCAAGTCTAGGGGCATCTAAAGCCAACCTGACTGCCGAATTCTGAAGTATTTGCAGCCCCTGTAACAAATGGTGTGGTTGACCCAAATAAACCCTGTTAAAATAATCTAGAGACCCCATTATTGCTGCGGTAACCACTTTAGTATGGCATTCTGTTTAATAAAACTACAGTTACAGACTGCTAATTTTTGAGCTTCACGGGAGCCTGAAGGAACAATCTTAACACCAAGGGCCTCATTACGAGGCTTGCGCTGACGGAATGAAGGGGGCCGGTATGGGACCGGCCCCCTTCATTCCGTCAGGGCTGATTACGAGCTTCCCATCGCGGGACCCGGATCAGACACGCCTGGTAAAACCAGGCGTCTTTTCCGGGTCCCGCGAGGGGAAGAGGGAGGTAACAACGGGACACTCATAATGTGCCCGTTGTTACCTCCATTCCTATTCCCAATGAGCCCTATGGGGGCTCAAATGGGAATGGGGAATGGTTCCTGCAAGGAGGACTTACCGGGTCCTCCAATGTTGCAATGACCCGGTAAGTCCCCATTACAGGAACCCGGTAAAGGAGCCCAGTTTGGAGGCAGCCATGGAGCTTATAGCTCCATGGCTGCCTCCAAACTCGTAATGAGGCCCCGAGACTTTTAACTGAAGCACTTGGTGTAGGACAGGGGCCCAGAGAATCAGGCCAGAAATCTTGGCTCCAGGTGGCATTAGCCGTCTGGGGACCGAACACCAGCAATTTTTTTTTTCCCCATTAGGTTTTAGCCAGTTGGATGCCATCCAGCTGCCAATTGCTGACAAACAATGCTTCAATTTATAAGGGGGCTCTGTTACTGGTGAGTCCAGGCAGAACACCAATTGAAAGTCGTCCGTAATATGTGCAGAAATGCACTCCAAACTTAGAAATAACATCAGACAGCGAACGTACATATAAAAAAAAGGATCAGGGACAATGCTGACCCCTGAGGCACACCGCGCAGGACAGAGAAAGAGGAAGGAAACCAAACTCTGGAAAGAAACTGCTTAGGTACGTTCGGCAATAAAGGAGGCAAACTATGTCAATGGGACCCCTACGACTCCAGATTGTTCAAGGTGGCAAAGAAGGATGCTGTGGTCCACTGTATCAAAGGCCGCAGAGAGGTAAAGGAGAATCAATACAATGCCCGCCCCCATTGCCACCGCCACCTCCACCATGGTCCTGGACCATAGCCAGGTCATTCATAAGAGAAATAATCACAGATTCAGTACCCATCATGGGGCAAAAGCCAGATTGATAAGCAATCATTGGATTCTAGGAACAGAGAGAAGGATGGTGTAGTTATAACCTCTATGAGTTTCATAACAGCAGGTAGTAATGATATTGGCTGATAGTTACCTGCTATCGAGCAGTCAAATCGTTTTTTTTTCAGAAGAGGGGTAACCAAAGCTCACTTCAATGGGATGGGGAACAACCCTGACGTAAAAGAGTACTGCAGTAATTAAAGAGATGGCTTTCGAGGGAAGTGCCTGGAACATAAATAGTGGTACAGGGTCCCCTGGGGACGCATATTTCAATTGTCCTAGAGCCTTAGTCACAATAATATTATCTACCCATATCGCCTCCTCTCCAGGTCCGGGCTGACTTCCCTTGCGGTTATGGTCATAGGTTGGTGGTTGAAACCTAGTGTGTTCCTTCTTGTTTGTCCAGGTTAGTTGTGGTCGTAGGGTGTGGAACTGATGTCTGGTCGGTTCCCTGAGGGGTGCGGAGGTGGAGATTCTAAGTATAGTGTGGAGGGTGGTCTGTCGGGTGGCCCAAGGTAATAGGTGGGCAGGTTGCGGTTACCCTGGTTTTAGGTGGGCCGGTTGTGGGGGAGTATTATGATTTTTGTGGATTATCTGTCTCAATTTCCTTGGTGTATAATTGGGCTCGCTGATGTCCCTACAATCTTTCCTTTGGTTGGTCTGCAGTCTTTCGTAGCTCTGTCTAGTTGTTGGGACATGGAAAGGGGTGTGGGCAGGAAGTAGGGGTGGTGCCGTGTTCTGCTCCTCTAAACTATTGGCGCGGTTATCTGTGAAACCGTATCCCTTAGTGTATTTCTTATCGGTCTGTGATGTTGTGCTGCCGGTGTCACTTTGCGGTTGTCATTTTTGATGAATGACCAGGTTTTGAGTTGCATCCTGAATGTGATGTGGTCTTCTGTGGTTCTATTTTCTTTGGGCATAGTGTCCCAGAGGTTTGCAATTAGAGGTGAGAATGCTGTGCCGTTGAATTTCCTTTTTTTGTAATGTTTTGTAGGTCGTTGCTGGATCTTAGGTCCCTTCTTGAGGAATTCAGGTCCTTGTCTGTGCAAGGCTTTGTGGCCGATGCAGAGGGCTTTGAATTTAATGCGTTTTTTTACTGTAAACCAGTGTAGGCTTTTCAGTGCTGGAGGGATGTGGTGTATTCTGTTTAGTCTTAATATGATCCTGGCTGCTGTATTTTGCACCCTTTGGAGTTTCTTGGTGAGGCTTTCGGCAATTCCTAGGTAGAGGCTGTTTGCATAGTCAATTTTTGCGAGTATCCGTGATATGATTGTGAGGGCTCTGCGAGGGAAGAAGAGGTTAGGGAGTATTCCTCTGAGTAGTCTTAGGAGTCTTAGTCTTAGGAGGAAGAAGCACTTTTTGGTGATTGCCTTGGCTTGCGGTTCCAGGGATAGTCAGTTGTCCATTAGTATTCCTACATTGGTAGTCTCTGGTTGCGATCCCATTACGGCTGGCCAGTCGATTTCTGTGGGTGAGAGCATTATTTCATTTTTTTCTGTGTTCAGTTTAAGGTTGTTCATTGTCATCCAATTGTAGATGTCTGTGAGGCAGTTGATGAGGCAGTTGTTTTGTTCCTGGGTTGTGCTTATTTCCAAATTCAGTTGTGTGTCATCGGTGTAGTTGTAGGCGGTTAGTCCATTGGTTCGAATGATTTTCATCAGTGGGCACATGTAAATGTTGAAAAGCAGAGGAGAGAGGCTGGATCCCTGTGGGGCTCGGCAGGATATATTTTTGGTGTTCGAGGTGAACAGTGGTAGGTAGGTTCTTTCGGATCAGTTTGTTAGGAATGAGGTAAACCACTTTGGTTCGGATTCAAGTAAACACCTGTGTATAGGCATGTTATAAATGCCATATCATATGTCACATTCCATCAGTCTTTTTATTATTGTGCGTGGCTAGGTCGAAAAAAAGCTGCTTTTATGTCCAATAGTATGAGGGCCGATTGGGCGGTGCCATCTGCGTTTCTTTTCAGGTCGTCCCATATTGATAGGAGAGCTGATTCTGTTCCTCTCATAGGTTTGAAGCCAACTTGTAATCGGTGGAGTGTTCCGTTTGTTTAGATGTTTTTAAGTAGGATCTTGTTTTTTTGTTTTTCGTTTTTTATTTTATTGTGCACTAGCCAAAAATAAATGACATTTTACACAGTATAAAATGAAATCGCAAACAATACATACATGTAACATCGAAGAAAACAGAAGAATAAAAGAGAATAATGAGTTCATAAAAAATAAAATAAGAGTTAAATAAAAGTTATTGGGAAAACATTCCAAATTCCCCCATTACCTAACAAGTTGAGCTCTTTTAGAACTAAAACAACCTCAAATGTAAGAAACACTTCATTACCAGATATTAATCTAACCGAGAACATGTCTGAAAAGAAGAGAATTAGAGTCATGCACAAAACGTTGAGGGGGTAATTCATAGAAATCAGCGCACAAGTGGCGCATGCGGCTGGCGCACAGTGTGCACGTGCGGCAGTCTGCGTCAGCCGCGTGCGCCAAAACCCATTTCAGCGCACAGCGTATTCATGGATTTCAACATCCATAAACAGCCGTGGCGCAGAGTGGCGCAGCAACCCTGCAGCAGCGCCAGTTACGCCCCCAACCCTGCCCCCTGCGCCAGAAACATCGCACAAATCCAGTACATGGCGCAAAGGCCAGTGGACTAGCATACAGCCCACCAACCATGAAAATGCGTGTAAAACTCCCTGTGCACGCCCCAGAATACACGTACCCCGCTCACGCTAGGCCAATAGTGTGTAAAACTCCCTGCGCACGCCCCAGAATACACGTACCCTGCTCGTGCTAGGGCAATAGCGTGTAAAACTTCACACACACGCCCCAGAATACACATACCCCGCTCACGCTAGGCCAATAGCGTGTAAAACTTCACACGCACCCCTAGGAATACACGTACCCCGCTCGCGCTAGGCCAATAGCGTGTAAATCTCCCTGCGCACGCCCCAGAATACACGTATCCCGCTCACGCTAGGCCAATAGCGTGTAAAACTTCACACGCACCCCTAGGAATACACATACCCCGCTCGCGCTAGGCCAATAGCGTGTAAAACATTGTACGCACGCCCCAGAATACACGTATCCCGTTCGCGCTAGGCCAATAGTGTGTAAAACTTCACACGCACGTCCCAGTATAAACATACCCCGCTCGCGCTAGGCCAATAGCGTGTAAAACTTCACACGCACGCCCCAGAATACACGTACCCTGCTTGCGCTAGGCCAATAGTGTGTAAAACTCCCTGCGCACGCCCCAGAATATACGTACTCCGCTCGTGCCAGCGAAATCGCATGTAAAATGTGGGAAAAGTGGGCTTCCTGCGGGACATGCCCAGGGTGGATGGGCTGCCTGCGGGGCATGGCCAGGGTGGAAGGGCTGCCTGCGGGGCATGCCCAGGGTGGATGGGCTGCCTGCGAGGCATGGCCAGGGTGAAGGGCTGCCTGCGGGGCATGGCCAGGGTGGATGGGCTGCCTGCGGGTCATGCCCAGGGTGGATGGGCTGCCTGCGGGGCATGGGGAGGGTGGATGGGCTGCCTGCGCGAATTCTGGGCCGTGCACGTGTAGTTTCACACGCTATTGGCCTAGCGCGAGCGGGGTATGTGTATTCCTAGGGATGCGTGTGAAGTTTTACATGCGATTTTGCAGTGTGGGCCCTCCCGGGGGTGCCCGTCCCCCCTGCCCATGCCCTGCAGGCAGCCCACATCACAGGGGACCACCCTACACCCCTGGGCATGTCCCGCAGTCAGCCCAAATGGCACTGTGCACTTGGGAGCCCCGACTCATGTCCCCCGCCCCACCCCCAGTGACGGGCACCTGCCAGCAGGCCCCGACTCATGTGTAAATAAAAAATGTATTAAATAAAAATAGAATGAATAAAACGAAATCACACAAGAAAAAATAAATAATAAATAATATCCAGGATTTGCAAAATGATGGGGTAGAAATGAATGCATAAATCAATAAAATCCAAAATAAAATGGCTCCAATGGGTCAGTCCATCAAACAAAAATCTGAGTTTAAAAAAGCAAAGCATTCCACCGTGGGTCCAAGTAAAATGAATGCAGGTCCAAAACTATTTACAAATGAACATCCAAGGGTCCATGAGCTCAACAATCCAAACGAAAACTTAGAAAAAAACTACCTAATGAATAACTATATACAAAAAGGCTGGGCATAGTCCATGCGCCCCAAAGGAAAAAAAATAAAGGAAACCTACAACTACATAACTATTTACAAAGGCGGCGGCCTAGTCCCACGGCTCACTGTTCGATGTTACGGCCCAGGGCATCATCGAACTCCATGTCGATGTTACGGAGGCGGGCCTGTTCCCTGGACTCGAGGTCTCGCAGGGATGCAGCCATTGAATCCCTCAAATCCCTGCGAGTTTCTTCAAGGCCCTCCGCCCGCCTCAAAGCCCGGTGCCTGGAGTTCTCCGCCCTGAGCATCCTGAGCCGTGCCCTCTCCGTCCGCCGCCTCTCCGCATCTATCTGCTGGCCCAACTGCTGCCACACGGAAGATACTCCCAGTCCTGGGTCCTCCTGCCCCTCGGCCTATGCCTGCCCCCAGGGTGTTGATGGCCCTGAGCCATAATGCCTCCCACCCTGAGCCTGCTGCTGCCTCCGACGCAACTGCCTCTGCCACCACGACGACATCCGGGCTGATGGAATCCCCCGGCACCGTCGTTCACGTGCCCTGCCCGATGATGGCAGCACATCCTCCATCCGCTGGGGTCCAGTTGGTGGGGTGGCCACCCCTGCTGGACCTCCGACTCCTGACTGCGGCAGGGATGTCATTTCCACCTGGCTGGCTGCGTTGGTTAGGGCAGATCCGCAGGGGGCCCTGGTGGCATCTGGGCCAGAAGACGGTAGGGAGAATGACTGGCGTATAGTGTGCACAGAGGAGGAGAGGGCCGCAAGGCTGGCCGACACATTGACGAAACCCCCGACCATGGCCCCTCCCAAATGTGTCACGTCGGCACACAGCTCTTCGTGATGACGTGCGTCGTCCCCCCAGGAACCACGCACGTCATCACGAATGTCACGTGTGCGCAATGCGACACCAATCAGGACGGACTCCATCCGGTCACAGGTCCCCTCGTCTGCAGGTAGAGGAGTGCCAGATGACGTAGACCTCCCCCGACCTGCGGACGGGCCTGGGACGGGGCATCCCTGCTGGTGCATGGTGATTCAGTCACAGTGTCAGGGAGAGAGACATGCACAGGCACCTCTGCAGCGACCTTTGCTGCCCGCTGCCCCTGGACTGCACCACTTGCACCAGTGGTACCACCCCCACCAGGCCCCATGTCTGGCTCTGTAGCGGCCTCCTCCTCCTCTATACACAGCACCAACCTGGATGGCTCCACACCGTCTTCCGCTGTAGCAAGCCCCTGTGGGGGCTCATCCGCCGCTTCCGCTGCCGCCATAGTGGCAGACGCGGCACCTGTCCCCTCGCTCCCGGATGATGGAATTTCCTGTGAGGGTGACTGGGCCTTGTGTCGCCGACCGGTGGAGGCATCCTTGCCGCTTTCCTCCACAGCGCCGTCTCCGCCCTCTTCTTCAATCGCCGCTGTGTAAAGGGAGACATTGAACACAAGCATCAGGGTACTGTACAATGGTCCCCGAGACAGGAAGCAATAGCAGATGAGTGGCACTGTCAATCGTCACTTTCATCATGTCTCCCAACAACACATGGGTCAGTGCAGGCAACACACATGCAGGAACCGGCATGACACATACAACTAACATTTTCATCCATGTCCACCGCACCGTAGATACATCCAATGGTGGCCTGGAACTCACATGCATCATGGGACATGCTGATCACTTGCACACGCATGACCGGAGGGTCATGCATCTGGCCCCGTATGCCCACAGTGGATACAAGGATGAGTAGGCTGTATCAGTGATTCGACACATCGTCACAGACATGTGTCATGCATCCATGGCGCGCACACTACTCTGACACACGGACATGTACTTCATGCATGTCCATGACAGCAGCACACATCTATCACACCACAAACATGTCACGGTACAGACACAGGCATGCATACATGTGTGCATTCCGCATGCTGCTCGGCATTATGCATTGTAACACATACACCATCCATGTGGGTCACGCCTGACTAGACCCACATGCAGCACCATCATTTCCCTGCGCACACACACATCCATACATGACCCATGTGACACATGCAGCCGAGTAGCTAACTACCACCACGCTTCAACATGCACTATTTCAAACGTGAATGCATGGGCACTTACCGCTCGACTCCAGACGGGCCTGCATCATGAGGATCTGGTGGTGAAGCACTGTGCGAATGCGCTCCAGGACCCTCATCTGCTGGGTGGTAAGATGGGCTTCCAAGAGACACCGGGCCTTCTTAAGGGTCCTGGATTTGTAGTCCTCCCAGCGCTTCCGGACGTGTTTGATGTCACGGCGTGCCACCCCCTCTGTGTTGATGGCACCCACTATGTCCTCCCAGATCCTCTCCCGTCCTTCCTTGTCGGTGCGCGATGGTGTGAAGAGGGCATCATAATGCCCCAGAACTTGCTCCTCCAGGATACCAACTTCCTTATCACTGAAGCTGGTAGCCCTCTGCCTCTCTGGCTGGGGGTCGCCAGTGATCTCTGATGATGTTTGCCCCGACATGGCAACCCCCGAGGCAGGTGTGGGTGGGCAACTGGGTCATGGGGCTGGGCTGTGGAATGATGGAACACCAGTCAGGAGTCTTCTGTTCCAGCACGGGTGGTCACAGCAGCTGGACCCCTGCAGATGGCAGATGTGCAGGCCCCAAATGGCAGGGCACAGTGGCAGCAGGCAGGCAGCAGCAATTGGCTCGTGGGAGGCTGCTCAGGGGTCTGGGGGGAGGGAAATGGCCTTCTGGGAAGGAGCGTGGTCTTCTGTGTATTGTCATATGGCCAGCTTGATACAGAGTGATTTGGCACGTGAAAAAACTGCACGTCAGTGTGTAATTCGAGGAAAGGCCCTTAGCGCGTAAGCATGTATGTGACGTAACATGCATGGCCGTTTCCCTGGCACGGGTTGAGGGTCCCACGTGGGTTTCCATCGCTCTGTACGTGCTTTTCGTGGAAATCAGTGCGTGTGTTTTCCAGGCATTGGGGTTCACACGCGATTACTTCACAGCGGGTGGGTGTTGGCTCTGTGTTCTTCTTCTACACGCAAGGCAGACGGTGAGTCGCACAAGCTATTTTTCCCAATGCGGGTGTCCATGTTTGTCGCATACCCCTTTTTTTATGGGCATACTAGCCTGCGTGTTGATCGCGTATGTATTTTTTGTGTTCCTGGCTGCCACAGCGTACTGCGTGTGTTTTTTTACATGCACGTGGGCAAAAGGGGTCACTTATCTCTTTTTCTTGCTTTTCTGGGATGCCTGTGCGTTGCGTGACACGTCTTTTCTCCGAGGGCACCACAGAATGGACATTCATTGTTGCTGTATATATGTGTTTTTTGTGTGCGCACATTTTTGTAAAGCGCAGGGATGCTACCGCCTGCCTTCGTGTGGCAGACGTGTTTAGGCCTGTGCGTGTGTTTGGCCGTGCATGGGTTTCCCCTATTCGATTCCATGAATGCGTGTGGTTTGTGTGCGTGTGGGCGTTCCGTGTATTTCCCTGCAGTACTTCCCCAGCTACACCTTCTTTTTCTCGCATTGTTCCCCATTCTGCGTGTTACGCCCCGTGTTCTGCCCACTTTTTGGTGTGTGCGCTAAAGTTGTGCGCTTTCGCTGTGCGTGTCGCGCACAGAGTTCAGGATGTTGCAGTGACGTGTGCGCCACACACGGATTTGGTGCACATCCCGAAGGAAACACGCGCAGAGCCTTCCATGAATCGCACGCGTGCGCGCCCGCCTGCTTTTTCACGCTTGCGCCAGCTTGCGCCAAGATTTTTGGCGCACATTTGTTCCATGAATCGGCCCCTGAATCTTGATACTCTCACGAGCCAGGTCCCAGCACACTCAGTCAAAAGATGACAAATTGACTGGGTTACATTAGCGCTGTACTTATCACATAAGTTAGTGGGATAGAGATCACCAAAACGAACATGGAGGATTTCCAAGGTTGGCAATAGGTTAAGTCTAAGTCTTAGGAAATCCATCCGTGTTCTCGCATCTGAGGATTTCTTTAGATATTTGGGCAAGAGAGACCTTGGTTTATCAATTAACGAGAGGGATGAAGAGAGTTTAGCACTCCTCATTTTATCCGGAGTTCTTTTCCAATCCATCCGATGCATGCTTTCCTTTGTTTTGGATGGATTTTGAATAAGGGTATCAGCATCTAAATCGGAAAGGGTAAGTAGTTCAACACATCCAGACCTCAGAGTATTTAATAAGAGATTAGAAGATTTCATCATAGTGACAGCAACTACCTCATAAAGCGATGATTTAGGAGGGGCTAGGATCAATCTGTAACATGAAATCCATTTCCACTCCAACCAATTTTTCAGGGAAATAAGACCAAGCTCAAATCTTAAGCAGGAGATTGGGACACAATCTGGGAGACACAGGGACTTCTTCCAAATTTTACTTTCAATCTTGTCCCAGTCAACATGGTACACCAGCAGATTACATTCCATACCAAAAGTGACTACTGGAACCACCTTCCCAACATAACATTTTACAAGCGGGAGGAGTGATAATTTACAATACCGTAGGCAGATTTTCTACATCTGAGAGACCAAGATGACTAGCTTTAGGTCTATTGCAGAGAGAAGATCATGCCTAGTAGGAAAAGCAGTGATTTTAGAGCCCAGATAGATCACCTCCTTAGGGGAATTATCGAGCTGTCTAACTGCCAAACAAAGGGTTTTATCTTCCTTAATGGGTGTTTAAAGACAATAATCTTTGATTTTTCAGGATTGATTTTTAATTCATTGACTTTTGCATAGTCCATCAGAGCATTGAGTAAGCACTGCAGTCCGACTTGCGTCTGATCAAAGACAACAATGTCGTCAGCATATGCTAACCAATTCATCTTCCAATTACCAAATCTAGGAGCCGCCAGACCCGAATTCCCCAACCATTCCACTAAGTCCAATAGCTAGAGAATAAAAAGAAGGGGTTCTAACAGACAACCTTGGTGCACCCACCTTTCTATCCGAATAGATTGTGACAAAAACCCCAGTTTAGACAACTGAACTCTTAATGAGGATCTTTCATGCAATTCCCCTAAGAATGAAAGTAATGAGTCCGGATCCCCCACAGTTTTAACTTTGACCACAATCTATTTCTATTGATGGAATCAAAGGCCTGTGAGAGGTCAACCCAGGCTCCAAACATGGGAGAACCACCGTTTTCATGTGAATCAGAAAACAAACAGCCCAAAATTAGTGTGTTAAAAGAGATGGAGAGTCCCCTCGTAAAGCCAGTCTGCTGATTCTGGATGATACCTTTGGCTTCTGCCCATTTCTCTAATTCCGAAGGTATAAGCCCAGAGAAGATCTTCCCGTCGGCATCTAGAATGGAAATAGGCTGATAATCTTCTCCATGAGTCAGGGGGAAGTCTTGAGAGTATAACATTGTCAAACAGGATCTTTAACACCTTTGACCATAGTACTGGGTTCAACTTTATAACAGCATTGCTCAAGCCATTAGGCCCGGAGGCCCTTGAGGAGGAAGATTTTTTAATTAAAATGTCAATGTCCTCACATGTGTAATTTAGGGACCACTCGGTAGATCGTACTAGCTTGGTAACCTGGAGTCCTGGTGAACCATAAAAACCAGAAAAATGTTTAATCCAGGTGGACTTCTGTATGATTGTTTCTTGCTGATCAAAAGTGGACCCCCTCAACGACCCCACAATCGACCAAAAATGTATGGAATCTTTTGCACAGACAGCACCTAACATTTCCTCTGCTTTTCTTTGTTCTCTCATACATTTCTGGGATTGTAAGCAGTTTCTTTGGTAGTTATTTAATGATTTTAATTCAAACGCCAAGAGATGGGGATCCCCTATATTTACTTTTAGGAAACGTCTTTGCCAGCTAGTCATTTTTTTCTTTTGGTAAGTTTTAATATCAAAGGAATATTTCTGGGGCCTCATACGACTGCTTTGTCCTGGTTAGGGGGAGTTTAAATCCCAAAGGAAGTCACCAAACCTTAAGGATTGACAAACCATCCCCAAATGTTCAAGAGAGAGGTCATTAAAGGTTGTCTGGAGTTGGTCTGTAAGAATACGACCACCTCTCTCAAACTTAACCACACGGTTACCTGCATTATTTACACTCAAGATTTCAGGGAAAACATGCACCTGTTTTTTTGCGGTAACTTAATGGCTGCTTCTAACATATTGTGACCATCAGTATTTCCCTCCGTGATCCGGAATTCCGAGCAGGCATCAAAGAGTGGTTTGCAAAGAAAAAGCTAATCAATGGTAGAAAACGTAGAATCTCGTTGCTAAGTATGTCTACTGGGAATATCACCACAGATATTGACATTCAGCATAAACAGGTCCCAAGATGCCCTAATATTGCACCATGCATGACCATTAGAGTTATTTTTTTTAACGGGTAGGGTATAAATTTGCATGTCAAAACATTGAGAGTTGAAATCACCCATTACAATAATATGGTCATCAGGAAAATGAAAGGAAAAAATGTACCAGAAGGTCTGACAAAGTTCCCAAAAAGTCAGCCAACTGGGAGGCCATTGGATTCCAATATAGATTGAACAAAATCCAATTGGAAGTCGGCTCCTCATCACGTTTTTCCATTTGAACAACCAAAATACAATTTTCCTCATTCGAAAGAAGGGTAGATGCAGTAAAGATCACATTGCTACATAGGACAACCAAACCACCACTCGGACATCCCTTTGACCCTTTAAGGGCCTTTTGCTGATAGGAAGAAAACCCCTCTTCATTCAGGATATCTGAGCATAAAGTCTCCTGAAAAGCAACTAGATGAAAATTCTGGACAATATAATGTATTTTAACATCAGCCAAAAAAGAACCAATGCCTCCCGTATTCCATGATAAGCATCTCCCAGCATCCGTTGTTAGAGTTTCTTTTGGGGTAATCCTAGTTTAAGAAAAATCTGGGAAATGATTTCTGGTGCATATTCCCAGATTTTAGAACCTGCCAAAATCAGATTTCCATAGTTCGGTTGTGCATTAGAAAGTTGATTCAAAGGTCCCTGTAGAGCCCTTGACGTATCCGCCTCAGGGGCCATCGTTGAAACAAGAAAGCCCCTCGTGGACCAGTCTGCTTCCGCCCCCAACATTATCTCAAAAGCCAATTTGGAATTCATTTGCTGTATGGCGATATTAACGTCTGGATAACAAGGAAAACTCAATTTCTTGATATCTGCAGTAAATAAGAACCTCAGGGCTGGAATGGTACTCATTTCTTTCAGAACTCTTGAGCGATTTACAGGTTGGGGATCATTTAGAGACTTTGATAAGTTTGAAAGAAAGATTATAAACCCTGAATGATTGACCGGAGGTCCTTTGTTCACAAGTTGGGTGTTAGCTGCATTAGCTGCCGACAGTGTTTGTGGGTGGGTAACCAAGTTTTTCCCCCCTGTTAAAACCTCCACCCCCTTCGCTTTAACCTTGGGTAACAGATCATTGGACGAAACCAACTGGGGTAGCTGATTCACGGCCGAGACTACAGTTTGGGGTAAAGCATGAACCCCAGGCGGTGAAGGCAAAGCTTTTGTATTGAGCAACGCTTTAAGGAAAATCCGGGCAATTTTCCTTGGTGGCTTCAAAAGGTCTGTTTGACTTCCCACTGAGGCTCTCTTTTTTAGAGGTGATTTCATACTAGAATCAGGTACTAAGTCTTCTAGAGCTACCAATTTCTTTTGATTTTTTCCCCCCAGACGGCTTCAAACCTTTGATATACCCCTTTTTAGAAGGTATTGGATTATTTCTTTTCAAACCTTTAGTAGGCTGATTCGTTTTAGCGCCACTATTATTTTGTTTCAAGGGGTTAATAGATTCTTGAAACTGTTCCCTTGAGAGCATCAATAGCAGCTTTCTGTTGTCTTTTTCCTTCGTTTCTTTGTCTTTCCATTAGATTTCTTGAACTTTATCTTTGGAGCTTTGTTATTAGAAGAAGGTTCCACCATTATTACACTTTCATCGTCATGGCCAGAGGAAAAATCGCCCTCAGCTAGCTGAGCTAGCCGGATACATTCTTCCATCAGGGAAGCAGAGAGCGGTGTATCTTCCGCATCAGCGGTTGGAATAATCGGAACCAAACCAGGATTACAGGTGGTGCACCTAGGCTGAGCCTTCAACTTAATTGCTTCTTCCAATTTATTGTTCCGGTTCTCAATCTCCACTTGGAGGGCGGACAACTGATTGGACAGAGAGTCCATTTTTACCAACTGAGTCTGCAACAGAGTGGACAGCAGTGAAGTTGTTTCAGACTTAAATTCATTGACCGCCGTTTTTAAGGCGACCATTGACAATTCACTTACTTCCAACTCTTTTGTATCTTCAAGACGGATTCTCGAATGTTGCAGGACCTGTGATGTAATACTTTCAAAAACTTTCACCAGGGAGCTCAATATAAAATTAAGAGCTACTATAGAGTTGGAACCCAACCCCTGATCATTTATCATCACTGGTGAGAGGGGTTTAGTGAGGACATCATCTTGAGTACCTAGAATTTCGGCAGACCCTTTTTTGGCACCTTGGATTTCTTCCCACAGGACTGACAGTTCATTCAAATCGTAGGATCAATCCATTCCAGTAACTCAAGCTTTCTCTTTCTCTATTTCAACCGGCAAAGGACTAGATGCCCGAGTTGTTTCCTCGGGTAAACACACCGTAGGGGAGTTATTCTCTGGATTGACGGCACAGGGGAAATAATTTACAATTGCGGTCTTCATAGTGGTGGTCGTCAGAGTGTAATTTTGATCAGAGCACAGCAACTCTTTCACGATGGGATTATTCGGAGTGGAAAACGTTAGCATTATTTAGCAAACATCCGCTATTTAGACTCAAACCAGAAGTTGTTGGTATCTGGAGGTCACTTGCAAAGGCACTCTGAGTTGGAAAAAAGCCCCCCCCCCCGTTTTTATACGTTCTAAAAGATGAACCCCCTTCTGTGACAGCAAATAAGTCATTGGAGGTATTCAGGGGATTCAACTTTGTAATTAAGGCTTCATTCACAACTGAGCTTCTGAGATTGTATACTTTAGCCATACTTAATTTTCTTGTCAGTTTTGGAAGACAATCCACCCCCATATAGGGGTAAAGGAAAAAGAAAAATAAAAAGTTCACTGCCCCGACTCCACTTCTTACTCGTCAGTGTCCGGAAGTCAGAGTATAGACAGAAAAAAAGCCAAACTATCGTTAGTTACTTTCGTAGACAGGTTTACTCCAAAAAGGAAGGAAACAGCACGTGAGAAAAAGCAACTTACTTCAACGGCATACAGCCAATCTGACAGCCACACTTCCCACTTAACAGTGGAAGTGACACGCCAAGAAAACAAATCGGTTGAGTATTCCGTTTGTTTAGATGTATTTAAGTAAGATCTTGTACACATGGTTCTCCAGGATCTTCGCTGGGTAGGGCAGGTTGGCTATCGGTCTGTAGTTGCTTGGGTCTTCTGCACTTTCTCATTCCTTTTTTCTCAGTGGTTTGATGTATGCTGATTTGAAGTTGGAAGGCACGATTCCTCTTTTGAGTGATAGGTTCATTAGGTTCCGGAAGAATGTCACTGGGGTGCTGTGGTTGAGGATTCGTTTGAAGATGGCAGGGGTCCCTTGGGGATACTGCAAGGCTGGTGTCCTTGATCAGTGTGTGAAGGTTTATTCTGTGATTGTGAAGAGAGGGTCCCAGTAATTCCCCCCAGCCCCATGAACATGAAGGCCCGAAGACCCAAGAGCGCACAAAGTCACTCATTATTCGGACAGCCCCCAGGAGCACCAGTAACTGACAGGTATGCAGAGAAGTCTCTCGGACAGCCATTCAAACCTTATTCAGTGAATGGGCCTCATTACAAGTTCGGCAGTAGCCTTGCCGGTAATACCCGCAGGCTGACGCTGAACTTGGGAATTTTTTCAGTGCTGGGGAATGGCCAATTACTGGGTTATTACAACCCCGGCGGATCTGGTAATTGGCCATTTCCTTGGCGCTGGAAAAAAATTCTCCTCATTCTCATTTAAGCCCCATAGGGCTCAATGGGAATGGGGAGGTCGGATGCAACGGCACCACTCGTGAATGGGGTCATATGTTCAATGGAACGATTCCAAAACTGCTAATTCCGCTGACAAACTTCTTACGAATAATTGAAGTGCGACTTAGATTGGTTGATGATGGCAGGACGTAGGCACTGGCCAAATGGAGGGCTGGACTCTATAGACGTTGGCGGGCGCGGGAGGAGTGGAGGAGGCTGTGGAATGACGGAAATTGATGTATGTTGCTTGTTGTTTTGTTGATTGTTTGTAAATATTTTAAAGGTTTGTATAAACCAAATAAAATAAAAAAATAAAAAAAATAAAAGATTGGTGCCGGTGCATCTAACATGCTCTGCTCATGGGTGCCGGTCTGCCCTGTAAGAGGATTCAATTCAACACTACAGCTAAGTCAATGCCTAGTCTGGGATACTGAATGGAAACCCTTATTGATATATCTTTACGTCCAGTTCATGCGTTCTGGATGACTACCCCTATATAACACCCCTCTCTTGGAATCCCCCTGACCCCACTGAGCCACGAAGTAGTTCTGTTTTGAAAGTTTAAACGGTTTATTTGATAATTTAAACAATATATATCTATATCACACTTTAGAATAAATTAATAATTGAATATCACACTTAATCTGAGCAGTAATCAATAATGGATAGTCCGGCACTAGCACACTTCTTTATAATCAATGATGAGTGGTTATAGGATGGATAAGATAGCAACAATACTTTTATGGTTTCAAATGGATGCAAGGTGGAATGAAATTGCAGTACAGAAATACTCAATATGATTTCAACAAAACAATGTAATCACTTTTCTCTGGCAATCCACTCCCCCCTTTATGCAATGCAAGGAAATGGAAGGAAAGCACACAGTTCTCAGAAATGCAATCAAATGTAATTCAGTTCACCCCAGCAAGCTTAGACTACAGAAGTTTGAAACACAGGCCCAAAATGCTTTTATATGTGCTGGCAATGAAATGAAAAATATGCTAAAATGCTTTTAATTCCCTCTAGAGGTTCAGGGTGAGTGGTATCTAGTTAATATTAGTCCAGGCTCACTCTAGCAATGATTCAGGGATGGTTCTTAAGAGGCAAACGAATTTTTAGCAAGGAAAGCAAGGAAGCTGCTGTTTTCACACGTGGCTGGATTTTTAACCAAATCGCAAATCGCGGTAAAATTCGCGAGTGCGAGAATCGTGATTACGGCAAAAGTATGAGGAGTAGGAAGTCGGTTCTAGGCTTGTTGAAAAGGTAAGATTCTAAGCTTTCAGAGGAAAGTTAAACCAAGTTCCTAGCCCAAACGGTTCCAGAGTTATGAACGATTTTGTGAAGGTTGTTTTTCGGATTTGAAATTTTAAAAGTTCAAAGCGACAGGTTACAGCTTGCAGATAGAAAATGACAGGTGACAGCTTTTAGGCAGTTCTGGTTAGATTAAAATAGATTGAATTATATTATTTTAACTAAGAGATTGGTTCTGCACAGTTCTGCTAGGTACTCACAATATATTTTTGAATTAGACCTCGCCACGGATCTGGTCAGGTTTTGGACTGGACTCCGGTCTGGTCTGGGTCTCTTCACAGTGATCTTGGTCAGCTCTCTGGTTCTGCTAACAGCGGTCTGGGTCAGCTCTGTTCTGCTGGTCTAGCCTCTCTGGATTCTGGATACTGCTCTGCTTTCTAGGTACTGCTACAGGTTCTGGAGATTGATGGATTTGAAGTCTGGATCTCTGGATGTGAAGTCATCGATCAGCATGCTCCGCAGCAAATGGAATTGAATGTCTCTATCTGTCCTGACTGTCTGCTTTTATGTGTTTTGAAAGTGGGTGTGTGTGCAGCATCACTAGCCAGCCCCTCTTTCAACTTGTCATTGGCCCAATTCTCCCCTCTCCCATGATTGGGGAAGGAACTGTGAGTCAGGGTGATGCTGTAGGTTTTATGGGTCAGAGGATCCTCCCCTGGTCAGTTTGCCCACAAATCTATATTTGATTCAAAATGCACATTTCTCAAATACATAGTGGTTTGTCATTGCATGTACATATTACCTATCACATGAGGTAGTCTCTGTCCCAAATCTGCTCTTCCTAGGAGCTTGGGTTCAAAAATGGCAACATATTTCACTTTTTAGTCGGGTTACCAATATTGGATTTTTCCCCGCATTTACACAAACGTGCCCATGGTGTGTGGGCATTAGGTGGTGAAGTATCAGACTTTTCACATGCAGACATTTTAAGTAATACCCTCTTAACTGCTAGTTTGCCCCCAGATCATACCACCGGTTCTAAAAACCTCTTAAAATGTGGGCAGAAAAATCACAAGAATTATGGTATCATTTAAATAATTATGACAAGTCCGTACTATGAGTTATTCATCTTTTTCTAAAACCATATTCTGGCTACATGGGTGTGTCTTTTCAGGTCACATGGTACAGAAACCAGTCTTTCCACTTTCTTCAAGCTCAGCCTCTGTCTCCAGTTTCTCCCCCTCCCAGTTTCTGCCAAGAGGCAGCCATTTTTATGACCCCTGCAATAAACCATCTGCCTGGGTGAAGGGGGTTGCATTGTTCAGAGGAAGCCATTTTTACGACACCCCCAATAAAACATTTGCCTGAGTCAGGACAGGGCTTTGTTCAATTTCCTGCAGAGCCCAGGTAATTCAATCAGAGAAGTGTCATATCCCTTTTGGTGGGAACAGCAAAAGGCAGCTAGGCCTGGGAACACAGCTGTTGTGCAAGTCTCAACTCCTGTCGGGGGTAGCTGGTGGGCAGAATTCAGTTTCATTAAGCCAGGTTTCAGATTAAATGTCACTTTTTGTTCCCCAGTTTAAGTCAAGACAATTTTTACATATGCAGCTAGAATGCTGATTCTAAGTTCAAAACTATGACATTTCAACAGTGACAACTATGTGACACTCAAAAGTAGGTCACTCAGTTAATTTAAACATTTTCGATTTTTGGTAGTTTTAAATCCAGTTTCAGTTAGGCTGCTGCAGACCTGCAGAGCTCAGCCAGTCACTTCAGAATATAACTTTACATTGTATCCACCTCTCAGTAAGTCTTTCTTTGGCCTGCTTTGGGTTCATTTATTCAGTTTTACACAAAAGTCTGGTGGTTTTAAAACGCCGGCTTTCTGATAGTGGTGAGTACTGGTAATGCAACCATTTTTGGGATTTAAGAAATGAATTCCCCACAGTTCTAGGTTGCTTTTGGCAATCAGCATTGCCATTCCCAATGGTTTCAGGCTACTGTGTGGGTAGTCCAATGGTGGTTTTAGGCAGTGCCCTTCGGTGCCCATAACATCGGCAAAAATGGGTGGCAGCCTATTTTTCATGCATTTCCCTGGGCATTTTCTGGGAAGCTCTGGCCATCATGATGTTTTCAATGCCAGTACTGCACAGTTTTTTTTGTGGTAGGGCTCGGATGTATGGGTAAAACATCCCACAAGCCCCCCTCTTGCGATGGCCATTCTGTTTCACTGATGGAACTCGCAAGATCTGGGATGTTTCCTCATCTTCTTCCAATAGATGGCACAGTTCAGCATCTTTTTCTCCATCCGGTCGGATCGATCGGTTCTCCTCGCCGGTCCTGATGGGAATATTGGGCGGTACCCCGGGCCCCTTGCGTCTCTGCTCCCGGTCTCCGGATCGTCCTCCTTGGCCAGTCTCAAGGTTTTCTTTCTCCTAGGACGACAAAGGAAGAGCGGCAATACCTATTCATAGACATTTTTCCCCCACCATTGATATAGTGGGGTGGCATATAAATTTATAGTCACAACATATGAACATGCACATTTCTTTTTGCATTCAAAAACGAAAACACTCACATTGAGAAACTCAGAATTTGATAGGCGATATATAGGATATTTTAAGTTAGAACTGAATTAATCTGAGACAGTACCCTCTAGGATTCTAGAGGATTCCTTCAGTTGTTGCAGAGTGTGCCTGGGATGGCAACACATCAACTGGTTAATGTGGAACCACTTGTCTTCCCCCTCTGCCAAACCGCCTTTGGGGATGCGGATCTTGTAGGCCACAGGGGAGATCTTGTCTATAATCTCAAACGGTCCCTTCCATGTAGGCAAACATTTTCGCTGTTTGGCCTGGTTCCTTTGGAAATTGTATAAATAGACCCGGTCCCCCACCTGATATTCCTTCCTGGGTCTTCATACTCTCAGCTGATCTTTCTAGATTCCGCTGAACATAGGCAAAAGCATGTTGAAGGTGTTTCCTTAAATTCTCCACATACTCATGAGTTGTGGAGGCATTTATTAGTGTCTGCTCTTGGGTCCTGTAGAGCAACTGCTGCGGAAGCACCATCTTGTGTCCAGTCATCAACTCGAATGGTGACATTTTGGTTGCAGATGAAGGGGTAGATCTGATGGCCATTAGGACCAGAGGTAATCGGATATCCCAACTTGGCCCAGAATCTGCCACAAACTTTTTTAATATGCTCACAATGGTTTGGTTATATCTCTCTACTGCCCCAGAAGAAGCTGGCCGGTAAGCAATATGCAACTTCCTTTTGACCCCCAGTATCTCCCACATCTTTGTCATCACTTCACTGGTGAAGTGGCTACCTCTGTCTGACTCAATCCTTTGAGGTAGACCAAAACGGGAAAATATGTGGTTAATCATCAAGGCAGCTGCCGTTTCTGCCTTGCAGTTTGGGGCTGGGAGACATTCCACCCACTTGGTAAACAAGCATGTCACAGTCAACATGTACTTATTCCCCCTAGCAGAGCGAATCACGGGGCCTACAAAGTCGATTTGCAAATCTGACCATTGCAGTGTCATCCCCCTCTTTTGGAGGGGTGCACGGTGCGTGAGGGATGATGGCTGAAATTGTGCACACACAAGACACCCCTTCAAGTATTGGTCAAGGTCCTGCCCCATGTGTGGCCAGTATGCAACCTCTCTTAAGATTTCCAGTGTTGTGTGAAACCCCCTATGACCGGCGGTGGCCGCATCATGGGCGTGACTTAACATCAGGCTTCGGAACGAGGTAGGAACCACCCACTGATCGTGGCCAGCTTTGGATTTCCTTACCAGCAAACCGACTTGGATTCGGAACATTTTTGGACATTTCATCAACACTCTTAGGTCCTCTTTCCCAATGTAATCGGTATCCGTCAGGGGAAAGTTCTCAGGGTCCTCAAGGTGTTGGTAAAACTTACCAATAATTGGATCCCCCTTCTGAGCTGTAATCAAATCAGCATCAGGGGTCTCCTTACTCCATTGTGCAGTGGAAAGATCATTGTGAGCATTTGTCTGGGACCTAGTGATAACAGTGACCTGGATTTCCCCCAACAGGGACTCAATCTCATCCCCTTGGATGGCCCCGGTTTTGGCCAGCTGATCAGCTAAGTCATTTCCAGTTTTGTCTGGTCCCTCTACTTTGGAATGACCCTTGATCTTTTTCCAATAGATGGTCATCTCATTCGAGGTGACCAGATCATCAATGTTTTGGATCAACTTCCCATGTTTCAAGGGTTTGTTATTAGCACATAACATGCCTCTGGTTTTCCAATTAACCAGGTGCTCCACGAACCCGTTCCGTACATAATCCGAATCTGTGATTATGACCAGTTCGTGGAGTTGATGCTGGACAGCAGTGAGGATGGCATGATGCACAGCCATCAATTCTGCCACCTGACTACTTCGGGGACCAATTTTGTATCCAGCGGAGGGTTCTGGGAACTCCTTCACCCATGCATTCCCTACGCCAGCCACCAGTTCTTTCTCCCCGTCGTTGTCAACATGGTACGAGCATCCATCCACATAGACAGAGGGCATTCCCTCACACTTGTCCTCTTCAAAGACTTTGTGTGGGGAATTAAGGTATGCCTCCGTGTTGTCCTTGATCTTTAGACTTTTGTCCTCGAGACAGTTTTCTCTGGCACAATCATGCAAGTCAGCCAGACCTTGCGCGAGGGGACTCTTCTTGTTTTGGCCATATCTGACCTCCACAGGAAAGCCTTGCATTGACAGAATCCAGGAAGTAATTCGGGAATTACTCACATTTCCGGCCCGGATTCTGTCACTTTGGAGATATTGCAGAGGCTGGTGTGGAGTCTCCACTATGATGTGTTCCCCATGGATAAACGGGCGGTAATTCTTCAATGCCCACACCGTTGCCAGGAGTGCCTTCTCACAATCGTTGAATTTTTCCTCCACAGAGGATAAAGTTTTGCTCGCATAGGAGATTACTTTATTGACCTTGTCATGCTTTTGGTATAATACTGCCGTCAAGAACGTATTAGAGAACCCCGTCTCCAGGAAGAACTCCTTGTTTCTGACAGGGTAAGCTTGGCAAGGCGCTTGTGAGAGGCTTCTCTTGAGTTGTTTTACCGCCTCGGCTTGTTCTGGACCCCATTCCCACTTGACCCCCCCCTTCAGGAGATGAATCAGGGGTCTGGTGATCTCTGCGTAGCCCTCAATGAACTTTCTGCTGTAATTAGTCAGTCCAAGGAGGCTCCTTAGTTCCCGCAGAGTTGTGGGGTCTTTCAGTTTCTGAAGTGCTTCCACTTTCTTTTCCTGGGGACAGAGACCATGAGGAGTAATCTCATGCCCCAAGAAATTAACACGGGTTCTACACCACTGTGCTTTCTGAAAGGAAAGTTTTGCTCCGGCGGCCCTCAACTGCGTCAGAACATAACGGATCTCCGCTATGTGTTCCTCCACAGATGAACTTTTGATGAGGACATCATCTACATAAGCCAGGTTACCCCTTGCACCCAGGTCGGGCATGGCCTTGTGTAGGAAAATGTTGAATTCATTGCCGGAGTTGAGGTATCCGAAGGGAGTCCGGGTCCATGTGTACTGCTGGCCCCCAAAGGTAAAAGCCAGTTTGTATTGGTCCTCCCTGCTGACAGGCACAGTCCAGTATCCATTGGTCAGGTCTATAAGCAGTGAATACCTGTGACCCCTGGATCTGGGCCAGCCCTTGGTCAATGTAGGGCAGAGGCCATCGGGAAGTATGGACCCGTTTGTTGAGCTCCCTGAGGTCGGCGCAGAGTCTCCACTGGCCGTTTGGCTTCAATATTCCCAGCACCGGATTATTGAAGGTGCTGTCGACGGGACGGATTATTCCCCTGGACTCAAGGTTCTTAATTATTTCAGTAAGGGACTCCATTGATGCGAGAGGCAAGCGATATTGCTTCACAAACACAGGAGTCATGCCAGGGTCCGTGGGGATTGTTGTTGTGTGGATGTCAGTGCGACCACAGTCATATGAGTCTACCGCAAAGAGATCTTGGAAATCCAAGAAAACTTGTTTCAACTTTTGCTTTTGTTCCAGAGTCACACAGGCATCAGCTAGGTTGACTCTCTCTTCCACCATCTGCCTGAAGCCTGGAAAGACTTCTGGTTTGGCTATCTCAGCGGCCTCCTCCAGCTGGGTGGAGAAGTCCCTGGTCAGAGTGCTGATTTGGACTGGAGGCCTCAGGTGGGAAAGGCATCCCTCATGGACCTGGAAAATCACCTCATCCCTCCTGAAGTCACAAGTCACATCTTCCTTACCATAGGGGCAGGAAGTGTACACCAGGAAGTTCCCCCCATGCCCGCTAAAAATCCTGTCTGGTGTTGTATTGTCCTCACTGTCACTGTCAAAACAGTCCTTGGGGATTGGTCCTAACAGTTCATTACCTAAATCAATGGAAAAATGTCGGTCATCAACCGCCATTCCAATAATGGTGCCTGCGGCTAGAGTAATACTCTTCAAGTCGCTGTTATCCACCTCTATTAGAATGGTGTCATGTTCTATGTTGACTAATGGAGTTGGGTTTACCCCCAACCCTTGCTGTTGGAGAGAAGCGTTTAGATGTATGTAAGCATCAGGGTTTTGCAAATATTGTCCTCTTTTAACTTTCACTTCCAGGGAGAATTGTCGGGTCCTTTCTGGGATGGTGACTTCCTCTTTGATCTGAATTTCAACTGCATAAGGTAGCAATTGAGCTGACCTAAGTGCTTTTTCTGGATCATCAAAGCCCATGGGATTATCTGCTAATCGGGACCAAGCTTTGAAGTTTATTAGGTCCAAACTAATGGCAAAGCGATTGAGAATGTCACTGCCTAAGTAAAAAGCGGCAGTGACGTCTCGCACGACCCAACAATTGTGGACTATGCTCTTGTTGCCAATGGAGATTTTGAGCATACACCTGCTTGGCAGGAGATGTTTGGAATTGGGTGCTTACAGGTCCATTTCCCATTTGTCTATCAGTTTGAATGTGGGAATGGCTGGATCTTTTGGGAGTTGGCGGAGCATGGCTTCGCTGATGAAGCTCTTACCGTTGTTCACACACACTCGAGCGAGAACAGAGTCCTTCCCATCATTTAACTGAACAGGGATGAACAACTGCTCTCCAATTTGCTGAATATCAGCCATGCTCTGAGCTGATTTCACATCTTTCTGGACTATAGGAGGGGGAGTTTCTGATTGTGGATTAGTATAGAATTTCAGAGTGTTTCCTTCCAGCGTGGAATACCACTTTAGACTGGAAGGAAGGTTGATTTTCAGAAATAGAGAGGACCCCCCATCACCAGTCTGTTGTCCTACTGCTATTACTGTCACGTCTGGAATTTGGTTATTCTGGAAGTGGAATTCTACTTGGTCAGATTTTTGTTCAACCATGTGGCATGTGCCGTTTAAACTAACATGGTTGACACTCTGTTTTAATTTTATCGGTCGGCTAGTCTGGGTCCAGAGGACCTTGTTTACGCAATCTATTAGGGGTGACAACCTTCTCAGGAAGTCATTCCCTAGTAAACAAGGGGTGCCCTCTGGAGTCACAACTATGACCGGGTGTTTCAACTTGTGTCGCCCAATTTTAATGTCCAAATCTGCCGTCCCCTCGACGGGAATTTCCTTCCCGTCAAAGTTCTGGAGTTGTCCAGGAAGTGAGGTGAGAGGAATTTGGTAATTCCCTTCGCTTCCTGCATTCAGTTCATCAAAGGCCCTTCTGGACAGAAGGGTAGCTTGAGATCCCGTGTCCACCAGCGCTGAAATCGTACCCTGCCCCTGTACTTGTACCGGGGCATAATATCTTCCCTCCTTCTCCTCAAGGGGGCACAGATAATGCACATTTTTGGACAACTGGTGGGCTAACTTTCTGGTTTTGGACATTGCAAGAGAAGAAATTTGGGCAGAATTCTGTGGAGAGCCTTGGGAATCTGAAAGAAAAAGTTGGCAACTGGAGATCAGAGCCATTGTGGGTTCCCCTGGTTCTGGGCCGCCCCCCCCTTTTTGGAGGCAGTCATCAGGATGGGTTTGAACTAGGGGATTTTGGTATTGTGGGTTCTGGGATGAGATGATGGGCGGCGGTAGCTTAGTCTCCATATCTCCCCAGTCTGTATTGGCATCCCTTGGGACCCATTTTTCCTTGGGAGGAGTTCCCCCATCTCTGAAGGAGAAGGTCCTTTCCCCGGGATCCTCTGAGGATCCCTCTCCCTCAAATTGGAAGACCTGTACCTCCTCCACAAAGTGGGTCTGTTTGGGTCCTTTGTTTCTCCTACCCCCCCTCTGCTCCTTGGGAGGCAGGCTTTCAGGGGCAGGAGATTTTGTTTCCGGTTCCTGGTTTTCCAGGGGCTGTTTACAAGTTGGGAAGGAAGCTTCCTCCAAGGCTTTACACCCCCTTCCCCTTGTGCCTCCTCCCTAGGAACCGGTGTGTTATCGGGGTGCTGCCCCCGTCATTGTTCTGGAGTACCAGGTCCAGAGTTTGGGGCATTCTGCGGTGGCACGCTCATCTGAGGGTTCTGTTGAGCCCTCAGTATGTGACCCAGATCCCGTGCCATATTTTGGACCTGGCGCTCTAACTGGGAAACCCGCTCAGGCTGATACGGGGCTCTATTTTCTCCCCTGGGCTGATCCCGGGAAGGGTAGCTATCCCTTCTCTGGTAGTACCCCGGGTTGGGAAGATTTTGGTACCCCTCCACCCTTGGCCTCCCCTCTCCCGGATTAGGTTGTCTGGGCTCAGGGAATTGGGGAAAGAAGGATGGATGATTTTGGGGCTGGAAATTGGGTGGATACCTGGGGAAAAAGTTCTGCCCAGGATTTGGAGAATTTCTGCCCTGCTGGGGGAAGTTAGGAGGGAAGGTCTTGCTTGGCTGGACCCCCTCCTTGGGCTGGAGGAGTCCACACATAACCCAGGATTGGTCGGTTTCCCTTGTAGCAGGGACTTACATAGTCAGGGGAGCAGCGGACCCCATTTGTGGGACTACCTCCTCGACTCCCTGTCTGTAACTGGCCCGAGGGATTTCTGGGCTGTGAATTATTAGGTGCAGGTAGGTTTTTAGGCCCCCCCATCTCCAAATCCGAAACGGGGGTGACCTTTACCTCTGCCACCTTGGCAGCAGCAGGGGTGCTGTTGGTTTTGGGATTTTTCTGGGTATTGCTTTTATTTTCTATGGGCTTCTGCACCTCATAGATCCGGGTAGCCTGTTCAATGACCCAGTCTAAAGATCTTTTCTCATGAAAATCTCTCACGAGCTGGGTCATTATATGTTTGGGCAAGGCATGGAAAAATGTATTGACAAATTCTCTGCTGTCTGTGCGCACCCTTCTGGTGGTCTGCGCAAAGGCACGTTTCAGTTCTTGCACGAATTCTTGTGGGGCCTGATCCTCCCCACATTGCAAATTGTAGGCTGCCTTGCGAGCCTCTTGAGGATTTCTGTGAAAAGAAAAATGTTTCAAGATGGCCGCCTTATAGGTGGACCATCTTAAATGATTTTGGTCCTCCAGCCCCGCAAAGAAACTGGAGTATTCTGGGGAGAATGTCCATTTGACGTACTGGATGCAGCTACTGCTGTCCTTCAAATGGAAGGTCTCCATCATTTGCTCATAGAGCTCCAAGTGTTCCCATACGGAATACTTGGCGTTCTTATGATAAGGCGTGATAACACTCCTTATTGCCTTTATTTGCTTCAATGGGTCCTTAAGCAAGGCCCTTTTTGCCTTATTGGCCTTTTTGGTTCGGGTAACCCTGGTCCATTCATCCTCTGACTCAGAGGCACTGCTCCCAGAGGTTCCTGTCTGATCTTCCAGGTTTTCCTGGATTCTGGGAGCCTGGGAATGGCTGGCAGAATGCGGGGACCTGGTCTCCTGTGTCCTGCGCCGTTCAGAGGAGTCTTCAGATTCCTCCTTGCTGCCAGGATTTGATGGGTACCCCCCCCCACTGACCTAACTGGGCAGAAGTTTTCAGGATGCCCTTAATGGGCCTATTCTCCTGGGGTTCCCCACTAAATTGCACTGTGCTTGGGTGCACATACCCGGATGCCCGCCCATCCATTCCTGGGAGGTACTGGCCTATGAGCCCCATGCTTCTGGCTGGATAGTAATCTGCCATCCCTGTGGCCCGGTGCTCATGTGCGCCAGGGGACATGGGGGTGGCAGAGTCCAGGGACTGAGAGAGATAAAGGCCTCTGGTACTAGGGCTCCTGAGGTTATGCTCAGGAGTTTCCCTTTCCCAGCGAACCTGGTCTCTATCCGCCCCTGCTCCCTGTTGCAATGCAAGAGCCTGCGCCTTCAGTTCCTCAGTTAAGGCCTTACTAGACTCTATCAGTCTCTCCTGCATCGCTACCTGTTGTTGGAGCCTATCATTGTGCTGGCAGAGAGCCTCATTCTCTCTCTGCGTTTCCTGATTGGTCCTGGAGCACTGGGCCAGTCTTTGCTGCAGGAGGGTTACCTCCTGAGCTGTGTCCCTATTGGCCTGCTCCTGTCTTGCCAGAGCATCCTCCACCCTCCTGGTGTGCTCTAGCAAGTCCTGGTGTTCGTTTTGGAGGTCACCCAGTCCCTGGTGGGCCAGGTGATTTTCTTCCATTTTTCTTTTTAAGTGGCAGACTTCCTGGCCTAAGGTGTCCCTTTCCTGACCAAGAGCTTGAATTTGTGACGCCAGGTCGTCCCTTTGCCTTTGGAAGGCACCAGCTTTCTGGCGCTCCTGATCAAACTCTGCCTGGGTATCCAGGTCTTTCAGGATCAGTTTATTGCTCTCCTCTTTCTCTCTGTCTAGTTGGATTTGCAGGGTGGCTACCTGCTCTGTGCATGCCCTGTTGAAATTGATCTGTTGCTCCAGCTTTTTCTGGCTCTGCAGTAGGGAGTCCAAACTGTCTTGGCGTTCCTTCTGCAAAGCCAGAATTCTGGTATCCTGGTCTGTCTTTTCCTGTTGCAGTATATCCATGTCCTCTTTTATTTTAATGATATACTGCCTACTATCATTTTCTGACTCCTGGCTCCCCTGCAGCCTCTGCTCAGAAGAGACCAGGTCAGATTGGACCTTCTCTAACGCCATCTGTCGCTTATTCGCCAGATCTTGGCTTTCAGTACATTTATCCTGCATGTCTCCCATATATAGGTACAGGTATGCCGCTATCCTAACCATCTTGTCTTGTTCATCCTTAGCTTTAGGAGCCATGTATAGTTCACTCAGGGCCACATGTAAGGGACCCTGATCTCTCCATATATCTGACCCTGTTTCAGTGACCTGTTGCGTGATGCCTGCAACCAGACCATGCGGTCCTGGTGAGTCCACTCACCTCTCACAAATAACTTATGTAAGAAGTGCTCTCTGGCTATTTTCATGTCTACTAAGGTTGTCATTCTAGAGATTGGTCTCTGTCCTGACTTACAGAAGTTTATATTTTATTTTTGCAAAACAGACCTTTTCCTTAGAGCGTTCCTTTGAGGAGTGCTTTACAGCGTAACACAGCGTGGTGATCTGACCGGATATGTGTATCTGGTCAGCTGGCACGCTGTATTAATCTGCACAAGTGATAGATCTAACCCAAACGTCCGGCCCGAGCCCCCAATTTGTAAAAGGATTCAATTCAACACTACAGCTAAGTCAATGCCTAGTCTGGGATACTGAATGGAAACCCTTATTGATATATCTTTACGTCCAGTTCATGCGTTCTGGATGACTACCCCTATATAACACCCCTCTCTTGGAATCCCCCTGACCCCACTGAGCCATGAAGTAGTTCTGTTTTGCAAGTTTAAACGGTTTATTTGATAATTTAAACAATATATATCTATATCACACTTTAGAATAAATTAATAACTGAATATCACACTTAATCTGAGCTGTAATCAATAATGGATAGTCCGGCACTAGCACACTTCTTTATAATCAATGATGAGTGGTTATAGGATGGATAAGATAGCAACAATACTTTTATGGTTTCAAATGGATGCAAGGTGGAATGAAATTGCAGTACAGAAATACTCAATATGATTTCAACAAAACAATGTAATCACTTTTCTCTGGCAATCCACTCCCCCCTTTATGCAATGCAAGGAAATGGAAGGAAAGCACACAGTTCTCAGAAATGCAATCAAATGTAATTCAGTTCACCCCAGCAAGCTTAGACTACAGAAGTTTGAAACACAGGCCCAAAATGCTTTTATATGTGCTGGCAATGAAGTGAAAAATATGCTAAAATGCTTTTATATGTGCTGGCAATGAAGTGAAAAATATGCTAAAATGCTTTTAATTCCCTCTAGAGGTTCAGGGTGAGTGGTATCTAGTTAATATTAGTCCAGGCTCACTCTAGCAATGATTCAGGGATGGTTCTTAAGAGGCAAACGAATTTTTAGCAAGGAAAGCAAGGAAGCTGCTGTTTTCACACGTGGCTGGATTTTTAACCAAATCGCAAATCGCGATTACGGCAAAAGTATGAGGAGTAGGAAGTCGTTTCTAGGCTTCTTGAAAAGGTAGGATTCTAAGCTTTCAGAGGAAAGTTAAACCAAGTTCCTAGCCCAAACGGTTCCAGAGTTATGAACGATTTTGTGAAGGTTGTTTTTCGGATTTGAAATTTTAAAAGTTCAAAGCGACAGGTTACAGCTTGCAGATAGAAAATGACAGGTGACAGCTTTTAGGCAGTTCTGGTTAGATTAAAATAGATTGAATTATATTATTTTAACTAAGAGATTGGTTCTGCACAGTTCTGCTAGGTACTCACAATATATTTTTGAATTAGGCCTCGCCACGGATCTGGTCAGGTTTTGGACTGGACTCCGGTCTGGTCTGGGTCTCTTCACAGTGATCTGGGTCAGCTCTCTGGTTCTGCTAACAGCGGTCTGGGTCAGCTCTGCTCTGCTGGTGTAGCCTCTCTGAATTCTGGATACTGCTCTGCTTTCTAGGTACTGCTACAGGTTCTGGAGATTGATGGATTTGAAGTCTGGATCTCTGGATGTGAAGTCGTCGATCAGCATGCTCCGCAGCAAATGGAATTGAATGTCTCTATCTGTCCTGACTGTCTGCTTTTATGTGTTTTGAAAGTGGGTGTGTGTGCAGCATCACTAGCCAGCCCCTCTTTCAACTTGTCATTGGCCCAATTCTCCCCTCTCCCATGATTGGGAAAGGAACTGTGAGTCAGAGTGATGCTGTAGGTTTTAAGGGTCAGAGGATCCTCCCCTGGTCAGTTTGCCCACAAATCTATATTTGATTCAAAATGCACATTTCTCAAATACATAGTGGTTTGTCATTGCATGTACATATTACCTATCACATGAGGTAGTCTCTGTCCCAAATCTGCTCTTCCTAGGAGCTTGGGTTCAAAAATGGCAACATATTTCACTTTTTAGTCGGGTTACCAATATTGGATTTTCCCCGCATTTACACAGATGTGCCCATGGTGTGTGGGCATTAGGTGGTGAAGTATCAGACTTTTCACATGCAGACATTTTAAGTAATACCCTCTTAACTGCTAGTTTCCCCCCAGATCATACCACCGGTTCTAAAAACCTCTTAAAATGTGGGCAGAAAAATCACAAGAATTATGGTATCATTTAAATAATTATGACAAGTCCGTACTATGAGTTATTCATCTTTTTCTAAAACCATATTCTGGCTACAGGGGTGTGTCTTTTCAGGTCACATGGTACAGAAACCAGTCTTTCCACTTTCTTCAAGCCCAGCCTCTGTCTCCAGTTTCTCCCCCTCCCAGTTTCTGCCAAGAGGCAGCCATTTTTATAACCCCTGCAATAAACCATCTGCCTGGGTGAAGGGGGTTGCATTGTTCAGAGGAAGCCATTTTTACGACACCCCCAATAAAACATTTGCCTGAGTCAGGACAGGGCTTTGTTCAATTTCCTACAGAGCCCAGGTAATTCAATCAGAGAAGTGTCATATCCCTTTTGGTGGGAACAGCAAAAGGCAGCTAGGCCTGGGAACACAGCTGTTGTGCAAGTCTCAACTCCTGTCGGGGGTAGCTGGTGGGCAGAATTCAGTTTCATTAAGCCAGGTTTCAGATAAAATGTCACTTTTTGTTCCCCAGTTTAAGTCAAGACAATTTTTACATATGCAGCTAGAATGCTGATTCTAAGTTCAAAACTATGACATTTCAACAGTGACAACTACGTGACACTCAAAAGTAGGTCACTCAGTTAATTTAAACATTTTCGATTTTTGGTAGTTTTAAATCCAGTTTCAGTTAGGCTGCTGCAGACCTGCAGAGCTCAGCCAGTCTTGTTATGAACATTCAAGTCACTTCAGAATATAACTTTACATTGTATCCACCTCTCAGTAAGTCTTTCTTTGGCCTGCTTTGGGTTCATTTATTCAGTTTTACACAAAAGTCTGGTGGTTTTAAAACGCCGGCTTTCTGATAGTGGTGAGTACTGGTAATGCAACCATTTTTGGGATTTAAGAAATGAATTCCCCACAGTTCTAGGTTGCTTTTGGCAATCAGCATTGCCATTCCCAATGGTTTCAGGCTACTGTGTGGGTAGTCCAATGGTGGTTTTAGGCAGTGCCCTTCGGTGCCCATAACATCGGCAAAAATGGGTGGCAGCCTATTCTTCATGCATTTCCCTGGGCATTTTCTGGGAAGCTCTGGCCATCATGATGTTTTCAATGCCAGTACTGCACAGTTTTTTTTGTGGTAGGGCTCGGATGTATGGGTAAAACATCCCACAGCCCGCCACTTCCGACTGGGCGGGTGAAAAGGCACGTGCGAGCAGAACTCGTAGTTTACCGGTCCAGTAACAACGGTGCCGGTAGCTTACCGGCACCGTTGTTTCTGGACCGGCAAACTTGTAATGAGGCCCAATGTCTTCATGGAGACAGGTGCTTCAACAGTGGTCATAGACCCAAATGCCATGATGAATGGCGTTGACTAATGCCAAGAAACCACTGTGCTAACATCATTAGTGACACCACGACATAGCCACGTTAGTCATGAAGTACACTCGCAACCATGCACAGCTTTACACAAACACACACTCGTATACATGACGAACATGCTTACACGGTTCTGTAGTTAGAGGACATATACATATACATACTGCTAAAGCTTTTATTATTTTTCTCATTAGCCAAGTGCAGAACGCTAAATGCAAGGCAACGAAGAGATGCAGAGCAAGCTTGCAGATGCTTATAGCAACTAACCCTATGGAACTACAGGATCACATAAAGAGCCCGACAGGACCAAATATGACCTATAAGAAATATAGCACTATATAAGTGTGTAGAAATCATAGTATAAATTTAATGAAAATCACCTAAGGCCTCAAGCCGCAGGACAAGAGACGAGGGAAGCGTAACCCGGCTGCACAGAGCAGGGAGGCCAGGGCTCGCAACCAAGGTCAGAGGCAAGCAGCACATTCCAAATCTAAAACGATAAGGGACCATCTGCAGAAAAACAGATTAAATCCTCAGAATTGCAGACCAGAAGAGCTTGATTCTGTGGTCGTCAACCACGTGATGTGGCCGAGCTAGACAAAGGTCATTCACCATGGTGGGAAGATTAACAGTTCCCAACAACCCAGACATGAAGTGAACCATGAACAAGTTAACAATGTTGCAACGTCGAGAGCATTATCACAGGCAAAAGTGGTGTTGCTACCAGATATATTGTGAACACATATTCGTTCACATCACCTTGAAGAGGGGCACAGAGGGCTGAGAACAGAACTGGATCCGAGGCCTGGGGAGACCAGTTCCAGCCAATCAAGGGACAAAAACACAGGGGTGGATGGCAGGGGCAAGGGCCAAAGGTAATCCTGAGACCCTGCAACAATGTAATAGATAATTTCTTGGGGAAGGGGCAGGCCAGCCACCTGACATGGAAGGAACAATTGAGTAAGATCTATAAGGGCAATCCATAGCGTATGCCACTCCGAGCACCCAAGTGTATGTGCGATAGGTTTTTCAGGGAGGGCCCAGGTCATGACGCCATTTTGCATCAAAAAGGGTTGACACAATTGTGGGAATGGAGACTCTGGAGATTTCTTAATGTTCTGTATGATCCCTGTTGGTTTTTGTAATAAACGACAGTTCTAACTTGCCCTTGGCCGAGTCCTCCATTTGTTATGGGGGAAGGGTTGTTGTGTCCTTGGGAGCTGAATAGGTGAGCTTGTGGTAACCCCCAGACCTCTGGTATACCTGACCTCACCAACCAGTTGGTAGCAGAGGGATGGTTTACTATGCCCGTTCGGCATAAAGCCGCCTCTTCCTCTGCAGTGCCTGAGGACCCGAGACAACAGGATATGCACCCCGGTACAATGGCCATCAGGAGCCAGCTTGGAAATATCCTGCCCATGATCAGTGAGGAGTCCAGCAGACCAGCAGGGTGGCATGGAAGCTTTGGGAGACTCGGCAGCCCATCAGTGTCAGTCGATCATGGAGTGTAAGTACTGACTCAGCCACATATCAACTAATGGGAGTGGGAAAGTAACGGGGGGGTGAGGGTGGTACTGAGCATTGCTGAGTGTCTTTGAAGTATTGTTGAGTATCGTCTAGCAGTGTCGAGTATTGTCAAGCATAGTAGCAACCTCAGACGACAGAGTGTGCAACCCGTACAAAGGCCATTAGGGGCCAGCTTGGAAATATCCTTCCCGTGAACTATGAGAAGTCCAGCAAACCAGAAGAGTGGTGTTGCAGCTTTAGGAGGCCCGGCAGCCGAACAGCCTCAGTGGATCACAAGTGTATGTATTGACTCAGCCACACGGCAACTAAGGGGAGTGGGAAAGTAACAGAGGGTGCAAGGGTGGTACTGAGCATTGTTGAGTATCTTTGAAGTATTGTCGAGTATTGTCTAGCAGTATCAAGTATTGTCAAGCATAGTAGGGAAAGGAGCAGAGGTAGAGTTCATTTTTGTGGTTAGGGCACATTTGGTCTTAAGGGAAAAGGTTCTGGTGAATAACCTAGACTATTGACTTAAGGGCACGGACGACAGACGTTTTGTGAATATTGGATTCCCTGTGGATTGGGCATTTTAGTTCGGGTCATGGATGATGGTATCCCTGTGTAGGGTCTAACAAAAGGAGCTGGCCTAGATTGCTGAAGGTGTTCGTCTGGTTAAGTCTCGAGGTGGTATTTTATCTGCAAGACGATGCTGTAGATACAGATTGAACGCAAATAATATTGGTATCCCCTGTTAGGAGGCAGGAAGACAGCTGTGGGTTCATGTTGGGGTTGTGTACATGTTTGTGTAATGGGATAGTAGCATTGTGAGCATTGTAAGTGATACCTTGTTTAGTGAATTGGTGACGTCACTCGTTAGGTCTCTGCATAGGACTCAGAAAGCACAAGGTGTTGGAGAAGCGGTGTTGAGAAACTCAAAATTGACAGAGGAGGTTGTCCAGTGGTGGGATGCGGAAGGTGCATGTGCAAGATTGGTGGGTGTACCTGAGGATGGAGAGTTGTAGAAGGGCAGTGTGCTGAGCATGCCTAGCAGGTTGTTTGGGGGCCAGAGAGGCTCGAGAAAAATTGTTAAGAGCTGTTATTTGTGATATTCATAAATCTGAATTCAGAATAATTATTGTGCTTGTGTAATAACAGAGTATCGAAAGCCTTGACTTGAGGTCAAATAAGTATAAAAGCAATGTATCAAGGGAAGTGTGGGGGACACATGCCCCTACAGCACTTGTGCAAGACTCTTCCACGCTATGAGGACAAGATTTGTAAATATAGCGCGAAATGGACAAAAACTACAAAAGGTAAATTGGCTAAGCCATGGCCACAATGCAGAGGTTTCTCCAACAATGTGCAGGAACCACTACTGACACACCTACAGGACAAGTTTAAGGGGAAGAAAGTATCCAATCAAATGGCAATAATTTTACTTTGGTGAATGTTCTAGGAGGACAAGGGGGAAGTAGCGAGGCGTCAATGGATGCTGAGCCAACAGGAGACCCCGGAGCCAACATCCAGGACCTCTGCTCCCCCACCTTCTCCTGTAAGCGAGAAAGAAGGGGATAAAGAAGATGAGCAGGGAGTATACACTATATAAGGGAGCGAAAGGCAGCGGAGGGGTACACAAATCCAATATTCCAACCTGCACCACATACCAAGGAGGAGGGGCAGAAAGGGTTGGTCAGACAGAGCGTGGGAGCGTGCGGTGAGGCTCAAGCGAGCACCAAGGAGGGGCTAGAGGGCATAGCCTCGAACAAATGGGTAGGAGGGCAGATCCTCCTCAAATTGGATGGGAAGACAACGGGAGAATCAGCATGGGTGATCAAAGAAATGGAGGGCTTAAGGGGAGCAGCAAAGCAAGAGACTGGGCAGAGATAATGGAAGAAGTAGAAAGAAAGGAGTAGGAAGATGAGGAGAGATGCGAGAGAGCGCATAGAGAGAAGCAAAGGGCGAAAGAGCGGGACCGGCGAGAGACAGGAGGAGGGAGCTCGCAGAGATAGAGAGGTGAAGGAGAGATGATGAGAAGGAAAAGCAAGTTTTAGTAAAGAGGGAATGGAGGAAGTGGGAAATAGAGCGACTCGCAAGAGAGCGTAAACGCAAGGAGGAGGAGCAGTGCTCAATCAGAGACATAAGGATAAAGTGGGGAATGAGAACTGGAGATGACAAAATGGGAGGAGGTAGGCGAATGGAGCCAGACAGCACTACCACACAGGACAGGACTGCCACTCTATCGAACAGGACAGACATGGAGTCCTTCAGGGAAAGGGATAGCGAGGACTTGATTGACTTTGGAGGGAAGCACAGCACAGACACAACCTCTAGTAGGCTGAGCTTCGCTGGTGCTTTTTGCACTTATATGGACACCGACTCAGATGGGGATGCAGAGTGAAATGTGGACGAGGGAAGTGGGCGATCCAAACATAAGTCGACACGGAAAAGCACAGACAGAAGCGTGACCTGGGAAGGAGCAAAAGACACAGGGGGATTTAGAGGTGACAAGGAGTATCGATCACAACAGTCCAGAGACGCATTGCACAGTCTGTACAACCTGATTCCATATGTGCAGAGGCTTAGAGATCTTCTAAGGCGAAAGAAGGGGGAGCCAGCAAAGGCATGCACTGACATTAAAGATGCCGACAGACCTGATAGGCAGATCAGGCTCACACGAAGGGCAAAAGGGCGAAAGGGCGAGATCAGGTTCACACAGTTGCCCTTACTGGAAAATGGATGGGGGAGAGCTTCGTACATACCATGGAAACACATAGACAAGGAAACCAGCAGGTGTGGGGAAATGAATATATGAAATGGAAAGAATGACAGCGGGACAGAAATTAGCCGTGGGGGCATAAAGGGGCTACTAGTGGCTATCCTTTGTTAAGCCGCAGATGACGCATAGAGAAGGGTGGGGTACCAGGAGTAACCACCCAGGACACGGCGCACAATGGTGCGCCATATGTAAATTGCTGTGCTGCCATATGGCATGCTCTAAGGATGCAGTACCCAGACACGTCAGACGTTAGTGTGAATATGGCATGCAAAATGGGGGAAGACGAAGACTCCTTATACTACATTCAGAGCTTTGGCGCCTTGAAACGTGAGAACCGGGGGATAAAACAGTAGCATTATTTGACCACATATTATGCCACGGGTTGCCAGAGCAGGTGCAAAAGCAACTCAAGAAATTAGTGGGGATGGAGGCAAAGCCTTGGTCAGAAATACCGCTCACGGGGGGCTCTGTGGAGCAGCCGTCAAGATGGTGGCTCTTCTTTAAGCTATGTGTGGAGAGGGTGGCGAAATGAGAATCAATCAATAATATCCTCGCCTACCAAAACACAAGCAACAGGACTGTGTAGGTGCAGGGCTGCTCACTCCATCAATCTACCTCCCAGCTTTGTATGACACCGGGAACCACAGATTCCACGCACCTGTCTGAAGGCCATTCCCTGGGGCTCAGCCAGATGGCTTTGAGTGCCGCTACAGAGGCAGAGGAAACCCTGCCGTCGTAGCAGCACGAGTAATGAACCCTTCAGCCTCTGACACTTGCGCTAATCAGACCGGCGCTGTTCAGTGGGCAGCGTGATACGAGGGAGAAAGACTTTCTGCAGTAAGGATGCTTGCCCTGATTCTCCCAGCCTCCAGTCTGAGGCAGCTAGACTGTGTTGATGCAGGGATGCAGACTCCACTGACCCGACCCCCGGCTCCATTAGACACCCAGAGCCGGGATTCCTGCGTACCCATCTGGCGGCCGCGCCAAGGGGCTGAGCCGGACGGCATCGAGTGCGGCCAGAAAGGCAGGGGGAGCCCCGCCATTGGAATTGCTTGTCTCTGATACTTGCATAATGCAGACCGGCACTTCAAGCGGGCCGTATGACACGGAGGCGATGGGAGCGGTAGAGAGATCCTTGGCCCAGACCTCCCGATCTCCTTGCTGGTACAGCCGTCACCAACGCCACCATAAATACAACAAAGTTTCGTCTGCCCAACCTGGGGGAAGAGAACAACACTACTTTCACCCGGCAGAGATCCAGGACCGGACTGGCGGAGCATAACATCCACTGGGCGAATTGAGGCTGCAGCGTAGGCCGGCGCCTTTGTGAGTAGCTTTGCAGCCTATATGCAAATGCTGAGGAGAGTGTGAGGGAGAGGTGGGTACACTGCGCAACTTAACTGGGCCCTACTCTCAGTGGGCTACCCCCACTGTGCTCCCTACCCCCAAGTGGGTCTGATGTGACACTGAGCTTGCTTTGGGATGAAGGTGATACTAGCTGGTCTCTAAATGCGGCAATACTAGGTAGCAGCCTACCGTAACCAATGTTAACTGCATACTGCGTGCACCACCGCATGTGTTGAGACCACACTGGGAACCTGATATCATACCTGGAATAGCTGCCCCATCCGCCTACGCTGACCCACTTTGGGTAATAGGGGGGCACCAAGACCCTCATTGAACTACACTTGACTGCAAACGGCACAGGACACTGGGAGGACACCTGGAATGCACATTGAACCTAGGACAGGTATGAAAAGATGCTACAGCACCGTTGCTGCCTTATACACACTAAAAGGAGAGAGTAAGGGCAAGGTGGCCAGATCCACGACTGATCAAACTGAAACACAACAAAGGGAGCATGAAGGGAGGTAGCAAGTATCGCTTCACAACGGTGGCACCCAAAACCTCAGAAGTGGTGGACTCGACATCGGCCACTGACACCCCAACAACCCCAGAGCCGTTAAGCATGCAGCAAATACTCGATACTATGAAAATAAGGGCTCAGTGCATGACGATATCACCACGACGGAGACCTCCATAAGTGCCCGACTTGAGAAGGAGAAGACACCGAGAATTACAGAGGCTGAGAACAGAATCGGCACAACTGAGGATGAAATCACGACTCTACAGACCACAGTGGCGACTCTCTACAAAGACATGAGAATGGTAAAGGCCAAATGTAATGACCTGGAATCAAGATCTCGCAGAAATAACCTATGCATTGTGGGGATGCCCGAGGAGGCACTACGTGGCCACATGGAGATAGCGGTGGAGGAGCTACTTTGAGCACTACTGGGTGACGCCAGCTTATCCTCTTACTTCACCATTGAGCACACCCACCAAACACTGGTGGTTAAAACTAAACCTGGCGACTATCCCCGGCCAATCATCGTCCGTGTCATGAACTATAGAGACAGAGACCATATCTTGCGATGGGCCAGAGAAATTGAAGATCTCTGCTATGAATCTAACATTATACACATATACCTGGATTTTACAGTACCATTCAGCTAGGAGCGCCAAACGTTTGCATGAGTGAAAAAACATTGGCGCGAAAGGAAGGTCTCCTACGCCATGCTCTTTCCGGTCCACCTCAAGTTTCGGCATAACAACAAGACGTTTTTCTTTACAGTCACGGCCGAGGCGATATCCTTTATTGAAACGCATATTACTCTGCCTGACTCTCCCTCTGGAGGCGCACCTCATGCATGATTATTCATGTTTTCACTCCTATGAAATGCTTATTGTAACATGGGTCCATAGGAATGGGCTTTGTCGGGCTATGTTTTACGTGTTAGGAAATGATGCTTAAGTTTGCCTGCCCGCTCCATGCGGCTACGGCATCCCCCTTGCAAGTGCAATGTGCTGTTTTGGGCTGGTTGTAGTGGGGCGGCTACAGCACTGCCACAGTTTGGGGCGCAGTGAGTGTTGGAGGTAGTGGAGAGGGAAGAGTTGTTGGGTTGGTTAAAAACACACTTGGTGAAACTTGGGAAGAGACATGGACTGTTTAAGCTCAGACATCCACACTGGGGAGACCTGGCATCATACTCATGGTTTAAGCAATGGGGATGACCCAGAAAGTTACGTTTCTTAGTAGGTTTGGGTAATCCGATCAAAGCATGAAAGATAGTTGTGTACGCCAACCAGAAGGGTGCACAGATCATCTTTGTGCAGGAGATGCATGCACTAGATAGACTAGCTCTTAACCTGGCACCATGCTGGGGCACGCAGAGATATTATACCATCTACTCCACTAACGCTAGGGGTGCACTCAAACTGCTTGCTGCGCTTTATACTACTGGACAGGTAAACCCGGAGGGCAGATATATTCTGGTACATGGGATACCACATAAGAAAGAACTCCTCCTATTGAGCGTTTAAGGCCCCAACATTGATGACCCGGCTTTCTATAACCTGTTTGAACTGTGCTCCCTATACCCCCTGGCAGAGGTAGTGCTAAGGTAGTGCTATCCTGTTGTTGGTGCTAAACACCATACTGGAGATCACACTGGACTGCTCCGACGGCGCTTGTGATAGGGGTATTACCTGAATCGGTACAGAAAGCAATCATCATACTGCTGCTCAAACCTGACAAGGGACTGGAGGAATGCGGGTCCTATAGACCTCTTTTCCCTCATTAATACGGACGCCAAAATACTTGCGATGCGTCTGATGACCCATATGGTACACCCTGATCACAAGGGATTTATACCAAGCCGATCGACTGCATTATGCCTTCGACGTCTATACAACATCATGACCCTGCCCCTGAAGCTCAAGCGGTGGTGGTATCGATGGATATGCAAAAAGCCTTTGACACAGTGTCATAGCCGTTCCTTTTCCAGGTGCTGACTAACTATGGTTTTGGACCTAGATTCATCTCTTGGGTGAAATTAATTTACGCATGTCCGTATGCTTGTGTGCGTACAAATGGTTGTGACTCCCCACTACTGCAGTTAAGAGGGGCTACCAGGTAGGGGTGCCCAATGTCCCCACTGTTATTCCCACTGATAATCGAGCTACTAGCAGACAAGATTTGGACCGAACACAGTCAAGCCGGGATAGTGATAGGGGGGAAATCGGAAGTCATCGCAATGTATGCTGATGACATATTATTATCTATAAAAGACCCTGAGGTTAATTTGGCTAAGGTACTGGACACTGTGGTGGGGTTTGGTGCACATTCCTGACTACATCTGAATAGTAGCAAATCTGAAATGTTCCCCATGTCGAAGGGGACGATGGAACCCACTCACACTATGCGGCTGAAATGGGCTCCCCATTCGGTCTACTAGTTGAGGATAATGGTGACACGTACTCTCGACTGAACCCATGAACTGAATTACGGGTCCTACATGGGGGTCCTTAAGTCTAAACTGCAGAAATGGGGGAAGATACCGATGTCAAAGGCTGCAAGACTATCCCTAATTAAAATGGTGGTACTTACCAAATTGCTCCTAATGTTACATAATATTCCACTATGGCCAGGCCGCACACTGTTTCATGATCTGACAACTGCATGTTCCTCCTTCGTTTGGGGGGAGGGGTGATGTGGCTGAAATAGACACATCTGATCAAGCCATATGAAGAAGAGGGGGTTCAATGCACCTGACTTTGAATTGTTCTACATAGTTGCGCAGGTACACTATGCTTCCCACTGGGATGCACCGGGGCTTCCCCTGTCGCACTCGCGTCTGGAGAAGGTGCAAACTGGTCCCAACTCCTTAACATCCTTACTGATAGGTAGTACATACCAGGCGAGTCACCAACAGGACTCTGTGGGGGACACCTGGAGGGCAGGGTAGAAACTGTCGGCTAGAGGGACTGAGACACCACTATACAACAGGCTTTTACCACTGCTGGGGATCTCGATGCTCCCCCGACTGAAGATGGTGGTAAAATCAAAACCTGGGGCGCTGCGGGCGTCCACACGGCTGGTGATCTATATATGGAGGGCTGATTTGTGGAATGGGAGGTATTGAGAAGTGCAGTGGGAGGGGGCCCTATGCAAGCATTGCATTATATGTGGATGTGCGCAGCGGTACAGGCACATTGGCCTGCATTCCCGGATGAGCCACCAACGCATCCATGTCTGTCTTACATTCTGCAAAGGTCTACTGTTAAAAAAATTATTTCTGTTCTATATAAACTCGCACAATCAATGTCTACGGGTATGGTAAGGAATATACACTCAAGGTGGGGCAAAGATCTTCAGGCAGAATTTACTGATTCTCAATGGAAAGCGCACTGTCTATTGTCCAAGGGGGCATCATTGAGCTTGAAGTATAGACTCATAAACTTCAAGATTTTGAATAGACTATACTACCCCCCAGCAAGGCTTAAACTGTTTTGAGCAAATGGGACAAACTATATGTGTACTGGGACACTGTTATAGCTACTTTGTCTGAGATAGGGGGGAACATTTGGGCCTATCTCCATGTGACTGTATACTAGGCTATGTCGGCCAGATGGATGTAACCCAGCACAGGTTCTTTTACTTGGGGATGCTTCTGGCCAAGAGAGTTATCTTATGAGATGGACGAATAAACAACCCCCCACGAAAGAGACATGGATGCAGGATGTTGTCTGGGCTAATGATACAGAAGGACTAAATATCACCTTAGTGCCAGGTGCCAACAAGCCTAGGAACATATGGGATGAATTCTGGGCGTATCTAGCCTGGGTCGACCAGTCCCCCTGAATCGAACTGTTAGAACCCCCAACAATTCTGATGCTTGTCTATAAATGTGTTTTTAACATGATATCTTCTATGATTTGACCATGTTTCTCTACTCAATGTACGTTAATGATATCAATATATACCAAGTGCAATAAATAAACAGTTTAAAAAAAAGAAATACAGCTCACGATAGTATATTATTGTAGGCTACTGCAAGAGAACGCAAGGAAAAAGCGTGAGGAAAGGAAGCAAGAGGAAGCGAAGTTAGTACAGAGGAAGCTATCTAAATATGCCATGGAAGGGGCATTATTGACAAGCATGTGAGTACAAGGGGCACCACAGATGCAGTATGCACCACCGCTTGTGGGGGGAGGATTCATGGGGCGGAGGAGTGCGCAGCATGGGTTTTGAGGAAGAGGGGGCCACGTACGGGACACAGTTACGGGCAACAGATGCAGCAGAATGCAGGGGGCTTCCCAGGGGAGTTTTGAGATTATGGGCAGCAAATGCAGCAGAGTCCGGGCAGATTTTCTGGGGGTTTCCAAGGGCAGGGGAGAGAGCCACTTTAGTACTGGGTGTGTGGACATATAGGGCATATCTCGAGAGTGTGCAGAAGCAGGGGAGGGGCGCAACAGAATGGAGGAATGCAATACCAGCCAGCATACCAAAGGGAACAGGATGAGTATTACATGCAGGACCAGACCCCACAACAAGGACAGGCACCAAATACATAACCACAGACACACCAGCCCATGACACAGGCACCACAAATGCAAGCGCCTATGCAGCAGTATTTGCAGACACCACAGATGTAGGGTAACACACAGCATGCATGCATGGTACAGCAAATACCACAGATGCAGAACAGCGCAGAACCAAAAGACGGTACAATGGCATGCACAGACTCTGGGACAATGACTCCCATTAGGAAATTGGAGGATGTACAGATGAAGAGCATGGCTATACAGTACGTAGTTGACATATTGACTTGCACCAAGATAGCAGAACAGTGTAAAAATGACTCAATACACATGCTGACAGTGTTAGCATACAAGGGATACAAGGTGGACAAAGCCAAACTACAATATTGCCAGACAGAGGTGTTATACATTGGACAGATGATCTCCCAAAATGGCAGACGAGTGATGCCAGAAAGGGCAGAGACAATACGCAGGACAGCAAAACCCACAACAGTCTGAGAGGTGCAGTAGTGCTTGGGACTATGTCATTACTTCAGGGCATGACGAAGCACAGAAAGGGAAGAAGATAATATGGTGGACAACAGAAATGGCTGAGGCATTAAATGAGCTAAAAGAAGCAATATGCACAGCTCCAGTGTTAGGGATCCCAGACTATAAAAAGGAATTCTTTCTGTTCTCACATTTCGACAGAGTAGTGATGACAGCAGTACTGACACAGAAGACTAGCATGGGGCACAAACTACTAGCATACTACAGTGGTAAATTAGACACAGTAATGAGAAGACACTAACAAATGCGAACAAACCTTGGCTGCAGCTACATTTGCAGTGGACAAATCAGCTGGTATTACCATGGGATGCAGCACCACTCTTTACGTGGAGCATGCTCTCTTTGCAATACTGGAAAGACCAAAGAGATTCTCGGGGTACGAGGTTTTACTATCTAACCCAGCTCTCAAAATAGTGGGATGCAGACTTGTCAACCCGGCGACATTTCTCGCCAACGCATTAGAGAAGGGTGACTATGCACACGACTGCATGGTACACTTAGAAGAATTCAGTGACACTAACAAGGTACAGGAGGATGCACATGAGGGGGGAGACGTGCTTTATATTGACGGGTCTTCAACAATTGACCAGACGAATGGGGAAAGACATACTGGGACAGCAGTAGTGAGACTGAGAGAGGACGTGAGAAGTGAGGTAGTGACAAGCACACGGCTGCCATCACATTATTCAGAACAAGCATCAGAATTAGAGGCCTTAATATTGGCCTTGGAGCCCAGCAGGGGGAAGGAAGTGATGATTTATTCAGATTCAGCCTATGTGACATCCACAATGCATTCTGGGCTGTCACGTTGGATGGGGATGGGTTTCAGACGTGCTGATGGGTCACCAGTACAGTATCCAGCCATTCAAACCTTATGTAGTGAATGTCTTTATGGATGCAGGTTCTTCAACAGTAGTCATAGACCCAAATGCCATGATGAATGACGTTGACTAATGCCAAGAAACCACTGTGCTGACATCATTACTGACATATCCATGTTAGCCATGAAGAACACTCCCAACCATGCACAGCTCTACACAAACACACACTCGTATACATGAAGAACATGCTTACACAGTTCTGTAGATAGAGGACAGATACATATACATACTGTCAAACCTTTAATTATTTTTCTCATTAGCCAAGTGCAGAAACACTAAACGCAAGGCAACAAAGAGATGCAGAGCAAGCTTGCAGATGCTTATGGCAACTAACCTTATGGAACTACAGGATCACATAAGGAGCCTGGCAGGACCAAATACGACTAACCTTTAGGAAATATAGCACTATATAAGTGTGTAGAAATCATAGTAGAAGTCTAATGAAAATCACATAAGGCCTCAAGCTGCAGGACAATATGTGAGGGAAGCAGAACCAGGCTCCACAGAGCAGGAAGGCCAGGGATCACAGCCAATGTCAGAGGCAAGCTGTACATTCCAAACCTAAAATGATAAGGGGCCATCTGCAGAAAAAACAGAATGAATCCTCATAATTGCAGACTTGAAGAGCTCGATTTTGTGGTCCTCACCCATGTGATGCGGCCGAGCTAGACAACGGTCATTCACCGCGGTGGGAAGACAAACAGTTCTCAGCAACCCAGATATAAAGTGAAACATGAACAAGTTAACAATGTTGCAATGTGGAGAGTACTCTCACAGGCAAAAGTGGTGTTGCTACCAGATACTTTGGGAACACATAGTCATTCACATCACCATGAAGCGGTGCACAGAGGGCTGAGAACAGAACTGGGTCTCAGGCCTGAGGAGACCAGTCCCAGCCAATCAGGGGACAGAAACCCTGGGGTGGATGGCAGGGGTCAAGGGCCAATGGTAATCCTGCGACCCTGCAACAATGTAATAGATAGTTTCTTGGGGAAGGGGCAGGCCAGCCACCTGACAAGGAAGGACCACTTGAGTAAGATCTGCAAGGGCAATCCATAGTGTATATCACTCCGGGCACCAAATGAGTACATGTGATAGGTTTTTTGGGGAGGGACCAGGTCATGGTGCCATTTTGCATCAAAAAGGGTTGACACAATTGTGGGAATGGAGACTGGAGATTTTTGAATGTCCTGTATGATCCCTGTCGGTTTTTGTAATAAACAACAGTTCTAAATTGCCCTTGCTTCAGTCCCCATTTTGTTCTGGGAGAAGGGTTGTTGGGCCCTTTAGAGCTGAACGGAGGAGCTCACAAGATCTCTGGCCTACCTGATCTCACCAACAAGTGGTTCTAGGCAGGTGAGTTTTAGTCTATGTTTCGCCCGGGGTGTTTGTGGTTCAGCGGGGTTTATAGTCAAAAAGTCGAAAACATAATGTCGAATAGCAAAAATGTCGAAAAAAAATGTCGAATGTAAAAAAGTCGAAAAAACATACATATAATAGGAAAAGTCATAATTTCGAAAAAAAAATGTCGAAAAAAAAAATTGAAAACCCAAAACACTCTTTTTTTTTTTTTACCCAGATAGTAACATTTATTATGGGGGGGGTCCCCCCGGGGGTCCCCCCCCAACCCCCCATCCCAAACCCCTACCCCAACCCCCCCCTCCTCCCCATCCCCCCCACCCCCATAGATATACCTTTAATTATTTTAAAAAAATCTTTAATATAATATTAAATAATTAATTAATTATTTAAAAAACCATCCCAAACCCCTATCCCCAACCCCCCCCCCCATCCTCCCCATCACCCCCACCCCCCATGGAAATACCTTTAATTATTTTTAAAAAAAAGTTTAATAAAATATTTATTATTAACACATAAAATCGAAAAAAGTCGAAAAAAAGTCGACATTTTTGTTTTTCGACATTTTTGTTTTTCGACTAAATATTTTCGACATTTTTACTTTCGAATATATTGTATTCGAAATTATGACTGGATACCGTTCAGCGGTTGTGGTTGTGTTGGTCCGGGCTGTGTTGATGGTTTGTTTCTATTTATGATCTCAGGTGGTTGGTGATGTCACAAAGTTCTTTCTGTGGATTGTTTGCCGATTGCATTCTTGTGGGCGTAGTAGTATTTTTTTGCTTTGAGGACTGTTGAATTATATAGTCTGAACTGTCTTTGGCATTTTATTTTGTCTTGTCGGTTGTATTGATCTCTCCATTTTATTTCTATTTTGCAGTTGTTGTTTTTTTAGTTTATTCAGTTCTTATGTGTACCCTTTTACAAGACTCTCAGAATTAGGAGTGTTTCTCCAGTAGTTAGAAATATTGCAGTGTGAGAATATTTAAAATTCCATTGTGAAATCTAGTTCTTTTTCCCCTTTTACAGGACTCTCAGACTTAGGTGTGTTCTCCAGTAGTTAAACAAAAATGCATTGTGATAGTAGTACCATTCTGCGTTTCTGACCACTTAGCAAAGCATTCATCAAAGCAAGCTTCTACCACTATCTGAGCGCCTGTTGTCTTGTCCAGTTGTCTACTACTATCTAGTCTCTCTCTGTCCAGTCTGCTTGCACCCCTCCATGCGTCCTTCCCTAGTGTTCTCCCCACCTCTACCCTCCCTCCTCTCCCCCCTTCCTCATCTCTCCTTTCCCCACCTACCCTATGATGCACTCTGTCTCTCCTATCTTTTGTTACTGATTCTCTATCGGCTATCCTGCTCTCCTCAATAAAACTGGTAGGAAGATGTTTAAAAGGACATCCTGGTCTCCAACGCATGCCTCCATATCGCTGACACTTGTACCAGTGCCTCCTCTATGCAAACCCTCACCGACATCCTCTTTGTCGTTCCCTCAACGGACCTATGGACTCCTCACATGGTCTGTGTGCTTTCTCCTCTATCATCTTCTCCCATTTATGGTGGCACCTGTTGGGAGGCCCTCCTAGCCTCCTTCGACTCCTCTAAGGTCATCATAAATGTTTACCTGAATGGTACCATCTTGGTCCAAGGCCCTCAGGCCAATCTTCTCCTCTTTGATAGATGCTTCCCGCGCCTCATCAATTTCCTTTCTGCTCCTGCTGTCCCGTCTCTCCCTTCTTCGCCTTCTGTGCCTCCCACCTCTGCCTCCTCCTTGGCTACCTTGCCCTCTCCTCCTTCCTCTTCTGAACCCCCTCAGGCTTCTTCTACACCTCTGCAGGGCGTACCTCTGATTTGTACCCCTCCTTGGAAGTCTTTCAAGGATGGCAACCTTCTCCATATTCCCACTCTTAACTCTCGCTCAGCTGTCAAACACTTTTCTGACATCTGCCGCCTCCTGGATGAACTTGACCTTGATGTCCTCGGACTCACCAAGACATGGTTCATGGCCAGCTCTGTCACGAGCTTTGGCAATCTCCTCCATGATGGCTACAAGATCCTCTCCGTGCCCAGGTCAAACTGTTCCGGAGGGGGTGTAGCCATGATCTTCCCTGAGTGGATTCCTGCCTCTGTCATTCCTACGCAGGCCTACTCCTCTTTCGAATGCCTCGTCTGCAGGCTCTCTCTCTCTCCTGGCCATTCCCTTATTGTTGCTACCATCTATTGGCCACCTGGTCAGATCTCCTCCTTCCTCTCTGACTGGGCGGACCTCTCCTCTTCCCTCCAGGTCTCGATCACTCAACTCCTTCTTCTTGGAGACTTTAACATCCACCTGAATGCTTCCTGTCACTCTTTTGGACTCTTTCGCACCCTCAGTGACTCTCTCTCACTCTCTATTCTCCCCTCTGGCCCGACTCACTCTGCAGGGCACACTCTGGATGTTTGATCTCTTCAGACCTTCCATTTTCTATCCCTCTCACCACTTTCTCCTTTCCTCCCAGCTCACCCTCTCTACCCCTCAGGCCAAGCCACCTACAGCACTGCCACCCACCTTCTCGGTTATCCGACCCATGAAGCGCGTGTCAGTTGAGGCTTTTGCCGCCACTTTCTCCCCCCCACCCTCTTTGGCTGACTCACACCCTGACACAACCCTTTCCATGCTCCACTCTGCTATCTCTGATACTCTTGATGTTCTTGCCCCTGTTGTGAGAATCTGCTTGAAGCCCAAAGCCAAGTGCAACTCCTGGTACGACTCAGACCTCGTCACCCTCAAATGCAAGTGCAGGGTGGCTGAGAGGAAATGGCGTGCTTCCGGGGCATCCTCTGAAAAACTGGCCTGTCGCCTGCTCCAAAGGCAATAACGGCTCTCTGTCCGCATCAAGAAGAGAACTCACATCCAAGCCCGCTTCACTGCGGCATCTAACAACTCGGCCAAACTCTTTAAAATCTGCAAGGAACTGGCCAATCCTGCAGCAGTCTCTACCTCTCCTGTCCCCCCCCAGGCCCTCTGCACAGCTCTGGCTTCTCATTTCATCTCTAAAACTTAGGACATCCTGTCCTCTCTCTCCTCCTCTCCCCCTCCTCCTTCTACTCCCTGCTCTTCCTGTGGCCTTTCTTTGGCCACCTCTTCTCCCTCCTTCTCTGCCTTTCCCCTGTTCTCCCCTGACAAGGTTTCCAGACAAGACCGATCTATGAAAGTCTCGTCAAAACAGGTTCACCCGTGTTCCTCCAAAACCATCAAGGACCACATTGACACCCTGGCTCCTGCCCTGGCTGACTTTGGCAACCACTCCTTCGCCATTGTAGTCTTCCCTCCCCCCTCGAAGCACTCCCTTGTGCACCCTCTTCTCAAGAAACCCTCTGCCGAACCGTCCTGCCCGGTTAACTATCGCCTAATATCCATCACTCCTTTCCTGGGCAAACTGAATCTGTTGGTTGTCTCCATGACCATCAGTCTGGCTTCAGAGCTGTAAGAAGCACGGAAACTGCTCTCCTGAACATCCGTGAAGACCTGCTCTCCAACCTTGATTCCAACACCCCCTGTGTCCTCAGCTTACTTGATCTCTCGTCTGCTTTTGACATGCCATCCTGCTCAACCGTCTCCGTGATAACCTGGGTATCACCAATCAGGCCCTGGCTTGGCTGACTTCTTTCCTCACTGATCGAGCCTCCCAGGTCCAATTTGGGTCCTTCCTCTCCTCTAGCTCTATCTCCACCTGTGGTGTCCCCCGGGGGTCTAATCTCTCTGCCTGGCTGTTCATCCAATACCTGGCACTTCTTGCCCACCGCATTGCCGCTCTCTGCCCCAACTTTCAGTGCTATGCGAATGACACTCAGCTCCTTTTCAGGCTCCCTTCAGCCACCTCTTCCCCTTCTCTCATCGCAGACTGTATGTCTGCTATCCAGGAGTGGTGTTCCGCCAATGATCTCTGCCTTAATGCCAGTAAGACGGAGATTCTCTTCATTGGCACACCCACTCCCTCCTTTCCTGTCTCTCTCTGACCAGCCTCTCTTGGCCCTCTTTCTTCTCCCACCTGTGAGGCTAGAAACCTCAGGGTCATCTTCGACTCCATACTATCCTTCTCTCCTCACATCTCTGATGTCTCTAAGAAGTCACACTACCAGCTGCACCTTCTCAGAGGTATTCTTCCTTTCCTCTCCTTCCCCCAGAAGCTCACTGTCTCCAGAGCTCTGGTTCGCTCTAGGCTGGACTACTGGGACAGCCTCTTTCTAAATCTGCCTGCCTCTACTCTCTGCCCTCTGCAGCTCATCCAGAACAGGACTGCGAGACTTGTCCTTGGCCTCAAGCTCAGGGATCGTATCTCTCCAGGACGGAAATCTCTGCACTGGCTCCCAGTGGCTGCGAGGATTAAGTTCAAAACCCTCTGCATTGTCCACAAAGCCTTCTGGGGCCTGGGGCATCAATACCTTCAACTCTCTCTTACTAAATATCTTCCTTCTCGAGCTTTTTGCTCATCCGCCTCCCACTTCCTCAAAGTCAGTAGCTTCTCCAAGCAACGAGTTGGTGGTAGATCTCTTTTTTCGGCTGGGGCCAACCTCTGGAACAGCCTCCCTGCCTCTCTGAAAATTGAGGAGAACCATCTCTGGTTCCGGAAGCACCTGAAGACCTTCCTCTTTGCCTCTGCTTTCTCCCCTCCTCTCCCCTGCTGAACTCCTGGCTTAAACTGCACTGGTCACTTGGCTACCTTCTGATCTTGGGCCCATGTCCCCTCCCTGCCAGTTGCACACCTGCACTGCCCCCCTGGCAACCCTTGCACTTGGGGATGTTTCTGTATCCCTACAGCCCCCTACCAGCTCTTGACACCTGATGCCTGCACTTACCCTTGCACCTGCCACCAGCTGGCCGCATTTTATTTATTGTTCCTATTTATTGTTTCTATTTATTTACTGTTATCCTATGTACTGCACTTCCTCTCCCCCTTGCCCCTTGCATTTTTCCCCTTCACCCCTCCCTTGCACTTGCGCGATCTCAATGTCACCTGGCCTAGTAAAATCGTTGCCTCGTCACGCCTTGAAACACTTGTGTATAGGCGTGTTATAAATGCCATATCATATCATATCATATCAGCTATTTTTCTGCCATTTTTTTTGCTGTGGTTTTGAATGGTTTTGTTGGTGCCATGTGGTCTAGGGCCTTGGTGATCCAGGTGTTGCGTGTGTTTTCTGCTGCGTTTAGGGTTTTTTCTGTGGGTTCTGTTTGGAACAGTTGAGTCTAGTAAGTTTGTTAGGGGCTCCAGGTCTAGGTTCATCCAGTTTCTTTTCGTGCTGGAATGGAGCATTACCTTTCCGGCAGGTAAGCGGGTTTGAAGTGTGATGTTGAATGTTATCAAGTAATGGTAGCCATACCATCGGTGTAGGTGGCGCAGAAGTGCATAGTCCTCTTTTTTGAACCAGATGTTGAAGTCTTCTACTATGACTAGGTTGTCGTGGTAGGTTAAATGGTGGCAGCGGCAGCACATTTTTCTTCCGAAGTTGGGGTTGAAAGATGGTGGTCTGTGCATGAACATCTCGGTGCAAAGAAATAATTATTACAAAATATTTCCGCTTTCCGTTTAAAACATATTATTACTCGCTCATAAAATACTCTCATTGAGAATTGGACTTACATTTTTACTCCCTAAAAATAATTGTACTCCCAACTGTAGCACTGGCCATGAGGTAACTATGGAAAGATGTGGGCGGAGGACAAGGAAACCATTGAAAAAACGACACCTGTTAGCTGGTTGGGCTGCGACCTGGTCAAGTGTGGGGGCTCTTTAATAAAAAATATTATGCATAACATACCACTCCCTTGATCTTTATAGAGAATGTTACATTCTTCATATCCCCCATTCATATTTATTGTTATGCATCATTTGCACTTCATTGTCATTCTGCTTGGGTGCATACGTTCGAGAATGATAGATGCAAGTGAGTACATTCTTTAATGTAGTTCAGTTGAAAGGGCCTTGAAGGTTACAGGCCCTGTGATGCTGACGAATAAACCTGTTCCTGAATTACTTCTATTCATCAGCTTCCTTGGGACTTCATTTATATTACAAAAGACTTGCTTCCACCTCTCTCCATCGCCAAAGTATATTAGAGCGTTAGTCTGACAGTGTGTGTGCCAAGCAAAAACATTGAAAGCAATGCAAATAAATAATGTTTTAATGCAGCAGTAGAAGAGGGGAAAGTAGCTGGCAGGAGAGTAGGGTCTTTATATATATTGTGATGTCATAACGCCATTGTTTGACTTCATTAGGTTTTTGATCGATGTTGCTCAGACAGAACAGTAAAAAAAAAAAAAAAGGAAACAAGCGGCTTTCCAGAAAACAGGTTTTCTAATGTGATGTGACCATGTCAAATATTCATCTGGGTCATTTCCATGGTTTCTTCAACTTGGGCCATTATTTCCATATCCACATATCGCAACTTTGACTGGAAAAACAGGCAAGGAGAGACATCAGCTTGAGACAGATAACTGTGAATTACCTGGACAGAATAAATTGGCAGAGGTTTATATGGGCGACAGAGGGGCACAGGTAGAGATTCGAATATATGTTGCAGAGTAGCCCTACGCGTAGAAATGTAAGTTTTTGATGCAAAACATAATTTTACAGGGCAGTTCTGAATGCATTTTTTCATGTTAAATAGATGACTATACTTCAAAACGAAAGATAGTTGGGAGTCCTGTTGACAGGGACCGCCGACTAAATTCATGCTGTTGCATACCTCTCGAGGCCCTTATCCGAAGGGTTCGACTTTACTCTTGTGAAAATATCATCAGTTGTGTACCATTTATTCTCAGAAATATTCGTCCTGTCCAATTCCCAAATATATTCGCCCTGTCCAATTCAGGTTTGGATTGATATGTCGCCCGGTTACAGTTTATAAAGGAGCTTGTTATGTGATGTACCTAGAAGCAACACAGTTGAAACTAGCCATGACTTGCAACCAAAATCAACTGAAAAATGTGAACTGTAAATTATAATTTGATTGCAATTAAACAATAAAATAAAATGTTTTTATCTATACAAAATGTAATGCTTAAGTTTGCCTAATTTAGCAATGTATTTTGAAAAACGTTTCGTTGGGGGCCTTCCTTTGGGTCGCTTCTTTCCTACAAAAAGATAGCTGTGTGGCCGGTGAGCGTGAAAGTTTCACGTCGGTTGCTAGGTGGTGGCAACGTGTGTCCCACGTGAGACGCCGTCGCTTCACTTTGTTCGTGGGCGGATCCAGAATGAGCTCTTGCCCACCGCCGCGGAAAAAGGGCGTAAACTAGTGTAAGACTTGCCAGCGGGAAAGTGGGATGTATAGGTAAGGACTTTCCGTCGTGGTTGTGGCAAAGCTGAGCGTGGCATGATCTGCAAGGAAGCGCACTGCTACTTCTGGGGGGGAAGTTGGAAGGATGGTGACGAGGAAGTAGTGCTGGGATGCACTTTTAGATCTTAAACTGAGTTATGTGTACTTGTTAGGCCTTCTAGAATCAAATGTGATATTTGTGGGCCTGCATTTTGGAAATGTATACTCTTTCTACAGGTATTCCGATTGCTTATCTGCCACTGGGAGCGTCTCGATTCAACACTTGTCCTCGATTTAAAAAAGTAGTCTGCTCAGAGCTTTAAGATTCCCCTAGAAGTTTTGCGAGTTAGAGGCTACAGATGCCTTGTATATGAAATGTAATTCTCCTTGGGATGTGAGCTGCACTAGACAGGGTCCTGTGATGAGGCAATGTGAGGGCTCCTGCATATTGGGGGGGGGGGGGGGGGGGGCATGTCTCCCCTGTATTCTGTGTCGAATTCATAAACACACGTAAGTGTTACTGTATGTGATTGAACTCTATATGAGTCCCTGGGTAGTGTCTATGTGTACACACCAAAGGGTCATAAAGGCGATGTATGGCCGGGGCACACAAGAATGAGGTTTATAGATGCAAAGGCAGGCGCTCTGTTACCAGTCTTCAGCTTCCCCTCCTAACGCACAAGAATTAGGGTCTGGACAGATGTATCTTGTCTAGGGGTCAATGACGAATCAATAGACAGGTGTGATCTTCTGTACATAACATCGTAACATGATTGCAAGTGAAGATACAGGTTGTGGGGGAAAAAACAATTGAGAGTCATTATTTGCAATAAGTTATTAAACAAACATATACATTACTGTGTTTCATCAAAGTCTCTATTACATCAGATTACTCTCAATTGTTAAGTGCTAGGAGGGCCAAGAGGCAGTGTGAGGTGCAACTAGACAGGCAGTGACCTGGTCCCAAGTTCAGAGGTTGGCCAGGTATGCCAGGTGCGTGGAACAGACAGGTCATCAGCATGGGAGAGAAAGAGCGAAGGCAGAAGAGGAACGTCTTGATTTGCTTCAAGAACCGAAGAAGGTTCTGTTCAAGCTTGAAAGAGGCAGGGAGGCTGTTCCCAGCCGAAGAAAGAGATCTGCTCCCAATTCTCTGCTTGGAAAAGCGTCTGACCTTCTGAGAGTTGGCAGTGGAGAACTCAAGGGGAGATATTTAGGAAGAGAGAGTTGGAGGTAGTACGGCCCCAGGCCCCAGAAAGCCTTGTGGACAATGCAGAGGGTCTTGAACTTGATCCTTGCCACCACTGGGAGCCAATGAAGAGATTTAAAAGCTGGAGAGATACGATCCCTGGGCTTGAGGCCTACGACTGGTCGTGCAGTCCTGTTGTGGATGAGTTGGAGAGGACGAAGAGTAGAGGCAGGAAGATTTAGAAAGAGGCTGTTGCAGTAGTCCAGCCTTGAAAGGACCAGAGCTCTGGAGACAGTGAGCTTCTAGGGGAAAGTGAGGAAGGGAAGAATACCTCTGAGGAGGTGCAGCTGATAGTTTGACCTTTTAGAGATATCAGAAATGTGAGGAGAGAAGGAGAAGGTGGAGTCAAAGATGACCAGAGAAAGAGAGAGGGAGAGAGAGTGCGAGAGAGAGAAGGGAAAAAAAATACGATGAGGAGGATCTTTGTTTTACTGCCATTGAGGCAGAGATCATTAGCGGCACACCACTCCTGAATTGCAGAGAGACAGTCAGGAATGAGAGGAGTGGAGGTGGCCGAGGGGACCCTGAAAGAGAGCTGAGTGTCATTCGCATAGCACTGAAAGTTGGAGCAGAGAACAGTTGTGCGGTAGGCGAGACGAGACAGGTATTGGTACAACAGCCAGGGAGAGAGGTTAGACCCCTGGGGAACAACACAGGTAGAGATAGAAGAAAGGAAGGACCCCAGTTGGACCTGAGACGGTCGGTCAGTGAGAAAGGAGGTAAGCCAGGCCAAGGCCTGATCAGTGATTCCCAGGTTATCACAGAGGCACTTGAGCAGAATGGCATGGTTGACCGTGTCAAAGGCAGAAGAAAGATCAAGGAGAAAGAAGGAAGGTTAACGTCAAGGTTGGAGAGCAGGTCTTCACAGATGTTCGGGAGAGCAGTTTCCATGCCTCTGGCCGCTCTGAAGCCAGACTGATGGTCATGGAGACAACCAACGGATTCAGTGTGAAGGTTAAGCTGGGAGATGGCCAGCTTTTCAAAGAGTTTGCCCAAGAAAGGAGTGAGAGGGATCGGGCGATAGTTAGCAGGTGAGGAAGGTTCGGCTGAGGGCTTCTTGAGGAGGGGGTGCACAAGGGAGTGCTTCATGTGGTAAGGGGAAGTGTGGGTGCTTTGAAACAGTATATTCTTATTGTATACGCGCCTAACAAGTAAACTATAAAATAATGTAGGAGAAGAGGAGACCACAGACGGGACAGGCGTGGGAGGGGGGAGGAGGAGGAGGAGGAGGAGGAAGAGAACGAGAACGAGGAGGAGGGAGAGAGGGTGGACAGGATGTCCTGAGTTTTAGTGATGAAAGGAGAGGCCAAGGCCGTGCAGAGGGCCTGGGAAGAGACAGGAGAGGTAGCGACTGCAGCAGGGTTGGCTAGCTCCTTGCAGAGTTCAGCTGAGTTGTTAGATGCCGCAGAGACGCGGGCTTGGATGTGTGCTCTCTTCTATGCAAGGAAAGTCGGCTAAAGGTGCAGAAGGAGGAGAGAAAGTAGCGGCGAAAGCCTTAACTGACACACGCTTCATGGCTCGAATGACCGTGAAGGTAGGTGGCAGTGCTGGGGTTGGCTTGGCCTGGGGGTGTAGCAAGAGAGAGATGGGAGGAAAGGAAAAAGTGGTCACTCCAGGAGAGAGGAGTGGTGAGAGGGTTGGAGAGGGAGAGGTCTGAGGAGATCGGAACATCCAGAGTGTGCCCTGCAGAGTGAGTCGGGCCAGAGGGAAGAATAGAGGGACAGAGGGAGTCCCAGAGGTTGCGAAAGAGTCCTGCAGGAGGTGGATGCTAAGGTCTCCAAGGAGGAGAAGCTAAGAGGTAGAAGCGCGAGGAGGGATGAGGAGAGATCCGCCTACTCGACGAGGAAGGTGGCTACCTGGCCGGGTGACCGGTAGATAGTGGCCACAGTAAGAGCCAGACCAGGGAGTCAACGGACGAGTAGTTCTGCATAGGAAAGATAGAAGCGGGGATCCACTCCGGGAAGATCAAGGCAACACTTCCACCGGCACGGTTGGTTCTGGGTGCAGAGAGGATCTTGTAGCCATCAGGAAGGAGAGTGTGAACGCTTGTGCAGAGCTGGCTGTGAACCACGTCTCGGTCGGACCAAGGACATCCAGATCAAGTTCCTCAAGGAGACGGCAGATGTCGGAAGAGTGTTTGACAGCTGAGCGAGAGTTGAGTGGCAATGTGGAGCAGGTTGCCACCTTTAAAAGACTTCCGCGGGGGTAACAGGCCAGAGGTACACCACGAGGGAGTGTTGAAGGCGCCCGAGGTTGAGCTGAGGAGGAAGGAGGAGAGGGCAAGTTCGCCAAGAGAGAAGAGGTGGCTGCCAGGGGGGTGGTAGAAGGAAGAGGCAACAGGGTGGCCACAGAAGCAGCAAGGGCAGCCGTAGAGGTGGCCGGGGAGGAGGGAGGCAGAAGAGCCAAATAGGGGAGAGATGGGGCAGCAGGAGAAGAAAGGAAGTTGTTAAGGTGCGGGAAGTGTCTATCAAAAAGGCAGAGGTTGGTCTGAGGGCCTTGGACCAAGATTTTGCCATTAAGGTAAACATTAATGATGGTCTTGGAGGAGTGGAAGGGGGCCAGGAGGGCCTCCCATCGGATGGTACCATTAATGGGTGAAGAGGAAAAAGGAGAAAGAACAGAGACAATATGGAGGGTCCATAGGCGCGGAGAGGGATCGATAAAGCGGATCCTGGTAAGGGTCTGTCTGGAGGAAGAACTGGTGCAGGTATCAGCGATGGGGTGGCCTGGGTTGGAGACCAGGATGTACCTCTTGAACTTCTTCCTAGCAGACTTATTGAGAAGGATAGGATAGTGGATGGAGAAACGGTTAGAGAAGATGGGAGAGACCAAAAGCACCATAGAGAGTGCTGAGGACAGAGTGGGGTGGAGGAAGAGTGGAGAAAGGGGGTTGGGAGGTGGGCTAGGGGGCTGGCAGGAGGGCGGGAGAACACTAGGATGCGGGAGAAACACTAAGTAGAGGGAAGGACATAGAAGGAGGGTGGCACAAGCGGACTGAACAATGACATAGCTCAGATACAAATATAGACAAGCGAACAAGAGCAAAATCACAGCTAGAAAACAGAACAATCAAGCAGGAAACCCGAAGTAAGGAAGGAACAGCAAGATGTAGGTAATAAAGTGACGCAAACACCCAGGGGTAACAAAAAACGCAAGAAGCGCAATCAACCAGGGAACCTAGAAGGAAGAAAAGCAGGGATACAATGATGCAAACAACCAGGAGCTACAGAATGCACAGACAGAGCAGTAAACCGGGGAACCTAGAAAAGAAAGAACAGCAAGGATGCCGGCAGTACGATGTAGGCAAGCAAACCTGAATAGTACACAACCCAAGCCAGGACAGCTGCCAAGGGAACCTAGAGGGAAAGAAACAGGCAACCAGAGAGAACAATATCAGAGTATTTTTTTGCGCGTCATCTCTTTAGTTTCTTCAACTCTCCTTGCATTCTTTTTTGTTTCTATTTTGATTTTTTTTGTTGCATTTTTAAAGCGCTCACACAGCCTGTATCTGTTACAGGTATTGTTTTTTTTTTTCAGTTGCGTAATTGTTTTTTTTTGTCTTAGTTGTGTATTTATAACGCGCTTAAACACCCAGAGGTTTCTAAGTGCGGACCCGGGGATCGAACCTGTGTTGCTTCGTGTCGTCTTGCTTCCAAGGCGCGGATGTTGCCGTTAAGCTATCCTCCCGGGAGTGTATAGTGTATAGTGGAGTCTTTGACTGTATAGTGCTATTCTGTCCCTGTCCCGTTTCTACCCATCAGCTGTCTGGATGTAATACTTATGCACTTTGCTTGCTTGAATGGGAGCACTTTATCTAGACAGTGCCATTTGCCTTTGTGTGGCATTCGAATCTTCACCCAAATCTCTCTGACGAATATGTCATATATTCTGACTGCCTTCCTTGCTTCATGTATCTCTTTTATTTTCCTTTGGGTTTCTTTCACTATACCCTCTGCTTCTCTCTATTTCTTCTCCTTCGGCCCTTCATTTTTCTTTATCTACTGAGGAGATAACTTTGCATTCACTAATCATTTCCTCATCATGTAGAATGGAGAGACTCTGGTGATGCTGTTTGTAGTCATCCATGAGCTGCTATACTTTTTCTCACTTCCTCGTGACAATCTAGACCCCTTGCCTCTTGTATAATTCCCTTACATATCGATTCATTCTCACTACTTGTCTGTTGCCTTGTGGGTGGTACAACGTGGACTTCTTATGGCGCACATCACTATTTCAAAGGTATTCCTTCATCTCTTATGAGGCGACAATTTCAGTTACTATTGACTTTGGCTAAGCCTTCTCTCCTGAATACCTCTTTGAAGCATGCTATGGCTTGCTTGGTCGTTATTTCCGACATAAAGTTCACTTCTATCCATTTTGACAAGCAGTCCACTATGAGAGTGGTGTATTTATGTTCTGGGAGCAGTTCCATTGGTCCTATGAAGTTTACTCCCAGTTGAACCCACACTTCTTTAGGCCACTGCACTGATCCTAGCGGTGCTATTCTCTGGTCTCCCTCTTTGCAAAGGGTGCAGTTTAACAACTTCCTTTCGGTTTCTGAGGCCATTTGAGGCTAGCAGTATTGTTCTTATTGGTCTTTTGGGGAGCGTCATCACCATGTGTCCTTTATGACCCAGCCTTATTATCTTGTTCCTGAGGCTGGTAGGGGGTATCAATATATTACCACTCATTAGAACTCCTTTATGCTCATGCAGCTGTCTTTATATTTTCCAGTAGCTTTGCAACTGGTACTAAAGTTCTTTCTCCTGGCTACCCTTTTCTGGTGTATTTCAATGTTCTCTGTATGTTCTCATCTTTTTCTGGTATTTCGTGCCACTCTTCTGAGGTTATCGTTTGGTTTCCTTGTTGAACATTTGCTGTTGATGATGCAACTAGGCATTCTTTTTTAAGATCCAGTCCTTCGTCCTTGGTTTTTTGCGGTCTTGACAGACAGTCCGTGTGCCTACTTTCCCATCCAGGGAATATGCGTGATCTGAAAGTTGTACTCCTTTCTTTTTTATACTAATCTTGCTAGCCTCAGTTTCTGATTTCCTGTACTTCTGGGTCCCAACATGTTTGCTGAGGTCTTGTGAGCTGTCCACATTTTGATCCTTCTTCCCCATAGGTATGTCCTGAAATGATTATCGCCTGAGTGCACTATAAAATCTCCTTCGCTTTAACTGAGTAGTCTTGCTCCCTGTTTGTTAACACTTTTGTGGCAAATGCTACCGTGTAGGTTTCTTTTTGTGCTTGTTGCATTTGAGCTGCTTGTATTCCATATTCTAGTGCTATGATTGTTCTGTTCTTCAAATTGAATGGTGTGAGACTTGACGCTTTTATTATGTCCTTCTTTATGTCTGTGAATGCTGTCCTGCACTGATCTGTCCATTCATATTTTTGTTTGGTTTTATGGAATAATCACCATAATGAATATACAGTCGAAAAAGAAATGAAAACAAGTGGTTTATAGTAATTTGCTTCCAATTTCTAAAAAACAAATAGTTTCACCCCTAATAGAAGATGATCGGCAATGAGTTTGATCATCCCTGAATTTTTCAAATGAGCATAGGACTGTTAGGCTCCCAATTGGAAAACATCTTCGTCAGACGGTATATCGACATTTAACATGTCTTTAAGTCTAGACCTAATTTCCAACCACAAGCTCTGATGATTGGGCATCCCCACAGGATTTGCAGCAAGGTGTCCTTTTGCCCACAGCCTCGCCAGCACTGATCTGATAAGCTAGAGTTGACTGTATGTAGCCTATTTAGTGTTTGATAACACCCTGTGAGTATTTTCATTTTGTTTTATTGTTTTATTAGTTTATATTAAACCTTTAACAAATTCCATCTTTCCTCCACATCTTAAAAGATTAAATCAACCACAGTAAACAGTAAAATTCATAAAAAGAATGAAGAAAACAGAGGATTCCAAATCCCTCCCCTCATGCACAGTCTCCCACTCTCCCGATCATCCCTTTAGATCTTGATTCATATGCAATCCTCCTTAAACAGTTCTTTTAAAAATGTTACCACTGCAAACGCCATTGAGTAGTTTTCCCTTAGTAACAACCATCTCCAACATTCCTCCACTGTCAAGGGTGCTAGCGTTATCATTAAACACGCCAAAGTAATGGGTTCTTTGAGGAGTTAGCCCTGTACGCAATACTTTTGGATGTTTTAGCGATTCCACTTCCCCTTCCTTTGAGCAAAACCTACATATATTGCATTGCCTATCCAGTTGCATCTGCGCCACCAGAATCTCTTTAGTGGGATAGAGGTTAAAGCGCGCTTTCATGAAGAGTCCTCTATATACTGGGCAGGGAAATGTCATCAGGTTTTTGGGAATAGTTTTTAGTGCTCTAGATTCTCCAAGATAAGTCTTTCATCCGGGACAACCTATTTCTTTTCTCTATAGTCGAAATCCAATCCTGCTGCTTCAGTTTCTTTTTCACAGCCATAGGATTGGATAGTAGAAGATCCATGAGGCATCTAGCTCTGTCAAGCAGAGAGGGCATTTCTCTTTCCAACGCTTCAATAAGTAATCCCTTGGTAATGTTTAATTGGGGGGCACTATGGGCTATAAGGGATTTCCTAATTCACGGCAGCAACTACCAAACCACCACCGAATAGAGGGATTGCAACCCTAGTTCGAATAGGATTCACGCCATCGGCAGGATCTTTGGAAGTCGCAAAACTCTCTTCCTATAGGCCCCTTCAAGCACTTCCCAGCATTTCCAAGGGAAATTGAGACCAGCTTTCGCCCTATAAGAGAGAATGGAACTAACCTTCTGAATATAGAAAGTAAGTAGGGGGATCAACGAGAATTTCCCAAATCTCCTATGGAGGGCCATCCCCTGCGCCGCTAGATTTTTAACTTTTGATTTCAAATGCGTGTTCCACGGTGACTCAACAAAGCTTTGACTGACACCGATCCCCAGATATAGGATTGAGCTGATATGTTTTTTTTAAATATTTCTTTATTAGTTTTCCAATTGCACAACATACAACTATCAGACAAAGCCAATACAAACTTAAAAAAAAAAGGAAAAAAAGACAATCAACAACATCCCGCTCGGTACCGAAACCCCCCCTTCCCTTAAGCCCCCACCAGGTTAACTGTACGTGCAGCAGAACGCATTCAAATGTCATGAACTCCTCCTAGGACACTTGATCTAGACTATCCTAATAAAACGATAAGCCAGACATTAACAGACCCACAGCCCAATGTAGACACTGAACAAATTGTAAAGCCAATAGTCCTCAACCCCGTCCTGGGGTGCGTTCCACATTGTCCTGCGGCGAGAGGGCTCTCTCTGAGTCAGACTCACGAGCCATGTAGCTTCTGAAAGAGTGCCATTAGTCCTTGGGTCTACTGTTAAGGCGGAGCGATTGGTTGTATTGCGTCTCCCTAAGCTCATGCATCAACATGCAGTTCACCCATTGATGTATTGAAGGTACCGTAGATGCCCCCCATGTACGTGCCACCAGAGACTTGGCGACCACAGAGGCCATACCAAAAAGCCTTCTATCGCTGCTTACATACTTACCCTCGCCAGTACCCACGTTTACGTAGTGAAAGGGATCGAGGCCTCTAACACCTGCTCCATCACCTCAGCGACAGCTCCCCAGAAAATCTGGACATGAGGACAGGACCATGCTACATGGTAAAAATCAGCGGGGGACTGATGACATCTCTTACACTCCGGTGACCGAAGGGGAAACAATTTATGTAAAGTCAGAGGAGAATAATACAGTTGATGTAAAAATTTAAAATGAATCAGGCGAAATCTGTTATTACTAGAAATCGATTTAGACTGAGCAAGTATGCCTTTCCATTGATCCTCAGACAATGAACGAGCCATACTATTTTCCCATTTGACCCTACATGAAGAAGAAGGAGGAACCCCAAGCTCTCGAGCCAGACAATACAGGGAAGAAATCACTTTTCTAGAAGAAGGCAGGGCCACAATATACTCTAAAATTGGGGAAGCCTCTGGGGTGTCTGGAAAGTCAGGCCATCTCAATTTCAGTACCTCGCAGAGGCGGAAATATAACAATTGGGTGAGCGGAGTCCAGTTGCCTCTCGCCTTAAGATTTTCCCAAGTTATGAATTTCCCTTATGGTGCCATATCGCCCAGGGTGTGAATGTGTAAACTCTGGAAATGCTTAATGAAGGAAGATGTGCTCAAATGTAAGAGGGATCCCACGGACCCTATATATGGCCATCCTGGGTGAATACCACGAACCCATCCCAACTCACTTCGCTAGGCTGTCCCAGGCCTTGAGCGTGATCTCTAAGGGCTGAACCTCCGTCTTCAAATGGCGCTCCCGTGCGGCCCAAAGGAAACCCCTAAGGTCCTCTGTTTGAGCAATTGCCCGCTCAAGCTGCGAGTGCGGCAGATTGTTTGTTGGTGACCACCACCAGATCAAGTACTGAATCTGAGCCACTAAGTAGTAAAGAAACTGGTTGGGAACCTCAAAACCCCCCTGGGCATATGAGCTGCACATTAAGCGTAAGGAGATGCGGGATCGTTTCCCCGCCCAGATCAACCTAGTCAACATAGACTCTATACGGTTCCAGAATGATACCGGGGGCCATACCGGGACGTTATTAAAAAACGTACAAAAGTTTCGATAAGACAATCATTTTAGCTAAAGAGATGCGGGCCGCCTGGGAAATAGGAAGCCGGACCCAAGAATCCACCCGATGTTCCAAATGCTGCAGAGTGGCAACATAGTTTTCCTGATACAAAAGTGCGAGGGAAGTGGACACCCTAATACCCAGATACCGGATTCCCTGTGGACACCAAGCGAAGGCCTCACCCACATCCTGCCGGGCTACTCCCGGTGTGAGCGGAAGCACCTCCGACTTAGACCAGTTTATCTGTAGCCCAGACAGAGCGCCAAATGCAGCTATCTCCTCCATCACGGGTTGCAAGTTTGTCCGAGGATGTTTTATATACAAAAGCATATCATCCGCGTAGAGTGAAATAATAGATGTGTGACCGGATTGTCACTCCGCGATGAGAGTGGAATTCTCTCAATACACAAGCCACCGGTTCAATAGCCAGGGCAAATAGGAGAGGGGAAAAGGGGCAGCCCTGCCTAGTGCCCCGAGTTGGATAAATGGGACCCCATTCGTATAAACCCTTGCCCGTGGAGCCGAATATAGAAGGTGTATCCAGCCAAGATACGTGGATCCGATGCCCGAGCGTTGCAGGACCTCGAACAGGAAAGGCCATTCCACGGAATCAAACGCCTTCTCCGCGTCCAAGGCTACCACCACAATCGGGACCGCCGGATTCACATTGTGCATCATAGTAAATAATCTATGTAGATTATTCTGAGTGGATCGCCCCGGAATAAAACCCGCCTGATCGGGAAGGATTAATGCAGGCATGTGTGAGAGAAGCCGATCCGCTAGTAATTTGGCGATGATTTAATTGTCAGTGTTTATTAATGACAGGGGACGGTATGAGGAACACTGTTTAGGATCTTTATTGGGCTTGAGTAATACCGTAACCAGGGCAGTCTGCGTGGACTCTGGGAGTACTCCGGAGGACGCCGCCTCTTCAAACATTTTACATAAATGGGGGATAAGCAAATAAGAGTATGTTTTGTATAATTCAGCTGATATCCCATCCGTTCATAATGACATAATCACCCTATGGAATTCCTCTGTCATGGGGGGTTCATTAAGAAGCCCACCCACCGCAGAATCAAGCCAACCTAAGGCGACCCTATCAAGAAAGTTGGTAATATCGTCATGCCCAGCCGAACCATGGGTAGTGTACAACTGCTCATAATATTGGCGAAATACCTCGTTTATCTCTAGCACATCCCTGGTAAGCGCACCACCCTGGGATTCCACCTCTAATATAGACTCCAATCGGTTCTCCTTTCTGACTGCCCAGGCAAGGGTCCTACTCGGGCGATCTCCCTCCCGTATCTCGCTGCAGCCACTGGGTCACCCAGGAACCGTTCCTCGCCGTCCATCAAAGCCCAGACCTCCCGCCTCCTCGCCGCAAGATTAGCTTGTAGATCTGGAGAATCTGCACTTCCCTGAAGGAGTTCCAGATTCCTAATTTCCCTCTCCTTATGTGCAATCGCTCTGCGAATACTTTTAAGCACCCCCCTTCCTGCGACATGCACCAGCCTGGCAGGAACACCTCAAAAGTTTCCCAAACCACCCCTGGACTGGGAACCGACTCCGCATTAAATTGAAAAATCTCTATAATGGCCTGGCGTAGCCCCTCCCGAAACACCAAGTCTTCCAACGCCCGGGCACTAAACTTCCAACGAAGTTGCCTGGGATAAGATGGGGGTCCCCTGAATTTCACAAGGACTGGGGAATGGTCCGAAAGGGTACGTGGAAGAATATCCCCCCTGACCACCCCGCGGGTCAGGCCCGGGGACATAAACACATAGTCAATCCTGGACGAACTCCCGTGCACACTAAAATGAAACGTAAATTCCCGGGCGTCAGGATGACACCGTCGCCAAACATCGAACAAGGAGTAATCGACTGTAATGGATTGCCATTTTTGCACTGCGTGAGGAATCGACCGTTGGGTCGATGCCGACCTGTACCACGTGGAAGAGAGGGCTACATTAAAATCCCCCGCCCACACTATCTCGTAACCCGGGAACAGTCGTAGATGCTCCGAGCATGCCTGAAAGAAATCGGGAGAGTCATAATTTGGGCCATAGATGTTCACAATTAGGACAGATTGGGTCGCAATCTCCCCAGCCACCAACAGAAATCGTCCGCCACCTGCTTGTGAAGTTTGAATCTCAGGGAGCGAAGAATGTATGTTGCAATACCGCAGTGTAGAGTAAGAAGATCCATACCTATGAATTCCCCAGCTGGAAAGGGCAGGGAGCTTGTAACTTCTCCCCAGGTGCGTCTCTTGTATACATAACACATTAATCTGATGATTCCTTGTATAGTTAGATAGAGTCGCACCTTTTTTGCATTAGTGAGGTCCCGAATATTCCATGTAAGCAAAGTTATGTCCAAGCGGACAGGGGAACCTGGCCCCGAGGGAGAACTCATGTCATGGCTCTATGGGTATAGGTTAAAGGAGCTGCAGTCGACAAAATATCGACCGGTGCACGGCCATGGGAGAATCTAATCTGGACGGGCGAACCTATAGCGTTGCCTACTCCAAAAAGAAAGCTCACCCCTCCCATCCCTTGGATACGAGTATATCCGGACAACCACGCCCGGGACTAGGAGAGAACCCTAACGGGTGTAAAGTCAGGTCAAAGTCATTTAAAAGACAAGTAATTCCCCCAGATATATCCATGCTTAATTCTCTGTCTGTGCATACAGTAACCTGGGTATCCCCCTCCCCCCAATAACACCCAGCTAACTCTTAACAAAATAACAAACCAGACCCCGGACCCCTCCCCCCTCCCACGCCAGAAACCCCAATCTACTGGCCCCCTCATTCCGCCCACCACCCTAAACCCCACAAGCATTACACAAACCCAAGCTAAGTGGCTCCTGGGCTCGGGGGAAGCTGGCGGCATCTGCGGCTCATAAAGCTTGGAGGCTCAATACCATGGTTACATGTCACATTTCGATCACCCACCGGGGGACAGAATTGCATGGTACGGTCAAATCGCTGAGTGAAATCTTACACGGCCATTAAGCAGGACCGGCCGTGCATCATTGAGCAGCCACATGACCACGCCGGTCTACTCCTGGTCAAGGGGACATTGGAGCAGGAGGCGCGGGATCCGGAATGCTCAAGGCAAACCTCTCAGCCAATTCAGGGTTAATGAAGGACACCCTACCATCATGTACCAACATAAGTTTAGCAGGATACATCATTGCACAGCGGATCCCCTTCTTCCGCAACATGGCCTTGACGCCTAGGAACGTTTTCCTCTGATCCTGCACCTGTTGGCTAAAATCAGGAAATAAGCGTATTGTCGATGAGCCCCATTGCAGGTTCTTCTTTTCTCTGGCCACGCGCAACAGGGTATCACAATCCATATAGCTGAAAATTCGGGCTATAATAGCTCTTTCCGGGGCAGCCAGGGATGGTCTAACCGCCAATGAACAATGGGCCCTTTCGACCATAAACATATTCGAAACTGGCGGATTGTCCAAAACATTCTTTAGTAACTGTTCAACAAAGAGTTCCATGTTATCAATATGAGTGGACTCAGCCACCCCGGTAATCCTTGTATTGTTCCTCCTTGATCTCCCTTCGAGGTCGTCATTCTTTGCCGTTATTTTCTTAACTGTCTGTTGCAAAGATGCCACCTCTCTTTGGAGAACGGAGATCTTATCCTCCCCATCCCCAATCCACTGCTCCGCCTCTGCCATCCTTCCACACAGTTTCTCAATTTGTATCGCCGATACATCTACCTTACAGGTTAGAACATCGATTTTCGCTCCCAAGCTGTCAGTACTTCCCTTGAGGGCCAGTAGGGTTTGATTTAAGGCAGATATGTCAATGCGTGCATCCCCGGACGACTCCTCCTAGCCAGCTGTTGATCTGTCCGCCTTCGCAAATTGCTCCATCTTGGATTGCTTCTTTGGATTACCCATTCTAGGGGGGTACAGGGAGCTACAGATGGTGGTCGCGCTCAACTCGTTCCAGCACCAGGCACAGGAAGGAGAGATTCTTATGAGCCAGATTTCACCAGACTTGAGGGGCGAATGTGCACAAGATGAGGGCAGAGATCCAAGTTCCCCCCACAGCCACAAGATCGATCACGAACTGTGCCCCACACCACCGTTATTCAGCCAAGACAGGTGTGGTAGGGTACCAACGACCAGCCTATAGACCATGCCACCCTGTGTCCAATCCGGAGGAGCCACAAGGAGTACAGAGGCCAAAATGCAGAGAGAAAGGAAAAAAAATAAAAACTTCCACGGAAAGGGGGGCACCCCCGCTCCACATCCAAGAAGGGGGGCAGTGAGTTACCCACCATGTCTCCCAAAGTGTCACTGATCCACAAGAAATCGCCACTTGTCCCAGGTCTCAAAGGCCCACCCCCCGTCCCCAACAGTTCTCAGGAAGCCACGGCCAAATGGACAGGGGTGCCCAAAGTCACTCGCCGCTGGGAGCCACTCTTTGAAGCGCTGATGTCGGCCCCTCCGCAAGGGGAAATATGTCGAGCAGGAGGGGGCAGCTCCACTCACCTCCACGGGGCTCACGACCCCTCGCCCCTACCGCCTCCAGAGCTCCAGGCAGCCGAGCGGGAGCCCAGCAACGGTCCGTCACAGGAGGGCCCATGGTGCCGAGCCGGGGCACCAGCGCTGCGGGCCAGACCGGAAAGCCGCCCCCAGTCCCGGGACGGCACACACCGGCACCGCGGAGCACGCGCACCAGCTCCAAGCGTCGCCCGCTCCAAAGCCGCGGCCACTGCACCCCCAGCAATCGCCAATGACCCCCCGGGCACAGGGCTCCACGAGGCGGGGAGGGGGGCACACCAGCTCCACATGGCCGAAACTGCTCCAGGCCCCGAGACCAGCCGCCGCAATCCGCCGTCCGCAGCCCTCGAGCTGCCGTCCAGGTGTTCCCCGACTATTCCGCCACAATTAGGGATAAGATCCGAACGTCTGCAGCATGTTAAGAAGCTCCGGTGGGAGAAGGATCTGTAGCCTCCAGCAGAGCACTCTCAGGCTGCGGCCATTCTCGATGCCGCGCAACAGCGCCCTCTGAGCTGATATGTTCTAATGGCTGTTTACCCACAAAACCATTTAAATTTGGGAGATTTTGACTCCTATTATTAGTTCTCAGAATCATAACTTTAGACTTATTAACATTGACTCTCATGTCATTCTCATTCATATAAAATTGCAGTGCTTCTAATCTCTGCTGTAGACCAAGACGGGTTCTGTCTATCAGAACAAGATTGTCGGCGTATATGATCCACTGCACCAGCGATCCATTAATTTTGAAAAGGAATGCCCTGACTGAATTTGGGATAGTGCCAGATCTGAGTCCAGTAGGGCAATCGGACGGTAATTCTTCAGGTCTGTTTGCAATCCTTTCTTAAAGATGGGTATAATTATAGCATTCTTCCAAGAGGGCAGATCTGTTTTTTCTCTCCATAATTTGAGAAAATAGTGTGTAGGCAAATTGTGACCATTAAGCTGGGCCTGCTTTAAGATGAAATTAAACAGTCCATTCGGACCAGGAGCTCTTAAAGCACTCCACTTGGAGATTAGGTCCAGGATGTCCTGTTGTTCAAACTGCCAGGACCACAGCGCTTTGTTATTTATTTGGAGGGCTGTAACTTCACTCCCAATGGATGTGAACAGGCTCTAAAATACTCAATCCATTGCCGCTCCTCCACCACAGGGTTTTGCAATTCTTCTTGGCTAGTGCCCACCTTGTTAATCCATTCCCATGTCATCCGGGAGTTTTTTTTACAATGGGTTTCAAGCATACCTTCTTCAGCTTGCATGTGTGCAGCGATTAAGCTCTTCAGGCAGTATTTGTACTGTTGTTTACGCTTTTTCTTATTTTGAGCCTGAGTAATTTGTGGAATGCTGTTCAGAGCTTTCATATCAGCTCTGAACTTCTTCCTCTGTTCGACTAGTTGACTGTTGTATCTATGTTTTGGATAGAAGTCAGGCTTATCTCCCCTCCTGTCTATTTGTTGGAACTGCGCTAAGAGTGGCATATAATTCAAGATTGAATCCTGATTAGCCCACATTTTCAAGTTCGATGCCACCCCCAGCACATCCCTCGGGTTTAAGCGTAGCCTATTTCTGCCTTGGGAGACCTGAACATCAATGCGCTTTCCTTCTGAATTCCCTCTCCTGTGGCCCGACCAGCTAAACTTTAAGAGCCTTTGGTCAATGACCTTCATTTCCACCACCTCCAGCGTGTTCACCCCTGCTGAAAATTCTCAGAAGCAAAAAAGTAATCTAAAGTAGCCTCTAAGCAAACCCCTTTCCAAGTACACTTTGCGGGAATATCACCTCTAGTGTAATTGTTGAGCATGAGTAGTTCCCTTGCTTCCATCTCCTCCATCCATCTCTGTGCCCTCAGACCTTTCGGGGCAATGAACTCCTTTGGAGATTTACTGGAGGAGCCTGTTAAATGAATGCACCTGATGTTAAGGTCTCCACAAAGTATGAGCGGGTTGTTAAAGTCTATCCTGGCCTGATCTGTAAGATCCAACACCACGGTCATGAAGTCTTCTGATTCGACTTTTATCGGATTCCAATATAGATTAAGAAGAATCAGGTGAGAAATCTGAGCTGTTATATTATCAACCAACATCGTTACCAATATTTGAGTCCAAGGGTTAGGCGAGTAGTGTTTCTGAATTTTTGCACCCTGCCCCATTTTTATTAATGTCAGGAGACCTGTTGAGGGTCTACCCGCTTGGCCGTTTAGCGCCGGATTTAAAAATGGTAGAAAAGTCCTACAGGTCGGCACCTCTCTCAGCCAAGTTTCTTGGAAACACAAAATATAAAACACAGTTAAATCCACTAGATAGGTGAAACCACTCGTATTCCACAAGCCCATCAGAAGTCTGCACTCTCCATCCGTGGACCTTAGTCTATTCCTCGTGACCCATAACTAAAACTTTCTGGAGCCACGATCAGTCTTCACTTCTCTTCTCGCACATCTGGTAGCTTTTAGAATATTCTACTGTTCTGTTGTTAAGGGCTAACCTTATGATGTTTCATTAGACCTTGAATCATAGCCGGGTTTCCCTCATTGAGAGCCGCTGAGGATGGACAGGGTTTGCTAGACTGCTCTCTACTGGGTCTTTACTCTGTACATTCATTGGTCCTTCCTCTGTTTCGACTCCAGCTCCTCAAATGCTACTTGGCCATTCAGCTTGTGTGTCAGTTCAAACCCCAGTGGTAAGACCATCGCAGGTGCCTCCCACAGTGTTTTTTTTAATTAAGTTGGATTTTAAGTGCAGCAGCACTCAATCCAACCTAGATTATTTGACGAATTCAAACACCTCAATATCATCTGAAGAGATAGAACATATAATCGGAATATGATGCAGTAAGGACGTTACATTTCTTCTATTCAGTATCAGGCCGTCATTCACATGCAAGCAGCGCTCTAAAGATATAGTTATGGCTCCCTTTTTATTATTAGCCGCGCGCTCTAAAGATATAGTTATGGCTCCCTTTTTATTATTAGCCGCTTTCTTGGCCTGATTTCTGCTAGTAATCTTTCGAGCTGGAACTGGGTGGAAGGTCAAGGGCTCCCTTTGATAGATTTTCTTTTTCCGTCGCCTCTTTTTTTTTTTTTTTTTTTTTTTTTTTAGCCAGTGTTTGAAAAGACCCCTCCAGAGATTTTAAAGAAGTCACCCTGCCCGGTTATTTCCCAATGTCGTCTTTTCTGTGTTGCGACCAGGGCCTTCCCAACACGAGCCCCTGCCTCCTTTCCAGCTCCTCGTTTGTAGATTCCACTGAGTAGATTGAAAATTCTAGGTTGGAGACTACTTAATTTTCCTCTGTCAGAGCGCTGCCTATTCTCTTGTCTCTCCCCCTGGTTTCTTCGGCCGATTTGTTTCCCCCTGTTGTTTCAAGGCAGTTATGAGTCAGCGATGATTGACTTCCTACCGTCAAGCTGTTTTGACGGTTTTACTGCTGCCAGGGGGCAGGGGGGTCTTCAGATTCCGAATGAAGGTTTCTAGAAGCATTAGAGTTAGGCCTGCTTCCAGCATCCCTATTTATTTATTATTTATTGTCTGCTGGACCATGGGTTCTGGCCGAGTGGGAATAGGTTTTTTACCCCACGTACTGCAAAGGTGTTCACGTGGCAGCCATGTTCGATTCCTTGTCACCCGGGACCATGTATTGGGCCGCCTTGCCAACTGGCAAGTGGATTTTCTCAGCGGCTCCCTCCGGTGTTGAGTGTGAAAGTAGGGTTAAGACATCTCTTCATCCAAGACTACTTGGATGGAGTCATGGGGGATTGTTGTACATTGTTGCTGAGCTGGGCACTTTGTATTGTCCTTATAATTTGGCAGCGTTTTTTCAAGATCCCCCGCAGTAGTTATTGGCTTTTTGCTGCGTGAACTTTGCCGCAGTTCACTTGTGGATCGCAGCCTGACTGTATATCCCACTACTTCCTTTTCGGGCGCCGCTCGCAGGTTGCATTACTTCTTGGATCCCTTTTCTTTTCAGTTAGACATTGCTCTTATCCATTTGTGCGAAACTAGAATAGCCTCCATCATTGCTGTTTTGTCTGAAAGTTCTGCTCGGGCTATATCACACAGGCGGTTTTGCTGCGCTTCATGATTTAGCCTGGTTTGAACTGCTGAGGTGAATGCTTCCAAATAGATCAACTTCGAGTGTACCATTGCTAGAAGGGCAGCCTGATCTTTGAAATCCATTGATTGATTAATAATGTTTTATGAAGGGGGACAGGGAGATGGTCAGCGCAGACATGACCATACCTTGGATTTGATCTGCTCAGGCACCCCTTTCCTCAGATTCCCTAGCTGGACCTCCTGGGGGAAATAAAACAAGTTGTTCAGACTTGCTGAGATTGAAGTTGATGCTGAAGTTAGAGAGATTGCTGAGGGCAGGGCGAGACGACTTTGGCAGTTGCCCACTACTTGTAGATTGGCTATAGACGAAGCAGGGTCTGCAGATGTATATACCGCTGGAGGGTCTTCAATGAACATCCCCTCCTCGCCCAATCTTTTTTGTGTATCACTTCCTTTGGGTGATTGTGTCAAAACCGGTTTTTCCCTCTGTTGATCGTTAGATACAGAGCCTGATGAGATGTTCTGGTCTGAGGCTGATTGATATTTTGCTTTCCATTGGGCCTTTTAATTCAGCGGCACTTGAATACGGGTTATGTCCTGTGAAAGTCTAGATGCCAGCATAGAGTTTGACATGGAAGTTTCATCCCTATTTCTCTCCTTTATTCTTTCCCTTTCACCCTCAGCTTTGGCGGCAATGCAGAGTTGGTGGGAGCCCCAGGTCCTCACCGATAGTCATCTCGACCACAGCTGGGTTTGCCGCCTTTCCTGGGATTAGAAGTAGCGCTGAATCCCCCCTAGTGGCTTTACTAGCAGTCGGTTATGAAGTACAACCTGAGGCTGGGGGAGAGAAGCCGTATATTAGTATTTGTATCTTTTCCTTTCTCTACGATACTCATTTTGTCCACCCGGCAGTTGGATTTAACTGCTACCAGGCCAGTGCTTTCAACACTGTCCACCACCCTGTGTGCCGTAGTCCAGTATGGAAGGAAACACCCCACCGCCACATCCAACATCTCATGGTCAGTTAGATCCAACAAGGAAGCATCTACCTGCTTTGCTAGAGTGCCGGACGCAGATCTATTTAAAGACAGCTTTGAAGAGGGGTCAGCGCTCACCTCTCTTGACTGCAACTGGAACTAGTATCGATGAGGGCTCCGGCGTCCGAGGCATCGAAGGCGTAGAGGTTAGCATTAGAGCCAAGCCTATGGTTTTCAATTGCTGTTGGGTCTGTGCTCCCGCTGCCTCTGCCTCCATCCGTTCTTTCATTCTGTGTCTCACAAAGCTTTGTTGCCTGCAAGCAGACTACTGGTGAGTCAGTAAGGTGGGAAGCGGCCACTCCTGCCACAAACTGCAGTAGACTCCTGCAACAATCCGCTTAGGAAAGGTGTTTTTAAGCAGCCTCCTCACAATAGTAGCCAGCAAGGGAAAACTGCTTGCTCCAACACGCCAACAACTGCAGTAGACTCTGCAAACTTGGGGTTAGGCTAAGTGTGAACAGAAATAAGTATGCATTCTATTGCATAGCCCGTCCCAAGTCTTCTTTTCAATAGGCATTCCTATCTCCCGGTCCCATTCCTCTTATTAGGATCTGCGGTCCGGTGCACCAAGTGTGCTCAATATAGTAGAATTTGAAGATCAGGCCACTTGATTATTTTTTTTTTTGGAAATTTGGAATATCGATTCCAGTGGTGTGGATAACCTAGCTATGGCATATTTATTGGTTGTAGTTAAGAACCCAATGTCGTACCTGTATGTACACCCCTTCTTCTAGCTGCAGATCTGCCTTGCACTATTCAAAGAAGCACATCTCTCTTTTCAAAACATGTCTCCGGCCTCCCAAGGCCTCTAGAAGCCCGCTTAGTGTACTTTGATGAATCCTGCGGAGTCATTACTGATTCCCTGGTCATGATCTCCTCTAACATGGCAAGGGAATGGCAGCTGCTACCGTATCCTGACCCTGGGGATGGTATTATGATGGAGGATCATGTGGGAGGGGACGACTATCAGGAGGAAGTGATGACCCGGCCAGAAAAGATACAGTATTCTTCCCTCCCTTGTGAAACCTATAATATAATGATAGCATACTGTCAACCTGAACAAAATTCCATTACTCCTAAAACCCATTTAACATCTTGTTATTTGAACAAAGATGTAAACCATGTAACTTAAAAAGGTTTAAAACGTCTTTGGACTTCAACAAAGCCTCACGTACTGAGACGAGGAAGAGGAGTAAGAAGTCTATGTGGAATAAAAGTAACATAAAGTTAAACGTGTGCACTAGTTGTCATCCTAACAATCAGCTGCGTGGGACACTTAAACCTGAGGAACACCTGCAATTAAGGAGAGTAGAGGAGAGCTGCAGAGCAAGTAAAGCTGGAAGTGGGCCCAACAGCAGAAGCAGACACATGGAGACGAGCCATGCTGGAGGAACCAGACTATTGCAGACAACCGCCTGCAAGCATGCTTTACCGGAGGAGTGGGAGTCCAGTGAAAGTGCAGCAGGTGCCTTGGAGGGACTGGTGGAAGGCAGACAGCTGCTGCAAGGCTTTAGGAGAGGTGGTCCTGTAGGGCTGCTTCGGTTCCATCAGCGAGTGGCTGTGAAGCTGACGTGGGAACTGAACAAGAGTCTGCATGACAGGGGAAGCCTGCCCAGAGATAAAACTTTGTCGCAGCTACACGTTACATCGGTGAAACGGCCCAGAGAAGTGGGGGGTCCCGGGATGTACCAGCAAACTTACAAACAATTGAATAACTATTTTGAATACTGATCAAATAGAGTTGAAGGTCAAAAGTTGTGACAATCCCCTTCTATGAAATGTCAATTTGGGAAAAGCCAAGAAATACTAATAAAGAAGTTGACAAACAGAACTTGAAATAATACTACATGGAGGTCAAGCCAGCGGAAAGGCCAAAAATTTCACTCAAAGGACATCATTCAACCATGTAGACAAGGAAAGAGGCTCCCCCAGCTGCCCAACAGATCATCATACATAAAACAAACAATTGATTTGCAATATTATATTTATTTGATACAAATAGAGTCTTAAAAAAGTATTAAATTGTCTAAAGCTCTAGTGCAATATACAGAATTATATCTTACAGTTGACTAAAAAGGTGCATACTGTTTGAAGTACTAATGTCAAATAATGACTGCTGCGAAAGGTCGCAAGTCAGTTGATCACATGAAACCTAAGAATTAATCTGGGCATGCCGTGGGTGGTGCCCCAAGCGAGTGAAGGGAATCAAGTGGGGGACCCCCAGTCGCTCTGACCAGACTAAATATATGAACAATCGAATGAATATCAAAAACGCAGTCAAAATCATATTGAGTCCAGAAAACCAAAAAGAAGGTTTCATTTCAATAATCAAATCAGGAACACAAAAGACCAAACTATGGAAAGAAATTGTATCAAATTCCAAACAAGAAACAGTAAAGCACACACACTAAAATCTAACTATGGGATGCTGTGCGTCAACTATTAGGGTGTCATGAAGAAGGAAAAAACAAATAATAAATATGAATGACATGGCACCATTGAAAAATAGTAGTTTCGATGGAAATAACACATCTAGCAAGACATGCAGGGGATGTCCATCTTCGTCATGACATAGCATTCCCTTGAATTTCATAGATTCTGGATCGTTCATCTGTTTTTTTCTGAACGTGCTCAGATGTAGTTAAAAGACTTTTTTGTCTTCTATATGTTTACACATTTTTGAAAATAAACACATTTTTCACCTAAAACGAGGTGTAGAAGAGAAAAAAGAAGGGGGGGAAAAAAAAAAGGAATCACATCATAAATAACAATTACATACTGGTTAAAAAGTAGATGATCTGTAAATACAGCAAGCGGGACTTCTCCCATGTCAATTGGTTTCAACAAGTCATGTGACATTCGATGGAAAAAGGGGAAGAAAAGGTAATTACCATAATCTCAATCCTGTGTGGGGGCTGATTCCGTAATCCTTTCAGTAAATCCATGAGGTAACTGTGCAGCCGCACCAAAAAGAGATCTCAAACAAATTGGATCTACAACGCAAGGTATAAATGTACAGTTAGAATTTTCAATTATCTTCTAAAGTACATAGTAATAAAATTACTAAATTGTCAAGAAATTCCTCCAGAGAACAAATGAGGCAAAGAAATCAGGTAAATTCATGCTGTCCGGTTGTTCCAGGGTCCAGGTGCAAAGGGCCCAAAGGGAATGGAATCGGAAAAAACAATCTAAGCTACAGTGTAAAGAACAATTGATAAAAATAGGAAATGAGGGCTAAGGCAATCACTGAATCTATAGGTGACTGAAGAAATACCAGATCCCAGGGTTATTGAAGATGGGTTGGTTGTCCAAATGAAAACCACTTGTACATCAAATGTATGTGAGCTGAAGCTCAAAATTAGAGACTAGAATTAGGTGGCTCACCTGAATGACCCAATGTGTGTGTTCAAAACTTTGAGAGCGTAGCGTGCAAGAAGACAACGCAGGTAGAATTCAAAATTCCAGTATAGTAGTAGTCTCAATAAGAGCACTGGATCCCATGGTCCACAGGGCTTGTAAGTTCCCCAGTTGGACAAAAGCGAACCTGATAAAGCAAATCTGCATAAATGAGTAAATAAATAAATGGATAGATACTGTTTCTATGATCATAGTAGGGTTCCACAGTATAAAATGATTCCAGAGTAAACAGGCGAATAGGTCTTAAAAGTGCCAATGCAACTCACCCAACTGCATGGTCTGACTAACATGAGAAAATAAATGAAGCAGCAAAACACTGCCATAGATTTGGCCGTCTATCAGTTGCCCGCTCTCCAATTAGCCCCAAAGCAAACAACTGGATGATTATAAACCACCGTTTATGGCTGACCCGTTCTCCCAGTTCTGAAAAGCACAGGCCAGTTTACTAAACCGTGAAAGGCTGATTGCCCGTCCATCTGTTTGTTTAAAAGTAGCCTGAAAGACCGGAGCTTTAATCTGAACGATCCTTGCCTTGTTGCAAACTTCAGGTGTCAAAGACTCCTTATCACAAGGAATCAAAGTTCAAGGCTCCCTCTAACAATTGGCAACGAAAAACAGGCAGTAATTCAAAAAACAAATCAACAAGGGACCTGCATGTTACCTGTCATTCTATCTGCGGCAATCGTGGATTGTGCTCAAGCGCCGCAAAAACGGAAATGCCGGGCCGTCGTTCCTGCGACTTGGCCTGGCTTAAATACGTGGCTGCAGACATAATGCATGTAGCCTGAGGCATTGGGCGGGTGGTTGAAGTTGCTCGCAAGGCTGTAGGCTATTAGGGACGTGTATTGTCTCGAGTATGCTGAACAGATAAGCACCTCGCCTCCATTGAGTCACATGCACGTGTCCTGGAAATGCGCCGCGATAAAATTGCAACTCGGCATTGCAAAGCCAGACAAGAACGACAAGAGAAATGAATGAAACGCAGCCGGCCCGTCCATAAAGTGTGCCACAAAAGAAAGGCCTGTGAAATGCAGGGCCGGGAACAACGGCCGCATAAAGCAAAATAGATGATTGAATAAATTTCAATTGAACAAGAAAAAGCCAAGATAAAACAGAACCAGATAAATAAGCCCATTGATAACGAAATGAACTGTGAATGTGTATCTATAGATTTAAATGTGAAAAAATTATTATAGATTTAAATGGAACCATTTGAATGTGTGAATATTCAAATGGAACCACTGGGCATATAATGCTGCAAGGTAAACCCAATGATAATCCAGCATAGAAAAAGGAAAAGGAAATGGAAGAAAAAAATAACTAAAGAATACAGGAATTGGATATAGATGGAAGTGAAACAGATGACGGGAAACAGATGGCACTATATAAAAAGAAGCATAGGCAGCCCTGCATGTATCTGGGCAAAAATAATCTATATATTGATTAATTAAATACTGATTGCCATTCTTCCTGGGCATTTATACCTGAAATGTGGCTTTGGGTGTTGTATATCCACCAATGCTCGCATGAGGCCAGTCTATTGGCCGTGGCATATTGGTCGGATCCTGCTATGCGTTGGAGACACCACCAACGTAAATCTTCGCAATTGTGAAGGTGCTCTACAAAATGAGCAACTAGTGGTGAAGACAAATTGCGGGTCCTGATTCTAGACTTGTGCTCTGATATCCTAAGTTTGACAGGCCTGGTAGTCTTGCCTATATATGTTTTCTTGCATGGGCACATGACGGCATAGATAACATTTTTTGAATTGCACGTCGTGTGCCCTCTAAGTTTCCAGGGTCTATGGTTAATGGTAACCGTATTGGTCGCACTGGTGGAACCGCACTGGCAACATGTGCCGCAAGGATAGTGACCCGTCACCTTTTCTATTCCCCACATCTCAGTTATCGTTTTGGTAGACTGTGGGGTCCGTAATCTGTCAGCCTGGGTTAACCAACCTTTCAAATTTGTGCCCTTTTTAAAGGCGAACATGGGATATTCTGGTGTATTCATTTGAAGCAGGTGCCAATGCTTGCCAATAGCTTTCTTGATTCGGGCATGGTGTGTGATAAGTCATTACACAGACCATACGTGATTGGTTCAGATTTTCACAAGTTTTTTTGGCCAACAAAATTTCACGATGTTGGTGCCTTGCCCTTTTACGCGACTGTCTTAATATATGCGAGGGATAGCCTCTCTGTGATAGTCTTTCCTCTATGATGTTGGACCGGCCACGAAATCTTTTGTCTGTACAATTTCGTCTTGCCCTCAAAAAACAGAACTTGAATACATCTCCATATATGGGATGCTAATATGGGGGAAGTTGGAACATGTAGTGCCTGAGGTCATTGAGGTATAAACTGTGAAGAAGTGCAACTGTGTTATACTTGGAAGGAAAGTGAACATTGTAGGAAGACTTTGTGGAAGAAACGCATCAGGCACTGAACCCTGTTTGGAGAGAGACACCTGCAGGAGAGTACTTCAGGGGATCTGCAAGATATAGAAGGGTGGGATTCATGACAGGGATGTAAAAAGCATATGAAAGTAAGAGACATAGTGCAAGCTACCTGGCAGGAGAGTACACCAGGAAAACTAAAGAATCAATTGAGTAGTTCCCGGCAAGGGAGTATACCAGGAAATCATTCTTTCTTGAAATAGTTGGGTGAAAGAGAAACTTTGTAATCTGAAGCAGTTGTTGAAATTAAACATTTTGCCATCCTGTAAAGTAGAACAAACTTATTTTTGCTATCCTCCAAACAGTGTTGTGGGAAAAGTCAGTGGGCCTCATCACAAGTTAGGCTGTAACCCTTAAATGTGGCGGTGCTGGTATTACCACCACATTTAAGGGCTGGCTCTCACGAGTTGGGCGCTAAATGGGCTGTTTTACCTCCAGCTTTTTTCTCGAGGTAAAAATCCCATTTAGTGCCCTGTTTTCGGCGCTATTACCGCCGGCTGTATTAGCCCGCAGTATTAGCACCGAAAATGCCCTATTGAATCCAATGGACCCGATGGAGAATGGGGATTTACTGTTAACACCCAACCCGTGATCCGGCCGTAATACCGTTGGACCGGTGGGTGCTAAGACTATTACAGTCAGGCTGTATTACAGCTGGGATACAGGCCAACTCTTGATGAGGCCCATTTTCTTTTTCATCCTGAAGAAAGTTTTATGTGAAAGAGACATTTGCATTAATCTTAAAGCAACATTGTTTGAACAGAACACTTTAAACATTCTACCTGAGACAGTTCAGGGGAAGGGAACCAACCCCTGGATACGAGGATTGTTTTGTTGGATTTATACATTTGGTTTTTACACACTTTTTGCTGAATTGGAAGGAAGACATTTACTGCGCACCTTTTGATTGTGTGTTTTAGTGCAACGGTCAGATACATTTTGGACAGAAGGCCAGCTTGCTTTAGTTTTAGTTTCATAGGTAAGGAAACTCTTGTAGGATAGGGACGGATAGGCGTTTATCCAAACATTTTTTCTTTTCATAAAAATGACTAATGTTGGCAACATTACAACTTTGTGGCTGCCTCTCATTTTGGACTCCTCACAGTACCCAGCGTCCGAACATCCTGGAGTGAAGATGACAATATCTATAAACGCGGTAAGGGGGCGTGAAAGGTTTCCAAGGTAGCTTTTGTGATCAAATTGTTATCTAGTCCTTGTGCCCTCATGTATCTGGGTAGCCAGGGTTGCGTCCGTAAATGGCGACCTGCAGTCACCTATTATATCTTGCCCAAGTAGTTTTGGAACCATTCTACCAATGGAAAAATTGCACTGCCGATAATAATTCAATAGTCTCAGGAGGGCAAACCCCCCCCCATCCCCCCCTGTCTTTAGACACATATAGGTTGTGCTTATTCACACTCAGTGCCCCTCCCACCCATATAAACATGACCAACAGGTTTTCCCATTCCTTAATGGTTTTGTTAGGTTTATGAATAGGGACTGATTGTAAAAGGTATAGCAGTCTGGGGAGAATGTTCATTGTAATTATTACCATCTGCTGAACTACGAAAGCTGCAAATTGTTCCAGTCAGTTACGTCTTTCCGAATTGTCATTATTCCGGGTGGATAATTAGCCCTATATAAGTCTCCAAGGTTGGGAGTTACCTTAATTCCTAAATATTGTATAGATCTATGTGCCCAGATGTATGTAAATTGAAAGTCCATCCCAGTTCTGACATCCAGGGAAATATTGAGGCAGAGAATTTCAGATTTCAAATGGTTTATCTTGAAACAAGAAATCGGTCCAAATCGCTTTCTTTGTCAATAGCAATGAGGGGCTCCTGGGGGTTTGTATAGTAAATTATAGTGATATGATAGTTTATTATAATCTGCAAATAAGTTGATTGTATGGTGTACTCCGCCCAAACGTTATATCCGACATAGCCTTATTAGATCGTATATATGTGGCGAGTGGTTCCATGACTAAAGCATATCAAATCAGAGAAAGGTGGCATACCTGCCTAGTACCGCTGGCTAAACTAATTGGTGCAGTGAGGTCCCTATTAACCACTAGACGCGAAGTTGGCCGTTTATAATTTGCCACTATTATATTCCTCATTCCAGGACCAAAATGGAATTTTTCTATGGTGGCCCTCAGGAATCTGCAGTCCACTCTGTTGAATGCTTTTTTGAATGTTTTCTCAGGGTCGAGTGCCACAAGAGGCGAGTGAGCAGGGGTCCTCCCTGCTTTCTCATCTAGGAGCAACACTTGTATATTATCATCTTCCTAAAATAAAACCAGATTGATCTGGGTCCACCAGGGAGGGAATATACGTATTTATCCTGGTCGCAAGTATTTTGGTAAAGATTTTCACGTCCAGATTAAGTAGGACAGCCGGTCTATATGATGAGCAGAACCTAGGTCCTTTACCTGGCTTCAGAATAAGGGTGACATGCACTTCCCTCATTGAGTCTGGAAGGTCGCCTTCCATTCTAATGGAATTGAAAACCTTTGCCAGTGGCGCAGCTAGTAACTGGCTCATTGATCTTTAAAATGGGGCCTTCAGGACATCAGGGCCAGGTGACTTATTTAACTTCAATGATTTTATAGCAGCCAACACTTTATGTGGCTGTATTGGAGAATCAAGATGACCGCTACAGACTATGGATAATTTACGGAGATCCACCTGATTTAAGTAGGAAAGCTGCAACGTGGGATCAGATGCAATTGCAGCATATAGATTTGAGTAGAACTCATGAAATACCTCGCTTTTCTTCTGTTTGCCATCATGTTCCTCTCCTTTCTCATCTAAGACTGTATGAATGAAGGATTCCCCCGCCCCGACTCTCAGAAGATAGGCAAGGAGCCTCCCCGGTTTGTTGCCATATTCAAAATAGCCCTGTCACAATCGCATAACGTGCGCTCTGCTCTCTGGGATCTCATCAGATGGAGCTCATTTTTGGAGGCGGCTACTTGCCTGACTGTAGTTGTGTATGGGCATTGCCGGTACGCTTTATCATGTCCCCTAATATCTTCTAAAAGTTGCTTTTCGGTGTGCCCTCATCAGTTTCATAGCAGCAGCACTGGCTATTGTACTGCCCCTTGCCACCACTTTTAGGGAGTCCCAATCGTTACCTAGAGATGTGTCTTTTGTATGATAGAACGACATGTAATCTCGAATTGTTTCAGTTCCTCTAGACACACTGTATCCCTCAGGATACCGGGGGTAAGTCCCACATGGGGGGGCTTTTTTACGAATAGAAAATTACAGAAAGTTAGCTTTAACCATATCATGCTCCGAATGTGTCATGGGTTCCAGAGTAGTTTTCTCAAGTTGTTGCATAAGACCTGCTGAGGTAACGATAACATCTATTCTGTCGGCTGATGTATGTATGTGTGAATAATGTGAAAAGGCCTTATCAGTTGAGTGATGTGTACGCCATACATCGACAAGATTGAGCTCCGTATAACAGCATTTCAGTTTGTGTAGCTGTGTCAATGTTTGAGTATGTGCTTCCAACTGATCTGTCCATTGAGCCTTCCATGAGCAGGTTTATATCGCCCAATATCATTATTTTGCTTTTGCATATGGATATAAGAGTCTTGAGGAAGGAAATCATAAACATTTATTTTGTCGTGTTAGGTGCATAAAAGGAAGCAACAGTGACTCTTCTACCCCGCAAGTCACCCTTTAGAATAATACATCTCCCTATGGGGTCTTTTTTGCTGTACATCTGTTTGAAGGCCATGTCCTTGTGAAACAGAAGGAAACAGAAGGGCCACCTTGCTCTCTTAGTATCTGCTGAAGCATGATATTTTACGTGATAGTCTCTATGTCGCAGTTGAAGGTAGTCTAAGCACTGCAGATGAGTTTCCTGCAGGGCTGCCACTCGCACATGTCAATGTTTTAATTCCGTAAATAGTTGTAACCTCTTATTAGGTGTATCCCATTGAGGGAGCCAACGACGTCGACCTTGATCATTCAACCCACTTCTCTCATTACCTGGGCCTAAAGATTGATATAGTTGCCATAGGTGATGCCTGTAACTTCTGCCTTTGTGTGTGCTTCATGACTTGTACTAGTGGTGAAAGTGTCCCCCCGATAATGTGGTTTTATAGTCGTGCCATGGTGCCCTAATAACAGCTCTCCCCAAAGGTGCAGTGATTAACCTTGGGAGCACTACCCGCCCCTGCCCAAGCGTCCATCCTGAATGTTCTTTAACGTGAGGAAGAGGTGGTGGGTATCCATCCCTCCCTTTCTGTCTTTATTTCTCAAAGTTCGAAGGGTGTCTTCCGTGAGCTGTGAGTCAATTTCGTCCTCGTGGACTCTCTCAGCCCATATATGCAGCAGTATTTATACAGTCTTATCCCATAGATTTTCTGCGGGGTTTGGTGCACCGCAGTTCTCTCTGTAGCCTCTTGTCTAGAATGCTCCCCAATGTGACTTCTGGTGTCTGTTCCATATTCTGCGTAGTAAGGCCCAAAAGCTTAGAGCCCACCTCAGCTGTGAGTACTGTGTGTATTCTGTTCTCCATTTTGAACTGTCGACCAAAGGGATTTATCCACTTATATCTAATATCTCTTTTTCTGAGCTCCCCTGTTATTAGTTTAATTAGTCTCTTAGTTAAGTTGATGTGCATGACATCCTGTAAGACCTGAATCATGCTGCAATGAAAGGATATCCAATTTCAGCCCCAAAATCAGGTCCTTTACATTTTAGCAACAATGGCCCTCATTATGAGTTAGCCGGTCCGGATTTAACGGTGCTGGTAAAAACGTACCGGCACAGTTTACCGGACCGACTCATTTCCACCCGCGATCCCGAAACACCATCACTGCAAAGCGACCCCTGCGGTGTCAACGCACCCGGTAGCTCTGTGGGCGGAAACAGCGCGACAACTCGCCGGTGCACCCCTAGTCACCGGCAACGCGCAACACTGTGCACATTACGAGTAGCACAGACACGGAAACACTGCCACAAAAGTGGCGGAAACCCAGTGAACACCGTGGCGGTATCGCCAGCACCGGGGCCATGGCGTTAAACAGTGGCAGATGAGCTGATACAGGCCCCTGGTGTGCAAAATGAGGCCAGCAGAACCTCATAGGCCACTGGGAGCCTACAAAAGGCTCACACCTAGGCCACCTTGCAGCACAACCATGCTGTCAGCCGCTGTAGCAGCATTTGGTCTAGGGAACCTACAAGCAGCAGTGCACATCGTGGCAGCAGTGGGGCAGAAGAGGAGGAGGCACAGGAGGTAAAACGCGAACCCCGTGCCCATCCCAAACATAAATGTGCAGTAGGCACCACCCCATAGGCAGCCAGCAATACCCTGCAACAGGGCCACACCCTGGAACCTGACCCCAGGTCAAATCCACACACTATACAGGCTTGACCGGGCCTCAATCATATCCATCGTCACCCTGATTGAAGAGGACATCAGCAGCCGCATTGGCATCCAGACTGCAACCCCCCCCCCCCTGCTGAAGGTAGTCTGCATTTCCTTGGAACCGGGACATATCAGCACACTGTTGGGGAGCTGCACGGGCTGTCACAACCCTGTTTTTCCAGAATACTGGTCCAGGTACTGGATGCGCTGCTGCGCCATGTGTCAGAGTACATTTCCCTACCCGGTAACCCTGCCCAGGTCATTGCCACAAAGTTGGCCTTCCATGCCATTGCAGGCATGCTCAACTGCATAGGTGCAATAGACTGCACGCACGTAGAGTTGACAGTTGGACATGCAATCGATGCGGAAGCAATTCCGCTCACTGAATGTGCAGATGGTCTGCGATGCCAGACAAGTGATCACCCATTGCTGTGCACGTTTCCCGGGGTCTACACACGACTCAATGGTCTTGGGGAATTCTACATTGCCACGCTACATGGAACGCTATGCGGGACAAAACACATGGCTATTGGGTGAGTACAACTGCCAATGCATGGCCCCTGCTATTGAGGGGGGCGGGGGGTAGTGAAGGGCCACAGCGTCCCAGGCATTGGGGTGAGTACAACTGCCAATGCATGACCCCTGCTTAATGTAATGGACAAGCACCAGATTCCACACAGTTCAATGTGTAAAAATTGCACATGCCCTGCCTACCTCCATGCACACCCCAGCCATGGGGTGGCACTACATGCAATATCGACATGAGGATGTGAGTCCCTCCCCCGCCCAATGTACCTCTTCCTCGCCCATGCACAGGATGTGCGCTCGTGCAGTGTGCATTGCTCACATCTGTACAGTGACCTGTATCTGCCTGATGCAGGTCTGCCCATCACATCCCAATGCCATAGGCACCCACCACATCTCAACCCATGGGCATTGACACGTGCGCAACATGTCGTTGCCCAATATCAATCCATGAATGTAACCATCATTGACCCCTGCATGGTAATGTGATCCAAGTGTGCTCTACAGATGTATGACTCAACGGATTACCAAACGCGGCATCATTGTACTGCATCTGATTCAGACAGTAATACCACGAACACTAACATGTGCCCTTGCTTACACTCCCATGCAGGTGATGCTGGATATGCAGTCACGCCATGGCTGATGACGCCCATACGAATGCCAAGGAACAGGCATGAGGAGGCCTACAACAGGGCACACGTGGACTACTGAAGGCCAGGTTCCGCTGCCTGAGCCGATCTGGTGGCTCATTGCAGTACAGCTCGGTGAAGACAGGGAAAATAGTAATTGCATGTGCGATGCTGCACAATCTGTGCATACGCAGGAACATTCCACTGCCCCTGGACATCGAGCCTGATGATGATGATGGTGATGGGAGGGGTGCACTGCCAGGCCAGGGTGCCATTGATGGACAACATGCACGTGCAGCATTCATCCACAATTTCTTTTGATACACTTCTTATGCACATTCAGCACTTCATGTGGTGGTACAACATTAAATGGTTTGTAGACACAAGAAATCAAGATTTTCGACTCGTCATTTGCATTTTCACAATAGTGTATTTACACGTTAACAGGGGTGACGGGAATTGGATAGGAATCAAGTACACACGTGCCCCCCCACCTTCCCAACGTTCCCACCCACCAACCAGGCCCCAACGGACTTACCCCACGAAGGACCACTCCCACCTCCCCAACTTATCCACCCACCAACCACAACCCCATCACAACTGTTTGGATGACAGTTCAACAATGCACACCCTATTTCCGTACATGTCCTTTCCGAATGGCCCTGACAGCCGGGAAGACCACCTCAGGGGACTACTGGCCACCAAACTGGAGGGTGTGCTGCTGGCAGATGGCACTGCCGGGTTCGCAGGTGGCACATGACCCGGGAAGGCCTGTTGGGCAACAAGCATTGTCTCTGTGATATTTGACATAATATTATTACCCTCCCTGTCACTCCGTGATAGGACCATGTTCGTTGTTGCAAATCGCACGATTGCATGTGATAGCCGCTGCACAGAGGTGGCACTTCTCTCCCGTTGTAGTCCAGCCTCCTCACGCTGTAGTCTGGCCTCCTCTCGTTGCAGCTTCGCCTCCTGGAGTTGTTTCTTGCTTGCTAGGCTTGCTTGGTGCTCCTCAATGCACAGAAGGTGGGCGCTGAGTTCCATGAGTGAAGGTGTGGGGGAGTGCAATGGACAGTGGGGTCTCATGGGGCTGAATATGGCCACCTGTTTGGGAGTGCTGTTTCCCCCGTCATCCACATTGTCGGGTGCATCAGTGCCCTGTTCCCCTGGCGCACTGTCGACGTTGGCTGCGTCATTATCACTTTGAGTTGGTCGCCCACTGATGGGTGCGACAGAAGTGGCAGCAGGTGTGTCCTCGGTTGCCACGTTCTGCACTTCGGCTGCAGCCGGGATGGAGGTTTCCGTAGCCACCGTCGGCGTGACAGATGGTTGTGTGGCAGAGGTGGTGGCAGTGGCATCCCGGGATGGCTGTGTGCGACGGCCACGTGCAGTCCCCCTTGTTGTTGGGTGTTGTGCCGAGTCACTGTCGGTTGATGTGCCTGAGGGGGGATGTAGGGCATGCTGTTAGTTGTGTGGCAGAATGTGAATGGGGCAATCAAATGCAACACACTCCTCATACTTGGTCCACTTGCATGTACACACATTTGATGGGTGATGCACTGAGGTGTGTGGATCACGGCTTGTACGCCGTCTGCTTGTCCTGGTGGTGTTGTCACATGGCCGTGTTGCGTGTGGTGTGGTCATTGTGGATGTGTTGTGTGCCTCTAGTCCCTGACAAGGGGGGGAGGGGGTTGTGGGTCGTTGGTGGATGTGTTGTGTGCCTCTAGGCCCGAAGTGGGGGGTAGGAAGGGTTGTGAGTCATTGGTGGATGTGTTCTGTGCGTCTAAGCCCTGACCTGGAGGTGGGGGGGTTGTGGGTCATTGGTGGATTTGTTATGTGCCTCTAGGCCCTGACTGGGGGGGGGTTGTGGGTCATTGGTGCATGTGTTGTGTGCCTCTAGGCCCTGACTGGGGGGTGGGGGGATTCCATCATTCACACTCATGACTTTGCACTCTGTGTACTTACCAGCCTTGGCAGGATTTGCCGGCTCCGACCTCTGCTCCGCCAACTCCCTCGATTCCCCTCGAGGTGCATGACACTGCTGCACCTCTCCTCCCAGGTCTGCAGCTTCAGGGGTGAAGCAGGCCCTTTTCCTGTGCTGGTGCTGTGCTGCCGGTGTGCTGCCATGAGGTTGCGTACACGCAGCCGCAGATCATCCCAGCGCTTGTGGCAGTCTTTGACAATGCGCACTGTCACGCCGACTGCTGTGCACTTCTGTTCAGCTGCTGCTCAAATTTTTGTGCGCCGCTGCTGCGCCTTTGATCGGCGCTGAAAAGCAGTGGCGCATTGTCAACAATGTGCTCGACCAGCACTGTTAGTTCAGCCACGCTGAAGCAGGGTTTGCGCTGACGTGTGGCTGGTATGCAGGATGTCATCCTGTTGGTTGTCCGGATCAAGTCACAGTAGGTGTAGGCCCAGTGGTTGCTGAGGATGGCAGTGGATTGTGGTTTAAGTAATGGCCGCTGCTCTCTTTCCGGTTTTCGCGATCAGTGTTTCCGGGACCGGTATTTCCGTGTCCGGGACAGCAGTGGCAGATACAGATGTACCGCTGCCGTGTTGCACGGTGCATCCGTCTCCGTGGGTGTTTGCGTTACGGCAGTGACACAGTTTCCGCAATGGTCTGGTGTGCGCGACTGACCACCCGTAATCGCGCCTTATCACTGCATGCTTGCTGTTGCGGAAACGGTGTCCCCGCCTTCACGGAAACATCGGATTCCGGACTGGCCAACTCTTAATGAGACCCGATGTCTTGGGTAGAGCGCTCTCTGTCAATTCTGATGAGACCCACTCCGTGCACTCTATTTTGATATCAGTTTGAGGGCAGTCGGAGAGTATCTCTTTGAAAACCTGGATTATACAGGTTTCAATATAGTCTCCTTCATCACCTTCCTTTTGGAATCGTATTCAGAGATTGTCCCTTCTAGCCCTATTTTTCTGGTCATCACGCTTCATTTGGAGGGTTTTGGTGGTCTCTTGCAGCAAAGCTAGAATCTCGTTAATTATTCATCCTGTCGATTAACAGGGGGCGGGGGGGTTAACGCTTGTAGACGATATGTAGACACTTATTGCTCTGAGTGGCCATGCTGGGGATTTGGTGATGGGAGGAGGGTGGGGGGATAGTGTGCTGGGGGAGTTGGTGGTGGGAGGTATGTGCTGGGGACTTCGTGGTGGGAGGAGGGTGGCGATATAGTGTGCTGGGGGAGTTGGTGGTGGGAAGTGGGTGGGGGATAGTGTGCTGGGGATTTGGTGGTGGAGAACAGGGTTAGGGGATAGTGTGCTGGGAAGTTGGTGGTGGGGGAGGGTGGGGATAGTCATGGCACAATAAAGCAGTTGAACTGCATCAATGCAAAGACCTTCATGATTGTGTCATTGTGGAGTTTATTTACAGAAGTGACAGTCACACAGTGGTGCAAGGCTTGTGCCAGGGAAATGACTTAGAGGAAATTGTCAATCAGTGCCTGGCAAGCCAGTCTCCCATCCCTTGCGTCATCCCTGACGTTGCCTGATGTGACCCCTGCCTCAGGAACTGCGTCATCATCATCTGTGGGTAGCATGTCCACGTCAGGGGGTAGGGGGACATTCCTCCTTATGCAGATGTTGAGTAGCATGGCACACACAAGCACTATTTTCCCTACTTCCCCCGGAGCGTACATAAGAGCTCCGTCTGTACGATCTAGGCAGCGAAAACGTGCCTTCAGGAGTCTGAAGGTGCTCTCAATGCACATAGGTCCTGCAGTGTGCATGGTTTTAGGCTATATCATGCCGTGTCCATGGATCACGCACAGGGGTCATTAACAAGCCAGCTGCGGGTATCCAGAGTCACCTACATGGGGAGAGGCACAGACATAAGTCACTGTGAAATGTGTGGAGGTGGACTTGCATAGTATCATGGCAATGGTCATCATGTGCATGCATATGGGGCTTCATCCTATGGCATGTGCCCGTACAAATGTCTGTTTATGCTGTGTCACTGATATTATGCATTGTTTTGGCATTACATGCACCCTGTTACTTTGCAGCAGAGGTTTTGTGATGTCTGTCAGTGACATGTGTTCCAGGTGGGTGCATTGTTTCTGTGTATTGCTCTTGTGCATGTGGCATGCTGGGTTGCCTTTCGGCCTACCCTGTGCTTCTGGGGGAAGTGGGTCAGCATTGCGGGGTGGGTGTACATGGGTGTGGCACTGGCAGTGAAGCGTTTGCGAGATGCAATGTGGCACTTTGTTTTTGCTTTGGATTATGCATGATGCATTGTGATAACTGTAGTCATGTGTGTGGTATGATTTGCTACTGTATGTGTTCATCAGCATGACCATCCAGGTGTGTTGTGTTCAACATATGCATACTTCCTATACTGTACTCTGTTGTTGGTGCCGGAGCTGGCCGGGTACTGGTTTTGCATTTCCTTGTCATGCCGTGCTTTGTGTCATTTCCCCCCCCTCTCCCAAGCCCCCTCCTCAATTTGGTCAGGTGCTCCCCAGTGCATACATGCTTGCAGTTTTACTCACCCCCTATCCAGGTCCGTTGTGCTCTGTGCCTCTCCATGTCTCCTGGCAGTGTGCTGTTATGTAGGACCATGGAGTCGTGGGTGGAACCTGGGTAGCTGGCACAGCAGTGGGTGATGGTGATGTTGGGGTTGCAGGTCACCTGAAGATTGAGGGAGTGGTAGTGCTTGCGATTTCGGTACACTGCTGTGTGGGCCCAGGGGTGGGGGGCACCAACGCGTCCTGGGTGCAGTCCAGGACCGCAATCATATAAGGCAATTAGGCTACGGCATAGAACTTTGCCTTCATGGCACTGACCTGGGCTATGGTGATGGACAGTGAGATGTGGTGTTGCACATGCCGCAGGAGGGCATCCAGCAAATGGGCAAGTACTGTGCAGAATGTGGGCTATGCCATGCCATGCATCATGGCCACGGAGTGCTGGAAGGTGCCAGTACCTAGGAATTGTAATACTGACACTACCTTGAGCAGTGGGGGCACAGCTGTACAGATATGTATCCTGCTCCCTATGTCCTCATGTATTGTACTGAGCCGCACAGTGATTGTCTGCCTGTTGAGGCAGTACAGGGTCACCAACTGGGTGTCAGTGAGGTTCCACAGTAAGGGCCTGACCCTGGGGGTGGATGCACGCCTTTCTTGGGCTCTCCTCCTCGTCCTCCTCTCTCCCCCTGTACTCCCTGTGCCCTGGCGGCCTAGTTGTCCTGCATCTCTACTTCCAGGTGCAGCATGAGCAGCTGCCTTGTCCCAGCTCACAGTGGCTAGTGGCTAGTGGCAGCATGACGTTGGAAACAGTGTTTGGGGTAGTGGTGTGCCTTATGTAGCCCTTGGGAGTGCATTGAGATCACCTGTGGCTTCATTTCAGGCTCCAGCTGGAGGTTACTGCGCCGTGTTTTCGGCACTAATACTGCCGAACATGGACTTGTGATGCAGCTGTAAGAGGCATTGCAGCAGATTCAAACTCCTTTGCACTTCCTTCCCCCTCGGCGTGTTTCTCAAAAGTAGACAGTTGTTTCACAGGTATAGGGAGGAAGGACTGCGTGCCGGCCTCCTTCACCTTCCGGGCAGGTTTGGTCATTGCAGCTGCTGTATTTCACTATTTCTTTCCAGTGCTAGACATTCTTTCTCATGCGCCGCATGTCTGTGCATAACATATCTGTAGCACTCTTTATGACCTTTTGACTCTTCTGATTTTGTGATATTCTCTTTGTTTGGTGTTCTCCGCCCTCTTTGGTCTGTTGGTTTTCCATTTCACTTTGTTGACCTGCATGATTTCCTTCTCTGAGTTCTTTTCTTTCATGCTGTATGCTATGTTCTGGATTTCCTCTAATATGTCGTTTTTCATTGTTACATTTTCTCTTGATTTTCGAACTCCTGCATCCTACTACCACTGAGTCTCTTAACATGGTGTCCAGCGTGTCCGCAATGTGGCAATCTGTCGCTACCTCTCTTTGCACCGTGAGGTAGTCATTCACAGGTTCATTCACTGCTTGTTTCCTTTCGTAGTAGTGTAACCTGTACCTCAGTTTGTTCCTTCTAATGTCAAACCTTTTCTTTAGTCTTTTTAAGGCTTCTCCCTATATTTGATCCATCTATTACCTTTTATACTGGGAATGTTTGAAATATTTTCTGGTCTTCTATCCCCAATGTATTCGTCAGAATGGCTGCTTTTCTTTTTTCACTCAGTTCTGGAAGCCCTGACGCTTCCATATATACATTCAAGTTGTGTAGGCTGCCTTGTTGCCATGGAATGGTTGGTCTGCCTGGATTTTGCAGAAATGCTGGTGGAGTTCCCACATGCTCAGCCATTTTCTCCCTGCTTCTTTGTTTTCTTTTGTATGCTGCTTTACTGACACATGGATGTATGTTTTCCTTTGTGTGTGCTTGCTATTTTTTTTCATCAGGATCCTATCCTCGTCCCCATTGTGGGATGTATCCGTCATTCCATAACGCTCTCACGCGCAGCATGGAAGGATGCAGGTCTCTTATTTGGTTTGCACATTAATTTCAATATAAGTGATAATTTGCGCAGACACGTTTTCTTTTTGTAGAGAGTTCCCTGTGGAGCTGCAGCTCCTAGTGTCTGGCTCCCTCCTGGCACCACTCTCTCATCAAGCTCTGTGGCAGGATCACGTGGAGCTCCGGAATCGCTCACATCTCTGCAACACTACATCAAGTTGTACTATTCAATGTTTATATATATTTTTTAAGCACTTAAAATGTCAACTTTCAGTTGCTTCAGAGCCCTCCATCCTACTGGCGAAGTAGGAAATTATGTGTGCAATTTTCTGCCCAGTCTTCAGTCTATGCAGCCCTAAGATGTTCTGTCTAGAGGCAGTGGACACAAAGAAACGGGTACATTGGTGGTACCCAGAGGTGGAGTTTCCTCTCAGGCTGGGATGGTTGGAGGACTGAGGGCGTGCCTATGGTTTTAAGTGAGGTTTTAAGCAGTTTTTCGACTCTTTGGTAACTCATTTTTTCCTTCGGTACTGGTTAAAATATTCCTTAGCTAGGCACCTTGATCCTTGTATTTTGCCCTGAGTTTCGTTTGCCTTGCAACTTGATAGCAGTCTAGGGCTAACTGCTTCTGACTTCTTCATTGGGATTAATGGCTCTGTTGCCACCCGATACTTCTTTTGCTACAAACTTTAATTTTCTGGGTTTCACTTTTGCCATTTCCTGCACCACTTTAAGTATTCGTTTTTTTTATAAATTTTTGTTAGCGGGAAAAGGTTACTAGTTTGTGTTCATCACCATAGAATGCAGATAATGTGTCTGTAGACACACAAACACACACATACAAATCCACGCCCCACTCCCATCCCCTGCTTTGGCCACTACATCTTTATTATAAAGTAGTTTTATGTTTCCACTTTGGGAAACTGTTAAACAATTTATATGGACAATGATATAGAGAATAATATATGTCAAAAACATAATCAAATATTTAGTGTCCTGTTGCACAGTTGACACACTTATTTTACTAAAATAAAATGTGCATTTATTTCCTTTTTGTACTGTAGCACAGTCACACAGAAACATGTATATGTTAGTAATATTTAAATGCAATGGCATATGAATTGTTAAGTACCCTTTTTCTTTTATAGGATGTCTCGTATAGTTGCTCTGCCATTGCCTTGCCCTGTTGAGCTGGGCACAGTGAACAACAGTTGCATTGAAGCTAAACTACACGAGTATGTAACTCAAGGAAATCACATTAAAGTGAGAAAGATTCTTAAAAAAGGTGAGCAAATTGTTTCCAGAAATCTTTTCGCTGTGCACCGTAAATAGTCACAAGTTGAATGTGTTTGTCTATTTGTCAAGTTACTTTCTTTTCTTTTTTAGTAGTGTGTTAGGATGTTACTTGTACAAAATGTTATTCATAGTGGCTATATTTACACTACACACAATATTATTTCAGCAAACTACAAAGATAGAAGAACACATTTCCTTAAAATGCCAATTGTAGATCCTCAATCAAGCAGAAATCTATGAGCCTGAAACTTTGACTGGAGTTGTGCCTTATTATGCGATTCGTCCTAACTACAGTGACAACATCACTGCAGTCAAAAGTGGATGGGTTCTTTTGACTTGTCACCTTTACTACTCCACCTTACGTCTAGTGAATTTGTTTATTGACTTAGAGACCATGTCCTGCCCCTCCCTGTGGTTGTGCTGAGAGTATGCATTCCAGGCTTGGACAAGGTTCATTTTAATTAAATGAGTTTCCAAACACCAAAAAATGTTCTTTTTGAATATAAAAGTAGATGCATAATGGAACTTAAAAAAGGAGGCTATTCCGGGGGGCGATGTGGTGCGCCGACGAAGATGGCCGCTTAAGAGCTGAGCTCCGCAAGAAATAAACTAAATGCTCGTAATTATATCCTGCAGATTGCCTGAACCTCTGGCGATTAGAAGCAAATGCTATGAGTAATGAAGAGCTTCTGCATCAGCTGAGCAAGTTTAAGACAAAACCGCGCTGTGAATCGCCTGAAACAACAGCTGGTTTGTTTGAACGGCCCTGGAAATGCCGCGAGGACCCTGCGTCAAAACTGGAGGCTCCGACACGGCAGCAAGCTGGGAGGCGCACAAGGGTCCCGTCCCTCGCAAGGCAATACTGCTTGTTCCAACTGAGGTCGCCTCCATCATATGAACCAACCTGCTGAATGCAGCGTGAAGGCCGGAGCCACAGTCACGAAAGGTATGTGACGGTGCCCCCCTGCTCAGAGCCACCAGGCAGATTGCGGTACAGCTGGAGCCGAGAGACCCCACACATTCAAGGCGGGGGCGAGCAGGTGGGAGGGGATGGCCGCTCATTAACAAGATAGATATCCTGGAGAGAACGACTGCAAGCGCACGCAACGGTAATACGCGGGCATAGGCAGCGTGTTCGAAAGGCCACCAGTAAACCGCAGCGTTGGCCCGCTCTTCTGCAACATGGGCCCGCGCTGCCTTAGAGGGAGACTTAAAGTAAAAACACTTGACTCCGATGGGCGCATGGGATCGCGGTCCGCGCTGCTGGAAGGGTGCTGAAATAAGGCAGCAGGCATGTGCTTGCACAGCGACACGGCCCCACGCCAACAAATCTGAAGCCCTACACAGGGTATATTCGGAGCACCGCAGGACCAGCAAGTTGGCACCTGCCATACAGCACACTGCTATCAGTCCCGGAGGGGGAGTGGCCCCATAACATCTAGGGCCTTAGACTGTGAGAAATGCAATAACAGCACGAGGAGCCTGGCCAGGGCTACCGGAGAAATGTAGAGATCACTTGATTACACAACAATACGTCCCCACGGGGCCAATGTTGCAGACCTGCACTGCATAGGCCCAGAGCACAGTACTGGTTGTACGTGGGTATCCGCAATATTAAGATACTGCTACTGAACGGGACTGTCCCCACAACATCAAGGCCCCTAACGTGTGAGCAGTGTGTGAAAAGCATAGTGCTCCCGCTCAAGGCACCCTGGTGACACCCTGGTGACCGCGCAGCGTGGACAGGCTCGCATAATAAACAGTCATAAAGATAGCCGGCCTGCTGGAGGTGGACATGACACGAGGTGCAAAAAGTAACCAGAAGGGCCCCGTGGATGCCTACACAAACATGAACACCACAGAGGAAACGGAGGGGACCCATCAGAACTCTCCAGTGGCGAGACAGGCCCATACAGAAATGAATATGGACTCATATATGGCAGCACTGCAAGCTGGCTTTTCTGCAGTGAACAACAAACTTGACGATATAGGGAGCAATATGGTCTCCATACGTGCTGACCTGCAGAAGGTATACGCAAGAGTCACAGAGGCAGAGAGCAGGGTGAGTCCACTGGAAGACACAGCTGCCACACATGGCAAAGACATTGAGGGCATTAAAAAAAAGTCTAAAAGCGGTGCAGGGTCAATGCAAGGACCTAGCGTCCAGGTCACGCCGTAACAACGTTCAGGTGGTGGGCATGGCCGAGGGGTCCATAAACGTGTCAATGGAAGTGTTCCTGGAGGAGGCACTGTGCAGAATGTCCCGGAGGTGCAATTCTAACCACAATTCCTCGTCGAGAAGACCCATAGATCACTAGCCCCCACTGCCCAAACCAGAGGCCACGCCACGCACTATCACCGCTCACCTACTGAACTACCGTCACTGGGATTTGATACTCCGCTTATCACGAGAAAAGGGCACCTTGTCTTATAATTCAGCCAGAGTCAACATCTACCCTGACTTCTCAAATGGGGTCCAAGCTGCCCGACGCACACATGACCAAGTTAAGAAGGCACTCAGAGATGGTAAGATAGCCTATGCCATAATGTTCCCAGCTAAGCTCCGAGTATAGCATGCGGGCAGGGCCCATTTCTTTGAATCCCGGGAGGAGCCATGACCTACATTGAGCAGAAAATTGCGTCTCTGCTTAATAATGGCTGACATTTGCTTCTATTCACCACAACATGTGCATAGTCCATATTTACTTGGCCCACAAGGGCATCAGTACCAAGAGGTTCTCCTAATCCGCTAGATTCACATGATGTGGCTCATTCTGGTTGAAAGTATTGATGCTACTTCTTGCGGCCACATGGTGCCACCCACTGTTACAGACAAGGAAGTTGATGTTTGGGGATACACTGTCCAGTTGTGGGGATGGTGAGGGAGGGAAGAGAGTGGGGCTAATTGGTGTTTGGTTACTTGGAAAAACTGACGGTTGGGAAAAATATAAAACTTAGAGTGTATACAATGGTTGTATATTATGCATATACAGATGTTAGATGGCGCTGACTGGGTTGAACCATACGATTAGACTCCTTACCTGGAACATCAGCGGGTTGACCAATCCTATAAAAGCACAGAAAATCCTGGCATATGCCAAGAGGCATAAGATTAATGTCCTGAAGCTGTAGGAAACACATGCCACACAAAGGGTGGTGGCCGCGTTTGCTTGAGACGGGCCCGCTGCGAGTGGGTACTCCACGCAGTCCAGGTGCGTGTTTACCCTTATACACCAACGCACAGGGTTTCAATTTACTAAATTTATGGTGGACTCAGGGGGGGCGTTACGTGACCATATGGTGCTTGTTAGGTAACCAAGATGTTATACTGGTCAATGCATATGGCCCAAATGCAGACAAGCCTGACTTTTACCTGCACATCATCGACCAGATATTACCACAGGGTGACTCCAAAGACTCCAGGGTGGGAGATCTCAACACCATACTTAACCCGCAAAAAACAGAACAGCTAGGAACCCCAGGGCACACACCAAAGCGGCGCAGGCAATACTTCGGGGTGTGTCCTATATCCCTCTCACGGACACGTGGAGACAGCTGCCCCCCACATAGAGGAGTATACCTTCCATTCCCAGTGCATAATTCAAGCTCATGCATAGACTACTGCTGTGTTCCTCTGCATATATTCCCCATGTAAAAGAGTGTGCCAACCTCCCACGAACGCTGTCGGACCACTCATCAGTACTGTTGGAACTGGGCTTGGCTGGCCTGGAACAGGGCCCACGCCTATGACGAATGCCCCCGGCATTGGTGCAAGATGGGGCTATCATCGAACCCTTGAGGATTGATATCAGATTACTTTGACCGCAACATGGAATCAGTGGGGTCTGTGGCCATTGTATGGGAATTGTTTAAGGTCTGGCTAAGAGGTAATTTATTGTCACAGGCACATGGTACATGACGGACGATCAGAACGAAACTGCACCACATGGAAACTACTCTTCACTGACCCTGGGAGATGAGACACTCGTGCCTTTGCAAGAACAGTTGGAGAAATATAAGAGTCTTGCAGACCGGGAAATACTATACATTACCCGCCCGATGAGGGCCAGGAGATACAGTGAGGGGAATAAGGTAAGCAGGACCCTGGCCAATCTAATTAAAGCAGAACATAACATTAAACCAATTAAAAGTATTGTTGGAGGCGATGGGACAGTTCACACTGAGTCCAGTGAGATTAATAGAGTCTTCCTAGAATTCTACGCAACACTATATGCAAACTCAGACCAGGTATCAACAGTTGAGCTAGAGCAATACATGGAATTGTTTCCGCTCCCCAAACTGGAACAAGAGGAAAGAGAACTATTGTAACTCCTCCTTACACTAGAGGAAATTGGGCAGGCAAGAAAGGACCTGGCAGCAGGGAAGGCCCCCAGACCCTACTGTCTCCCGGTAGATTTATATAAATGTTACATGGCAGAACTGGCCCCTAAATTACTGGAGGTGTGGGAGGAGGCCCTATCAACAGGAACACTACCCTTGTCCATGAGGGAAGCAGTTATCACGGTCCTGCTCAAGCCGAACAAACCTCTGCATGAACCCACAACCTACCGCCCCCTTATTGCTGATAAACACGAACACCAAAATATTTGCTAAAGCTATTGCGAACAGACTATTACCCTATATGAATAAGCTGGTACACCCCGACCAGTCAGGATTCATCCCCACGAGATCCACCTCACTGAACCTACGTGGGTTATTTGCCATAATATCCCAACTAGACCCTAAAGCAAAGGTGATGGCGATCTCACTAGATGCTGAAAAAGCATTTGATTTGGTATCCTGGAAGTATATTTATGTAATGTTAGGGCGACTGGGTTTCGGTTCAGGTTTTATACGACTACTATACAAGGACCCCAGTACTAGAATTAGAACAAACCACACCCTATCCCCCGGATTCTTACTACATAGGGGAACATGCCAGGGTTGCCCATTACCCCCCTCAATTTCGCCCTCCCTATAGAGGGAATGGCAGCGTTTATACGACACAGACATATATGTCGAGGTGTACGTATTCGTGCTCCCTCCACCCCCCAATTGATCTTGCTTTACGCAGACGACACCCTACTGTACATTAGAGACCCCGAAATTAATTTGGCCCTGGTAATGCTAGATGTAAAAGAATTTGCTAAACACCCCGGGTACAAAATTAACCCAGCCAAGTCAGAAATTATCCCACTGACACAGGGGACTGTACACTCTGATGCCATGGCAGACTTTGGTTGGCCCCCATGCTCTGCTCGCTACCTCGGTGTCATTATGGCCACCGACAGACATACTAGGTGGGGTGACAAACCTTGTTGAGTGTGGGCGCTGGCAGTTGGTGCTTATCCAGTTTCTTGTGAGGTTGTCTTTGTACTTTGTTTAGGCAGTTTGTTGGAATTATAGATACAGCAGTCCTGAATGTCCACCGACAGACATACCCTATATACTGTCAACTATGAACCATACATTTTGCAACTAGAAACCAAGTTAAAACTATGGAACAAACTCCCGACTTCAAAGTATGGCCGCATTGCCCTACTGAAGATGGCAGTGGTAACAAAATACCTATACCTATTCAGTAACATCCCGATATGGCCAGGTAAAGCGCTCTTTGTTAGGCTACAGAACTTGCATCCAACTTTGTATGGGTGGGGGGCGGTGAGCATGAGCTGGAATAAACTATGTGAAAAATATGACGATGGCTGTTTAGCTGCCCCAAATTTTGACTGCACAAGCGCAGTTTGCAAGGTACTGGTTCCAGAACAGAGAAAAATATGCCCACATACAGGTGAAGAAGTATGCAGCCGCATCCGTAGATATATGCTTCATGATATTTACAAAGTCATGTGGTAACACTGGGGAGGTGGATCCAGTGGCCTGCACGGAATGGGCGTGGGCCGGCTTGTTTAGTAGGGTAGGGTGCACAGAACCATATAGCGCCTATTCTCCCCTCTGGCATTACCCCGATATTACCTCAACACTTGACACAATGCTACAAAGAGTATAGGACCCTTCAACGGAACTGACTTATCACCCAGCGATATGTTCCCGGGTGGTAAATTCGTAGCACTGGACGAGGTACAAAAAAGAATCGGGCACGGACTCCCCATAACACTGCAATACTATCTACTAAAAGCAGCATGCAGGTACAAATGTCCCTCATTCCCGGCCGAACCGGCTCCACACCCATTCACACTAAACATCTTTAACTCAGGAGGGGTTCAAAGGTGGCATATCCACGTTATATAGTATGACGCAATACCACTCCCCATCCAAGAATACGATGAAAACAAAATGGGAAAGTGACCTCAATATAACAATAGATGACATGCAATGGGCGAGATATTGTCAACTCACAAAATCGATTTCCCTCAACGCAAATCTCCGATTAGTCCAGTTCAAAATTCTTAATCATCTACACTTCACCCCCAAAACAATTGCGAAATTCAATCAGAATAAACCTGCACTCTGCCCCAAGTGCAACACCCCAGATGCCAACTTCATTCACATGTACTGGGGCTGCCCAACCATCCATCAATTCTGGGTGGAGGTGGCTACCACTCTTAGCAGTATACTCGATACCCACATTCCTGCCACCCTACAGAAATACCTACTAGGGGATATAGGGAAAGTATCCATCAAGATGGCTGTTCACTGTGGCTGGGGCGGTAGCTTAACGTAATATTCTCCGAAACTGGAAGGTGCAAAAGGCACCTATGGTCCAGGCATGGATTAAAGTCTCGATGTATATCAATGAATGTGAGGAGAGCTTTATCTCATATGTCGGACCCACAAGTATATCCAAAGATATATGGGCCCCATTTCGCCGCTACATAGCGAGCAAGCACGAAGAGCCCTCGACAGCGACAGGGGCTGATGTAATTGATGTATGCCAATGATACCAGTTAAAAAGCTGTCCTGTATGAATTTGCATTTTACTCTGTATGTGTTGACTGATATTTGATTTAATATGTTGTAACCGTCAGCGAAAAAGGAAGTAGCAAATTAATAAAAAGGGGGCCATTTCTTGCCCAACCCATATACCAGCATATGGGAAAATGTCATGTATCTGCACCAAATTGCACTGTTGTCCGTTTGTGATTTGTGTAGAGGCTGAGGGAGATGAAAGGAAGGCCATGTCCACTAAAGGTTTATTCACTGCCCATACTGAATAAAATTCGATGCTGGAAGCATTGAAGACCTGAGCAAAGCCAATACCACTGTGTTTTCTCTTTGTGATCATCGTGATGACAAATGGAATGGTTTCGATGGTGGTTGAAATCAGGATTCTAAAATGATTTTCAGATGGGAGGATTTTACTCCCTACATTTCGAAGATGAGAGTTTGGGAAGTTTAGGTCTCATGGTTGACTTGGGTATTTTGAGGCAAGTAAATATACATATTTCACTTTTCAAAATGTAGTCACTGTAGTTTTGTTGTAATGCCATGTGTGCAGTAAGTTCCATAAATGAAAGGATATTGTTTTAAGGTTATATTCCTTTATCAGATCTGGTAACACAATAGTAGAGCTCTTCACTGCTGATGCCTCTGGTTTGACGACATTAACACTTCATTGCAGATGGCAACACAGGTGGCAACAAGGTCATACAACTGCATATGTATTACTCTCCATTTTGTTGTTGTTAGAAGTAAGACAAACAGGGAGAGGGTTGGTTATAAGTGACGTGTCCACTGGAAGGTTATTCATTGGGGATGGATACCACACAATAGAGAAGGGTTAAAGATTGGAATCAAATGCCATTGTGGTATTTTCTTGATGATCATGATGGAGAGATTGTTAGCACAACTCTCTGGTTTCAGTAGTTAATTATGCCTAATTTATTCTGGTGTTGGGGTTGTACCAACTATGTCTCATGGATGGGCTGGGGACACCAGTATCTCAGCAATTCCCTCCCTACTCCTTGGGAGAATATGTTCACGCTTGCATTTCCTTCCCACCTCGGATATGTAAATAAGTTTTGAATCTGTGGAAATTGCTGTAGAGTTCTGAAAGTCCCCTGTTGGCCAAAGCAATTCTTGTTTTCCAACATTCTCTATTGAGAGTTCCACCCTACTTTTGCTGTTGCGATTTGCCTTGTTTCAATCCGAAAGGGGATCTGCTTCAACTCCCATCTCTTCCATCCCTTCCCATCACCCAATCCATCCATCTACTCATACTTCTGTTAATCAACAATTTTACATGCCAGGCTACCATTCCACCACACCTCTCACCCACACCTCTCACCATCCTTGACGGTTATCATACTATATTCCAAAGCACTGCACTCCCTTCTTCCCTCCATAAAACATGTGTTTGACCTCTTCTCTCCCTATCTCCTACTCCTTTCCTTCTTTGCCAATCCATTTGCCCGTCAGCTAGATCTTTTTCCACATTTCCACTTGCTCATGAGCACACTGGTGAACACTCTTCCCTTCCTATCTTCAACTCTTCTTGCCCCATCTGCCAACAGTTCCCCACCCCACTAAACCCTCCTCCACGTGCCTTTTGGCCCCTCGTTGGGCCTGCATAACCTTATCTGCATCACTGGCCACAATGTTTCCTTTTCTAAAGCTTTTAGCAAGAACATCTATTGATAACTCCCTCTTCCCCCAAATGTTCTACGGCACAAAACATCTGGTCTAATACCTCTTCTAACCTCCTTACAGGTGCCACCAGGGTTTCGAAGTTGGGATTGAAGCGGAACAGCATCCCCCCACCTCCCCAATAGACCTTTGCCCTTTGGCTGCCACTCCTGGTTGCCCTGACCTGCAGCCTCAGACCCTAGAGGTGGCCTTTCTTGAACTTCATCCCACCCTTTTCTCAGCCTGTTGTTGATAATGTTGTCATTTCTGCCCTACATGGATAAATGCTCCCCTCACAACACTTCCTCTGCCATGGAGGATGCACCCAGACACCTCAGAAGGGCCTGTCTTTTCCACCAAAATATCTCTGCCCCCAAATCCGGCAGGCCTACTATTGGGCCTGAAATAGCAAACCTGAACCAGATATTCCACATTTTACTCTCAAACAACGATGCCCAGTTCATCATAAAGCTATTCTTTCCACCTAACAATTCCCAGTCTTCCTCCACAACCAAAGGGCTCAAAGAATTGTGATAGTCTACATGGAAGGGCTGCCTTTTCTTTGCAATGTCAGTTTACTGATCCAAGACTGTGAAGCATTGCTCCTAAAATGTTATCTTAAGATCCCCTGACCACAACGGTTCCTTTTCCAAATCATTCAGCAAGCCATCTCTGCCATCACCACCTCCAAACGTTTCATCAGCACTGAACATCCCTTTCCTTCCTCTTGATCTTCAGATCCCTCTGGCTACAATACTTTGTATTTCCACACCTTCAGCAAGACCTTCTTAGATACCACCCACCTTCACCACCCCTAACTGTTCTGCAACACTGAACATCTGTTGCAACAGTCCTTCTAAATGTATGGCATTTGCCAACAAGGCATTACAATCCTGTCTATGGAAAGGCAGCAAGGTTGTTCATGGTCATGGCTGGCAGTGAGGTCTCTCCACAGTGATACTACAGTGCCCAGCTAAGAATTCTGTACTAGCCACATGCTCCCTTTGCCATCACCACCCACAAACCACTTTCTTTGCTCAGTGCTCTCCTTCTCCTCTATTTTTGTTTTTTTAATAGGGACTCGGGATGCTCGCCCTCCCAGTATACTTAACCCCTCACTGCATCAGCCACAACTAACTAGCCTTGTCACTTATCATCCACCAGGTGGCAGTTACTTTATCTCTCCACGTACACTTTGTGCGCATAATTCTGTAGCGCAATCGTGTGTAGGGCTAGCCCACTGGGTGGTGTTAAAGCCTTAACTCGTTTATAGAAATGGATTGCCAGACCTGGGATGTATTTATCCTGGAGCAGGTGTGAGAGTCTTGAACTGATCAATCTGGTGAAGCGGAGAGTCCTGGAAGGAAGCAGAAGGACCAATTAGATTGGGCAGACCTCAAAGTGGGGAGGGTGTGGGCAGTGCAGTGCATGCCATAGCCTGTCCCGATTGCCAGGGCCATTGACTAGAGCAGAGACAAACTGCTCCAGGTATGTTACCTTGGTCTGATGTTTCCTGTAGCATGCAAGATTGCCACTGTTTTGGGGAATTTAATTATTTTCATTATTTGTATTTATATATTTATAAGGCGACGAAGTCCGCAGGCATCAGGGCCACAATACACAAATACAAAGACGCAACCAAAAAGAACGGGACAGCAGAAAACACCATGAGATGAGCAGTAAAACTGAGAGATTACGCGAACAGGAAGGTCTTTAGTTTGTGGTGAAATTTGCAGGTGTCATTCTCCAATCTCAAGTCCAGAGGAAGTGAATTCCAAAATGTTGCTGACATGGCTGTGAAAGATTTACCCAGGCCATTTGTGCAACTAAAACACAGGGATTTCACCAAAGCCATGTTGGTGTAATGGAGGACTGGTCAGAACATAAGATGAAATCATGAATTTGAGGTAGGAGGGGAAAGAGTCATAGAGAAAATTGTGAACCACCACTGCTGCTTTAAAAGATATACGTGAGGCAGTGGGGAGCCAATGGAGATCTTGCCTTCTCGCAGAGATATGTTTGCGCCTTGATTTTCATTTGATGATTCGGACTGTGTAATTTAGAATAGTCTGGAGCTTCCTCAAACATTTCTTATTAGCGCCTATCAGGAGCGCATTATAGTAGTCCAGTCTTGACAATATGGCTCGAGCAATCGAGGCACAGTTTTTCTCAGACCAGAAAGGCCAGATTTTTGTCAACAACCGAAGATAGTAAGAGCACATTTTGGACACTTAGTTCACATGGAAATCAGCTGAAAGCGATGATTCAAGATAGATGCCAAGAGTTTTAACTTGGCCTTAGTTTGAGATAAGCCAAAAGCCAATAACTTGGTTTTATCGCCATTTAGCCACATCCAATTGGTGTTCATCCAGGATTCAATCAAGGAATAGATGTGCTCCAAGCGAGATGAATCAAGATTGTAATCACCCGACAGTTCTAACACCAACTGGGTGTCATCAGCGTAGTTCGTAAAAAAGACCACCATATCGTCCAACACACTACACAAAGGCCTGATGTAACGATTGAAGAGCAACATCAACATATAGGCGTCCTGGCGAACACCACAGGAGATGGGCGCCTGAGTGGTAGCAGCTTCCCCCAGCAGATTCTAGACATCCGGTGGGAGAGGAAGGATTGCACCCAATTGATAGACCCTTGGCTGCATAGCCCCACATCATCCAAGGTGTGAAGTAAGCATTCATGATCTAACGGATCAAAGGCTGCTGATAGGTCTGAGAGCAATAAAATATCAGTGTGTCCTCTATCAATGATGCTTAACATAGAGGTCTGAAGATCTAACAGAGCTGATTCAGTACTGTGAAGCCCGATTCTCTAGGATGCAGGATGCCTGAAGTTGAGTTGTAGCAATTTTGTCTAAGACTTTTAGCAGGAAGTTACAATTAGTTATGGGTCTTAAGTTACCTGCCTCCCTGGGATCTAAGCAGGATATCTTCAGCAGAGGAGTAACTATGACCACCTTAATGGTCCCCAGCACAGAATTGTGACGGAAAGAAGAATTAACCAGTCTAACATGAAAGGGATCAAAAGTCTCCTTATTGTCTAGGATACATTTTGGTGGAATAGTATTTTCCGGGCTGGAGGAGGGGTGCATTGCAGACAGATGTTTAACCATATCAAGGATGGAGAAAGAATGAAAGTCACAGCGCTGCAGCACTACCGGGGAGGATTTCCCTATGATTGGGGGAATGGCCTACCCCTATTAGTCGTCTGCCGCTATTTTGGGTTTGTGGATGGAGAAGGAGAAGTGGTTGGGACTGACTATGAGAGTTATGACTGCCATAGGAATGTATTTTGTTTACTGTGCCGATTCTTCACTGGTCATCGGGAGGGGAGGACTTTAATGAAGGAGATTGTGCTGTCAGGCTGGTGCATAGTTTGAGGCCAGAATTGGAATCAGATTTTTTTATTTTTATAAACTGTTTGTAATGAGTCTTCAAACAAAAAAGGTACAAAACGAATCTCAGAGATGCACAGATAATCAACATTACACAATGGGGTGGCTGTTGCCCCTTCCACTGCCCCCCCGTGTTGTCCGACCACCATTGTAGATCACAGTGCATAAATCCCCGTCGGTGTATCCCCCACTTCCACTTTTGAATTCCCCCTGCTCCTTCCAGCAGGCTGCTAGACTGCCCCAGAGTCCGACATCCTGCCATTTCCCCCACATTGGGCTATGCTTCTGAGGGAAACCTCTGTCTCTAAACACAGGTAACTCTAGGTCAAAGCAGTAATCCATTCCCTCTTGCCATGTCGAAATCCTCAATGCCAGCGACCCACCCCACCCCATCGGTATGTCCCTCTTAGACACCATCAGCCCTGTTTTGACCAAACGCAATTCTTTACAGGAGAGTTCTGAGCCCCCCACACATACAGCAAGCAGACCTTTGGGCAGTCCGGCACTGGTTTCCCCAGAACCTCCGAAAGTGCTTCTGTAACCGCTCCCCAGTAGCACCTTATCCTTGGGCAGCCCCAAATAGTGTGAAAGAAGATGCCCTTCACTGACCCTTACCTCAGGCAGTTTGGGACTGCTGCGTGCTCTCCCCATCCTATTATAATAATAATAATAATAATAATAATAATAATAATGCAGCCGAACCCTGGTTTAGAGTGCCCTATGTAATTTTGTATGAGTACATTGCAGACATACTGACCACAAAAGTGATGGGTGGAAGGTTTCGAATGAATCTCAACCACTGGCAATTGCTCTGGGCAACCTTCCACACCACCGTTTTTTAGCCCGTCTGCGCCATTGCAGAAGGGGACCAGCCATGTGCAAATCAGTCAGCAGCTGCCGCCACCGAAGGTAGCAGCCCAGCCCGAACTGCTAGACCAGGTCCCCTCTGCACAGAAAACCAAGCAACCCCAGACATGTTTCGGACTTGTTGGACCTCCTCAGTGAGGTGCAGCCTGGTTCCCTGTGGCGCAGCGAGCAAGGGACCCACGTCTGGGCATACCCTCTCACAAGGAGAGACAAACTGACCACAAAAGTGATGGGTGGAAGGTTTCGAATGAATCTCAACCACTGGCAATTGCTCTGGGCAACCTTCCACACCATCGTTTTTTAGCCCGTCTGCGCCATTGCAGAAGGGGACCAGCCATGTGCAAATCAGTCAGCAGCTGCCGCCACCGAAGGTAGCAGCCCAGCCCGAACTGCTAGACCAGGTCCCCTCTGCACAGAAAACCAAGCAACCCCAGACATGTTTCGGACTTGTTGGACCTCCTCAGTGAGGTGCAGCCTGGTTCCCTGTGGCGCAGCGAGCAAGGGACCCACGTCTGGGCATACCCTCTCACAAGGAGAGACAAACTGACCACAAAAGTGATGGGTGGAAGGTTTCGAATGAATCTCAACCACTGGCAATTGCTCTGGGCAACCTTCCACACCACCGTTTTTTAGCCCGTCTGCGCCATTGCAAAAGGGGACCAGCCATGTGCAAATCAGTCAGCAGCTGCCGCCACCGAAGGTAGCAGCCCAGCCCGAACTGCTAGACCAGGTCCCCTCTGCACAGAAAACCAAGCAATCCCAGACATGTTTCGGCCTTGTTGGACCTCCTCAGAGCTCCTCCCTACTGATGAGGTCCAACCAGACCGAAACACGTGTCTGGGGATGCTGTTGGTACTCTTGTTCAGAGGAGAATTGCCTAGTATTTCGGTGCTGGACTGCCCCAGGGCAGGACAAAGACTGATATGTTTGGGATATTTCTTCTCTGTGAAAGATAGTGAGCTAAAGACTCTGGGTAAGTCTCTCGTAACCAGGACTAATGTCTGGCAGAGAGACTCCTAGGACCACCCTTGTCAATTTACATTGCAGACATACCATTGGCATGCTGAACACCTTTCTGCAGCTGTCTCTCCTTTCAACGCTGTGCCCCATAGAATATAGTTTGATCCCATGATATATTCGGTCCAATTGTACACATAACTCTGCCACCTTTCATTTCAATGCCTTCCTGAGCATATTATCTATCCCTCACAGTCATCCCAACCATCTATCCGACTTTGCTCCTCCCTACCACTACTGAATGTTCTAGAGTACTCCTCCTTTGCCTCTCTGATAGGCAAAAAGCACTTCAACGCCATAAAATATGGCAGTGGGCGCTCTACCAATGCAGGATAACATAACATAGTATACCTTTGTGCAGCCAGTTTGGACACATGTTTTCCTATTGTGGCATTGTATTTTAAATGGCAAAGCCAACATGAGTATATCATTACGTGGGGATACTGCCATATATTGACAGAACCTTTGTGGACATGATTTCTTATAGTATAATTATTGGTATTATGCACAAAGTAAACATTAGTATATTATGTTCTTATATGGGAATACTGGCATATACTGGTGCAGCCAGAATGGAAATGTATGGGTAGAGCCATTGTAAAAATGTTTTTATACTGGCACATATTGTGGACAGAGGCATCATCAGTGTGTGTTGGGAAATGCTCCTGTGAATTATTGGTGCTTCCATCTTTTGGAGTTACCCTACAAAACCAATTGCAAACTGTCTGGGTTTTTACCCACTTTTCCGCGGATAGTGTGCGGTATAACGCACCATTTTAACCCATTATTCAAATACTTTCCTCCAGGGGGCTGAGGGCAACGCCCTCAAATCTCTTTTGGTTAGTTCGGGCTTCCTCGATATGCTCCGTCACGCTGTCATATTTGTGGGAAATGTTTACAGCCCCCCCAATAAAAGAATTAACCAGTGGCCACTGGGTGAGTGACCGGTGGGGATGAACGTGTGCACGCAAGGTTAGGGCCCAGCCAAGGGACATTTTCTTACATGCCAACTTGATGAATGCTATTACATGGAGACGATTGTGCGATAGGGTGTTTATAGCGCTAGTGGACAGGTAGATTGCACATATTCTGTGGCCTGGCATTTTTTCCTCACATAAGGGGCATTGCCAATATTATTTGTGTTCTTACATGCACACGTCGGGGGCGCTTGTGCAGACAGTATTCTTACATGGTGGTGCAGGAGCTGGGCAAGGATTTATGCAGTCAGCAATGTATTTTATAATATTTTGATGGCTTTATTCTGTTTTAACAATGTTAAATACATTATGTACTATTGTATATTGTTTTGAACTGCTTGTATGTTTTTTTTTGACCGAATAAAGCATTATTTCTACTTACTAATAACGTTTTCTTCCTGTGGCAGGAGATTTATACTGGCATTAAGGGTAAAGCCAACAAGAGTGTTCGTATAGGGGGATACTGGCATGTGGTGGCAGAGCCAGCATGAACGTGTATTCTTATGAAACCATTACGGTACGTAATATTACTGACCATGCACAGATACCTCATACGCGCGTATGAGGTACAGAGCTCAAATGCTTACTGGGTTCCAGCGAAGGAGAACGTGTTGGTGGAGACCGATTTCCAGGTGGACCTGCCCAGAGACTGCATTGGGTACTTTCTCCCTGAACATCGAAACCCATAAAAGTCCAATATACAAACTATTAACTGTGATCAGCCACACCAAGAGTGATATTCAGGTACTCCTGGTCGAGCAATCGCCTGAACCCATTCAGCTCCAGAAAGGAGAGGTGTCTGGCCAGTTCTGCCTGGAAACCGAATGTTAGGGAGAATTCTCTCTTTAGGCTGAATTTCCTAACCTAGTGAGTCCCCCAGCAGCTTTGAGGGATTTCTGGAGTTTGTTTTTTTCCTCCTGCCAATAGTGAGACTCTTTTTCTCCCACTCTTGGACATGATTAATGGTATTCCTTTGACTGGTAATGTGTTTTATGGGCTATGGGGTCCTTTACTCCATAGGGTCTCATGTGTTTTTCCTATGTGTGTTACACAGCACCATCCGTGCAGTAACACAGGGGTGTCATAGTGACACCCCACCATACACTCCATACCCTGGGACTGACTACGGTCTCCCAGGGCATGTAAAGTCACCATTGGCTTTACTAATCCCAAATTATTAACAGAAACCAGTACAAACCATCATATTGTGGACGTACTGGTCGGGGCAATTCGATTGCCCCGGGGTCTGTTAGTCGAGGGGGCACGTCTCCGTCCCCCCTGATCGAGTTTTGGCTGGTGGCAGTGGAAACTACTTTTTATATTCGACCGCAAATATTTTCCTATGGGATTTTCCAATTGTTCGAGGCTACCAACTTTAATTATTTAATTCTCATAGCCTCGAACATACCGCCGGTTTATTTAATTAATATTAATTCTCCGGTTGGTATTTTTTGGCAAGACTCGATTCTAAAATGGCTTTTGTGTTCTCTTCTGTGACTCCAACCCAAGTCGAGCCCTTTGTTCCACTTTTTGGCGGGCTTCTCCACAGAAGCCTCCAAAAGTGGTGCCACTCTGTCTGGGTACCAGAGGGGGTGTGGGAGGGGTTTTAGGCACCTTGGACTGAGTTACCTTGGTAACTCAAGTCACACTCTTGTGTGATTGGCCCAAGTGGTGAGCCGGCCAGCTCACCACTTAGCATGTTTGAGTGACAGCTAGGCTGAGTGAATGGGGGTTTTCTGCTTAAAAGCAGGGCTTTGGGGACTGGAACTTCAGAAGTCGCCACAGGACCTGAGAATCCGACGAGGGAGAAGCTGAGCCGACCTACCACGATGACACTACCGGTGGAGCCTTGCAGAACCGACTCACCACTTCCCGACGACAGAGAAGATCTCCCGGCTGGAGAGGCTTCTTCCCCTGACTGGTGGGCACAACCAGTTTACCTTTCCTTCTTCGCACCCCAGCCCGGTTTGTGGTCGAACTACCTGTGCCAAGCACCCCGGCAGCCGGATAGCCACTCACCACTGAACCGCGAATCACCGGACCGCTCCTTGTACCTGAGAAACTCTGCGGCTGGTTTCTTCCCTGGCAGTGCAACGGACTCCTGTCTTCCTCCACGACGAGATCCTCTCTTCCCCCGGACGAAGCACCGACTTGCATCCGCCGCCAGGAACAACTGCCCCCGCTGGAGCGTTCTCACCACTTTAAGGTACTGTGTCCACCAGGCCTCCCTTTCTAAAGATTGCTACAAGGTAATGATAACCCCTTAACCTTCTGGACTGGGCTGGCCGCCTTGACCCTCTAACTGGTCCCTTTCTTTGGTCCAACTCTTTTTTGAACCTTTACAAGACTTTTGTGCACTGCAACCGTGTGACCTTGGACACATTTCGTTTGGATCCTCTGAAGGTGGATCCGGCCTCTTGAACTCAAACTTTACGGTTTTACTTTGCCTTCCTCTCTTGTTATATTCTGGTAAAAGCGTTGGGATATGTTTCAACTTGTTCCCTGCTTTTCTCTCCCTTTTTAAAACAAACTATTAGAGTGCCATCTACGTTAAGCGTTCACCGCTGTCTGAAAATAAGTGGGGCTTTACTTAAGACTTGTCTAATATTCTTTTAAGGGAGTGTATATCTTTTAGTGATCGTGTTTTTGAATTGCTTACTATTAGTGCCTGTGTGATTTTTCTAGATGTGGTTTTAAATAAATAATTATATCTCTTTTACACCAAGCCCTGGTCAGTGTTTAATTGTTGTACTGTGTTCTCTTGGCCTATTGTGAATACTCTGTATACTGCCTAACTCTTCTTGAGGGAAGTCTGACTGCTCAGCCACAGCTACCAAGTGAATCTGTGTGGTACAGACTGATACCAAGTGGGTTTACTGCCAAACACCTGTAGTCCTAAATCTTTTGCAGTGGTCCCAGAGGGAACTGCACAGGTTTATGCCTAACACCGAAGCAGACCCAGGCAAAGGAGACACCTTTTAAAACTGATGGCCACTACCATGGCACTCCAGAAACGAGTGAGTCCCAGTTTCACTGCGCCAAGGAATTGTACAAATTGAAGGTTGCGATCCAAGGGATTTATTTAAGCACGGAAAACAGCCTGACACGTGTTTCGAGCTATGACCTGCTCTTCATCTGAGGCTAAGATAACATAAAGAGTCGAAAGGAAATTACACCAATCATATTAAATAAAAAACAATTTGGAAAGAGAATGGCATGTCAAACAGGGACAGAAAGGGTTTGACAAGATAAATTAAAACATGTTACACATAATTTGGTGTAACAGCAATATGCACGAACAATAAAATTGATTGGAAAAGATAACATAAGCAACCATATGATAAAAACAAAAAAGATTTCAGTACCGCATAATGTCGGAGTTCATGAATTGAAGAGTGTTGAAGGACCAAAGGAAAATAGAAAGAAAAAAAAAGCAATAATGCAAAATTAGAAAAAATAGAGCGACTTCAGCAGCACAATCATAAACTAAAAAGCCCACTACGTCTATGAAATAAGAGACTTATATTGAGAAAACCAAAGGTAATTACCTTAGCTTATATTAAGGAACTTCTGAATGCAGACAAAGGACAATGCCAGAAATTAATTCTGCCAAAATAAGGAACCAAATTATAATTACCAAATCTAACAAAAACATAGTCAAAGAAAAAACGTTGAAATTAAAATTAATAAATTGAAAGCATACCTCTAAATGCCTCGCAATTGCGGTAAGACTGCAATTAAAACAGAACAATTCAAATGTCAATAGCACGTACATGCAACAGCCGTTGCATGCTGTGTTATGATCAGGTATGTAAATAAAGGCGAAAATACCACAACATCACGTTTCAAAGCTAATAATTAAACAGAAGTAATACGAACTGCCATTAACATGTAACTTCATTATGAAAAACTTAAAAAGCGTTCATTGCTTGATTAGGTGCTCTATATGTATAATGAGCTGTGGTCGTAGCTTAATAGCATACGGGGACCGTGAAAGAACGTCTTACCTTGGCGGTCGTAGAAAAATGGCAACCATAATTTCTGCGCGAGTTGCGCAAGATAAAGCTAGGACTTAAAAAACACACAGCATCTAAAGGGAGGCAGTGAAAGATAGAACACGGCTTGTGCGCGTAGTGACTAATTTCGGGCCGCCATGTTGGATAAGTAAAAAGGAAGAAATAATTTTTTTGAACAGTCATTTGTGTTTTCTAATTCTGCCTATTTGTCATTTATATATCTATGGAAACGTTATATAGATGACGTTATTTTGATATGGACTGGTGCACAAGATCATCTTCTTGAATTTGTAGCCTTTCTGAACAATAATGATTGGGGCTTACAATTTACCTCCATCTACAGTCAAACTCACATTGATTTTTTGGATCTTTCAATTTATTTAACCCCAAATGGCCTTGTAACTAAAACTTTTCGTAAATCTACCTCGGTAAATGCAACACTTCATGCAGATAGCTGCCATAAAAAAACTTGTCATGACGAACATTCCCAAAAGGGAGTTTATTCGTGCCATGAGAAATTGTTCTCAGTTGCAGGATTTCGATCAGGAAAGCATCTTGATTAAAACACGCTTCCTCGACAGAGGCTATCGTAATAACTGTGTTAATCAAGCATCGGCGACAGTTCGTCAACTTAAGAGAGCGGATTTGCGAGTGCCAAAAAAACGTGTCAAGTCACCTGTTACTCAGAAAATCAGGTTGATCACCAGGTATAATTCTGACAGCCACAAAATCCATAATATTCTGAGGAAACATTGTCACCTGTTACACCTTGACTCAGATATAGCTAATTGGCTGGATCCTAATGCCAGTATAACGTTGAGTAAAGGCAAGTCCCTTAAAAATACACTTTGTCCATCATTTGAGTGTGCCAACTTTGCCCATGACTTGGTTGCACTCTGCAAGAGGTAAAGGTTTTCACAAATGTGGAGGTTGCAACATGTGTAAATTTACATTTGAAACATCACTGGTCTCCTTTGGTCCACGAGGGGATCATGAAATTCAGTCATTTATCAATTGTAATTCCGAATTCGTAGTGTGTTGTATTATCTGCATCTATGGCCTAAAATACATTGGAAGTACTATTAGATCACGTAAAATTTGGATTCGTGAACATCTGGCTACAATCGGTAGTCGGGATGCGAAATATCCTCTCGCCAACCACTGGCAAAAATCACATCAATTGGATTGTAAGGATGATATTCGGTTTGTGGGATTATGCAAAGTATCATGGCCCCCTAGAGGAGGCAATCTAACCATGAAATTACGTCAATTGGAAGCCAAATTAATATGTAAATATCGAACTGCATACCACGGTTTAAATTCTGATCAAGAATTTGCTACTTTTCTTTAAATCATTGTTGATTTATTGTTGATTTATTGTTTTTGTGAATTGGTGCCTTTTTTATCTCAGTAGTAGAGTTTTCCCATGAAATAATGGTGTTGACTTACAGCAGCGCACTCTCAAACTGTGCCTTTTATTTCTTAATGGGTCACGCTTTTTCTCTGTGATCACCCCTTTAAATCCCTTAATTCTCCCCTCCGTATCTATATCCCTAATTCACATTTCCTCTTCTCCTCTTCTCAGGATTGTCCTGATTTATCTATGAGCGCGTTACTTTATTCGAAAATGTTGTCAATAGTTTTTCTTACAATGTCAGTTTAATAGCTTACTTTTCTTTAAATTACTTTTTAATTATTGTAAGTGGTAATTTGCCAATTGATTTGGTTACTCTTTTAGTCCATCACTGGTTCCTTTCAGTTAATATCATTGCACATTAACCATGCCGGTCCTTTAATTTATTTCTTCCTATTTACTCATCCAACATGGTGGCCAGAAATTAGTCACTATGCGCACAAGCCGTGTTCTATCTTTCACTGCCTCCCTTTGGATGCTGTGTGTTTTTTAAGTCCTATCTTTATCTCGCGCTGAAATTATTGTTGCCATTTTCCTACGGCCGCCGAGGTAAGACGTTCTTTCACAGTCCCCGTATGCTATTAAGCTACGATCACAGCTCATTATACATATAGAGCACCTAATCAAGCAATTAACGCTTTTTAAGTTTTTCGTAATGAAGTTACGTGTTAATGGCAGTTCGTATTACTTCTGTTTAATTATTAGCTTTGAAACGTGGTGTTGCGGTTTTTCGCCTTTATTTACATACCTGATCATAACACAGCATAGCACGGCTGTTGCATGTACGTGCTATTGACTTTTGAATTGTTCTGTTTTAATTGCAGTCTTACCGCAATTGCTAGGCATTTAGAGGTATGCTTTCAATTTATTAATTTTAATTTCAAAGATTTTTCTTTCACTATGTTTTCGTTAGATTTGGTAATTATAATTTGGTTCCTTATTTTGGCAGAATTAATTTCGGGCATTGTCCTTTTGTCTGCATTCAGAAGTTCCTTAATTGAAGCTAAGATAATTACCTTTGGTGTTTGGTTTTCTCAAATTAAGTCTCTTATTTCATAGACGTAGTGGGCTTTTTAGTTTCTGATTGTGCTGCTGAAGTCGCTCTATTTTTTCTAATTTTGGATTATTGCTCTTTCTTTTTTCTTTCTATTTTCCTTTGGTTCTTCAACACTCTTCAATTCATGAACTCCGACATTATGCGGTACTGAAATCTTTTTTGTTATTATCATATGGTTGCTTATGTTATCTTTTCCAATCAATTTTATTGTTCGTGCATATTGCTTTTACACCAAATTATGTGTAACATGTTTTAATGTATCTTGTCAAACCCTTTCTGTCATTGTGTGACATGCCATTCTCTTTCCTAATTGTTTTTTATTCAATATGATTGGTGTAATTTCCTTCGACTGTTTGTTGCCTCAGATGAAGAGCAGGTCATAGCTCGAAACACGTGTCAGGCTGCTTAAATAAATCCCTTGGATCGCAACCTTCAATTTGTACAATTCCTTGGCGCAGTGAGACTGGCACTCACTCGTTTTTGTTTGTACCTTCTCATTGGTCCTATACTGGCAGCATAGCCACACCTCCCAGACACCTGCAGCCTTGGTGTACTCTTTACAACTTTCCGACATACAAGTGCTGTGGACTAGTGACTTACTCTGCCAAATTGTCTTTCTTCACTACCAGGGCACTCCATTCCCACTCTGAAGGACGTGGACGGTCAACAGCTTGAGACCCTGAAGGTTTCCCCAGAGGTTTCAGTGGTAGAAATAGTATGGGAGGAATGTGAGAGGGAACTTGGGAATCCACTCACTGTCTCAACCGAGACCAAAGGAGAGCCTGGTAGACAAGTAGAGAGCCAGGATCCCACACAAAAGAGGGCGCAGAGACCGCACCGCTCAAATCCCGGGGCCAATGGACAGATGGATGAGGGGATTGAGTTGGTGATGAAACTGGAAGATCAATCTAAAAAGGGAACAAAAGGGGGGAAACCAATAACAGGCCGAGACTACGCCACCAGAGGACCCCATGGAGACCAAAAGGAACACCTGGTCACCAGGGAAAGATAATTCTGGAGAAAACCGGAGTAAGATCACAGGTCACTTTTTCCCTGCCGCACAAGCTTTTCTCTGAGGAAGATCCCTTGCATGAGGACATAGGACAACTGTGGCCATACTATTACAGCAATGGCCAGAAGATATCTAGACCAACCCCCAGAGCAGAGGGAGAAGAGGATAGAAGTGATCAGTCCAGTCGCTGGAAAGAGAGGACCTGTTGAAGAGTTATGCCCCGGTTCCAGACCCCTGCCATTGGACCTCGTACCCATCGGGAAAACGTCATCCCAGAGGAAGAAGGAAGACCAAAGGTCGCTCCCACTGCCAAAGCCTGCATGCCCAGGGTGACCTGTCAAAATTAATCTTCTAGATATAGGTGCAGGCCCAAAGAATGATGATTTGAACCGTGCTAGATTTCAGCAGCACCTATTACAGCATCTGTCTGGAATGTCTACCGCCAACTTGTCCACGGGAGAGTAACCCTATGGGTAACTGTTGCATTCATAGTGACTGGGTGTCCTACCCACCAACTAGAGTACCCATCCAATGACCATCTGGAAAACCTGGGTACTGATAAATCCAAACCTCCTGGAGGATTTGATACTGGGTTGGAAATTCCCGGGGTTTATTGGATTGGTTGCATCCCTATTTCACCTGAGACCAGATGGCATGACACCAACTCCCCAAAAGCCTCGGGTGAACCTACTAAGTGCTATGCCTGTGGGGCTCGGGACATATTTGCTATCAGTGTCTGAAAACATCTACAGGGCAGGTTCCACAGATCAACCAGGAGCTGAGAAATTCTGGAGGCGAGAAAGGCCCAAGTCACATATTAGTCACCAGCCAGGGACAGGAGAACTTTGTAGAAAGGGTGGAGATGTGTGACAAGGCAAGTAACCTGGCATTGTCAAAGGGTGGTGGGAACCACTCTCCGCAGGAAGTTCAAAGAGTGGAAGCAATAATGAGACATTAAAACCTTTCAACATTGGAACCAGTTAAAAAGAACGAAGATGAGCATATTGTGGTCATAGAAATATATAATGTAAGCTCTTTTCCTCCTTGTCTGGATAGAAAGGACAACAACTATTCATTCTTGGGTTTCTGATTTTTCCAGGTGACAGCCCATGCTTTAAAAGAAGTAAATTGAAGTGTAACCTTGTTATGGCCCAATGTTAGTACATTGTTTTAAAAAAAATGTATAGTTTGGATTTATAAAAATAAACAAAACAACAAAAATAAATAGTAACAGGATTGGGTACCTCTTAGAAAGCATCCATCATTTTGGAAAGACATAGGTCTACCGTGTGGTGAAAAAAAACAACAATACAATCTAGTTACAGTACAATCTGAGGAAACCAAACCCTTTCCACTAACCCTCCTCTTCCCATTTTCCCCATTAATTCTGAGTTTTAGCAGGGCAGCCCCGGCATTATACGTTCTTTTTTCCAGAGTTATGTACAGGTCCACTTCGGAAATCCACTTCGGAAATCCAATACTTGTGGGAGTTCCGGCGCTTCGCACATGGTTGCAATGATTCATTTTATTAGATCGATTGTATGAGGATTCCTTCCATATTCCCAGTAACAGAAGCTTCGGGTCTTCTGGAATTGTGGTTTCCAGAACTGTGGTCAGCTTATCTAGACATTTTCTCCAAAAACAATGAACCTGGGTACAATCCCATAAAATCTACATCGGGACCCCCACATCTTAAACAATTAGCGTGTTCAGCCCGCCACATTTAAATATTGCTGTGCAGGGGTTGTATAATCTATGTAGTATTTTGAGTTGTAGAAGTCTGCTGTGTTCCGAAGGCGGTTACGACCTGATATGCCAACGTTAGTACATATACATGAAACAACCTTGGTACGGGTGGATAACTTCTTTTGAAATAAGTAGGTAGTCTGCTATCTTCACATTTAAAGCAGCATCAATCTACCTGAGCCCTTTTGCATTGACACATAATTTCAAAGTGAGATGCTTGATTTCCGTCTTCCAAATGTACAAAGTTGGTGGCCAGAAAATGGTGTCTTGAACCTCAGCTAAAGATCTTGAAACTTGTTTACATCCTAGAATCTTTGGTAGAAAAGTGAAAGGTAATGAAGTCTAAAATGATATTTGTCAGTACAGCTTTTGTATTATAGCATGTCGATAACCACATTTTGAGCGGCACTCTATACCATAGCTGAAAAAGGGCCAAGTGCCCAGTCCAATATATAATTTGTAGCCCTGGGCACAATTTGGGAGGCAGAATAACCTACTAAATACATTATTTTCAATTGCCTGCAGTTTGGTAGGGTTTTCAAAATGCCAAAGCTCAGCTCCACAAGTCCCTATTGCCTTAACTTCATATATATTCATAATTATCGGGACTGGTTGACGTTGAAAGGTTTTTGCAAATGTATTTACTGCACCCACATTTTGGGTCATCTTTCTGGTAGCCATACTTGTATGTTAAAGTCCCCTCACGTTTTTCTTAAAAGCTCACTCGCAGATAGGAGAAAGAATCTTTCTCAGAAATACTTTCTCCATGCCCAGCAGTGTAATTAAGGTGCCTTTTCCATAATTTGTTTAAAATAGTTTTTATGGGGTATAACAGATAATAGTGGACAGAAACCCAACATATCTGGTAATCAACTTTCGTAAGGAAAGAGGGGTCCTAGCGATGAGGGCCATGTCATCTGCATACACCGGGATGGGGAATTATTTCAAACCAAAGACGTGTATATCCACTGGGCCCGTAAGGAGTGGGTTTTCTAAGTTATTTATGCAGAGCGAGAACAGGAAGGGTGCCCTAACACACCCCTGTCGACTTGAAACCAGGGGGTACGATCCCCTGCATGCCCCATTTTAAGGCATCTTGATTAGAATTGTGAAGCACCTTATTGTTCCTGATTTCTGCCTCAAAATGACCTGTGTGAAACTGAATGAACACTTCCATGTAGGATCTCAGCATTTGTCAGATTCTGTCTAGCAATCATATGATTGGACACAATGTTTTCAAAGATGGCAGAAGCATGCTTAGGTTCTCAGAGTATAGATCGGCGATTGGCACCGACATACCGTGTGGTCTTTCCCGGAGAATCTATGTTGATCAGGTTCACATAGCTATCTACCATTTTAAAAGTAATTGTCAGTGGCAAATGGTCACTCTCCGGTCCATCAGTGATTATGAATAAAATCAGAGATGCTAGCCAGAACAGTTAACATCAAAGAGTCACGGCAGGAGAAAAGTGGAGTGAAACCTTTGTGGGACAGAAAGTTGATGGAGAAGAATCAAGAAGAGGATGCAGGCAAGGTAATGATGGACATGAGTGAAACCAGATAAATCTTACAGAGCAATTGCAAGGCGCAACCCCATTCCCATTAAAACAGTAGGTTGTGGTGACTGTAGGGAAAGTTGGAAAGTCTCTGACGGAGTTAGTGAGCCTGCATTTAGGGAAGCCATCTCTAGGCTAAGACAGCAACCAGATACTAGGGGTTTCTGATTGATAACACTAACCAGGACTTACGGACACTTGGGTTTGGGAGGAGATACCATGGGATACGAGAGAGACGGGGACGTCCCTAGCACCACTTCCCAAAACCCTTCTCCAACCGGTGCCTTGGATTGAACCATCTGCTTATCTCTAACCTTAAGAATGTTCATTGAACAGTCAAATTACCTTACTATGTACTTCAATTAAGCCCCTTGGAACTTCCTTGCAAGTCTATGAATTATTAATCCCAGGAGTGACATTAACTGTTTAAAGTAAAGAAACAATGGGCCTCATTACGACCCGGGCAGTAAGGGATTACCGGTAAGGGTATTGGTGCCGGTAATCCCTTACCGCCCAATTCCGAGGTCCCTTTGAGGGTCCTCCCTTAGCGGCTGGTTTTACCAGCCGTTAAAGGGATAGTCCAGTAAAAAATGTTATTTAAAAAATAGATGGGCAACATTAAAAAAAAAATACTAGCACTTTTTTTTTTAAACTTCCAATGTAAAATTTTGAGCTATTCAAGCTCAAAATTCGCAAAAGCAAGCACATGGGCGCATCCGTTTTGTGAAATGGATGCCCGCCTGTGCTGGCTTTTGCTTTTGCGGCACTAATGAAGGAAAAGCCAGCCAGCTGTAGTAAACAAAAGCTACCGCTGGGTGGCTTTTCCTTCATTGGTGCTGTACGCGGAGGACGGGGACCGGAGACCAGAGCAGGAAAGCTGCAGCTGAATCTCGGTAAGTGCTATTTATTTTTTTTTAAAAATAAGCACTAGCTGTGTTTTTTTTTCTACGTTTTCCGGGCTGGAGGACCCCGGAAAACTTAGAAATGAAACCGCAGCTTTAAAAACGTTGTATTTATGTTTGCGGTCGCTTTTGAAGCGACCGCAAACATAAATACAACGCTGTGTTTGAAAACGCTGCGGTTTTTCTTTCCAAGTTTCCCCATTTCCATTGAGCCCTATGGGGGCAAAAATGGGAATGGGGAAGGGCCAATGGTGAATGGGGAATTACCGCCCCGCCAACCTTGGAATGGGGCGGTAATTCCGCCATTCACCATGGCGGAATCGGTAAGGTACCGGCGTCAACCATGGCGCTAATAGCGCCATGGTTAACGCCTGAGTCGCAATGAGGCCCAATATGTTTGTACCAGGTCCCAGTAATAATGTCCTGTGATGTTGAAAATGAAGTAAAATACCAATAATTGCACAACCATCCGACAATTGTTTACTTTTACCAAGACATAGACCAGTGCATGGTTTTTAGCCCACATTTCATAAATGTTAATTTTAATGATTTATGTAGTGGACATTGCTTCTGGGCCTGATACTCATTCTGGTTAGTCAATACATAAGGACCTTTTTGTTATCATGTGTCCCTCACATTAGGATTGGATGCTGGTAGATCTTTCAACAAATTTGGAGGAAGGGCTACCGCATAAACATTATTCCTATTGGGGCTCTTGTATAGTAGTCCTTGGCTCAGTCCTTCCTCCAGACAACATACTTGCCCTTTTGCTATGTGTTTATATGATTGTCTGAACAGGAGAGCGGTTATTGAGGATGGATTTGGGTATGTGGATGGGCTAGATTGAATGTGCATGTTTCTTAGGTTGGGCAAAAATGCACTGCAATCATCAAATCTGTCACTTCTGCTCATCTCAGGACACTGGAGAAAGGTTATTGCTTCAGGCCAAATTGTCTCATGGAGTCTATCATCGTGACTACCTCACTCACCAAAACTAATATCTTTGGTCTTCCTGCACCCTAACACCCCCAACATCTCTTCCAATATTACTGGCAAGTTTGTTTACCCATCTTACAAATCGACATTAGTAGTCAGATGTAGGATTCCATTTGTGTTACATGGCACTGGCAACCCCAGAGTTTAGTGTCGGCTTTGCCCACACATTTACAGCATAACCTATTTTTCTTCCCTTTCTAATGAGCAGCACCTCCTATCCCTATGCCACCTCGCAGGCAATGCCCCTTTTCTATCACTCTTGACACTGACTACATAGGAGTTAACTGCCATGGCTACTGTGAGGAGCAAGAAATTAAAGCCAGACACAAAGTTGTCATGTTTTTGGTTAAAGACATTTATTAAGTAAAAATGGGTTGGGGGTAATGCCTCTCTGTTCCTGTTCTAAAGAGGATCTTACCTACTTAGAAACCAAAAATAAAACTAAGGATCTGTCTGTGTCAGGATGTCAGTAACTGAAAAGCCATCCTTGTGTCCAAAACATCCCATCCTGACCCTCACACCACAAATAAAACAACAAGAGGGTGCATGGAAATGTCTTTAACTTGATGCTAGCAAAAGTGTTCAAAACCAAAAGTATACAAATTACTTCAACAAAATGATTCTCCAAGGTAAAGACCATTGGCTCCAGAGGATGGTCTCCTTTCCCTGGATTTTTAGATAGGATGGCAAAAAAAATGTCTCTTTGATTAACAGTTAATCTGTGTCTTCACAACTTAAAACGTTCTTGTTTAAATAATAAGCTGGTTAACAGTTTCCCTGTGTCTTCACTGGACTTTCAAAGGTCTTGGTTAACCAGTAAGTTCTTGTAACAATCTTTCTGCAGCATTTCTTGTATCTTGGAGATCACCTGGTATACTGCCCTGCCAAGGATCTCTGTACAATTTAGTATTTCTTGTATCTTTCTGTAGTATTTCTTCTATCTTGTAGATCACCTGGCATAATTCCCTGCCAAGGATCTTTATACAATCACAGCTGCCTGGTGTACTCGTCGGGCAGGACTTCTTAGGTGTTTCACAGTTCTTTGGTTATAACACAGTAGCATATACCGTGAGGTGCTTGGCATATCTGTCTATGGTAACCTTTGCTCAGCTCCAACCTCTTCCCCACATTGGCATCTCGTGCATCTGTACTTAATTGGGGTTTGCCTTTGTACTTTGTCTTGTCTGCATTCAAACATACTTCAGTGTTTTCTGCATCAGCAATCTCGTACTATTCAAACACTCATTGGTGCACGTGTCGGAACGTCCCGGCGTCCCCAGCTGCTTTAGGCAGACTCACTGGTTTCTTCCTGCGTCTCCAACTTGCCTTGCGCCTCTGTGGTGCAGTTCTTTCCCCTGCTTTCCACTTTGGAGTGTGCAGATGTTCTTCCAGTGTCCTGCGCAGGTCCGTGGTCACAAGCGAGCTTTCCATTTCAGTGCGGACTGGAGAATGTTGTTTCTTTGAGCGGCCATACAACCTGGAGCTCCTACGCAGATCCCAGCGTCTCCAAGGCCCTACTTGCTTACACGCAGTGTTCCTCCTCTTGTCCCATCTTTCCAGCGGCTCGTGTTCTAAAGCCTCAGCATGGTGTTTAACATCCTTTCCTTCACTGCTCGCTCCAATAGTGCAGATGATATCTTTAAATGTCCTGCATACTAAAGGATTGGAAAAACTATTGGAAAAAACTAGTCTGCATGTGGTACTTCGAGCACAGGTCACTTTTCACAAACTCCCTGATCCTCCTCCTCGTCTCAGTACCTGAGTGGTTATGCGAGTTGGAGTGCATGGATATCATTGGACTTTTAACTCTTAAATGTTTTTCCCAGAGGTTTCACATAAAGACACATTAGAAACAAAAGATGTTATGTGTGAGTTATGGGTGTTTGAACCAAAAGTGGGGGCCTGACCAGAATCGTGTAAAGTAAATGTTTCTTGATCTCCTCTACAAGGGGGAACTGTTAGTTGACAATAGGCCATTAAGGTCTTGGGTCTTCCTCATGGGAAAGGGGGGGAATACTGTGCCTCATCCAATGAAGTCATGACATCTCCGCGGTAGTCGTCTCCTCCTATGTGATCCTCCCTCATATAGCTGCCCCCAGGGTCAGGTTCAGGTAGCGGCTGCCGTCCCCTGGCCACATGGGAGGAGGTTCCCGTTAGGGAATCCGTGATGACCCTGTTGAATTCATTATACTACCTACACTATGGCACCTTGCCATGCTTACCTTCTTTTCTGCTTTCTCACCCCAAGAGCCCATTCATTTCTTGACCATTATCCTACCCTCATTTAGTTTGTTTCCTGCTGAACGTAAAGCTCAAACATCAATCAGTGTTCCAAAATGTATGCACTATATTCCTTCATGATCTCAATCTACAATGTAATTCTAACAGAAATATGCTTTCTGGTTTTCACAGCATATGAGTAATCAAACATATACCTTTACTGCAACTTATCCTTTCAAGTGTTAATATGCTATGTTGATAAATGCTTTGTCTTACACGCTTTCACCGCCTGTATGATATGATAGTTTATTTATATAGCACCTATACACAATGTGTTTCAAAGCGATTCAAGGCAAGGGAGGGAACAAGGGAAAATACAATGACATTCTTGTAGGCCATGAACAGTAAGGATGTGAAATTAGCTATCGTACTCGTCCTGATGACATTTCAGATAGTGCAAGAGCTAAGACACAGATGAGGGAGGGAGGGGGAGAGTGGGAAGGAAATGGAAACAGACAGGCGACTACCATACTAGTACAAAAAAGAAGGTGGGTGAGGCGCGCACTCCCGGTCCTGGTCAATTGAACCTGTTGCAAAAAATATAATAAGTAGCTGGGTCAAATCCCAAAATGGACAAATATTCACAGGGTTAGATCCCTTCTGCTGCAAATCAGGTACTCAGTAATAACAGGGTTAGATCCCTTGCTGCAAATCAGGTACTCAGTAATAACAGGGTTAAATCCCTCAGCTGCAGTTCTGTGGTCTGTACCATACTAGGCCTGCCGACATTTATGGTAGAGCCGGAGAAAAACAAAAGGTGAGGGAGAGGGTTGCAGAAAGGGAGGTGAGGAACAAAACAAGCGATTATAGTACTAGGCTTGACGACATTTCAGATAGTGCTGGAGGGGGGGAGGGGACCAAGGGGAGAGGGGAGGAGACAGACGAGGTTGCTATCATACTAGGTCCAGGGACAATTCTGATAGAGTAAGTGCATATAAGAAAGTAAGGGGAGGAGGGGAGGAGATAGGAAAAGGGAGAAAGGGGGAGGAGGAGAGAACAGAAAGTAAGCTGTCAAAAAGAGTGGAGAAGCAAGAGGGGAGAGTGAATACAATTGCCAAAGCCAGTAGTAACACATGGTACAGAAGGTCTCAACACCTTCTGTGGGTCCTGGCACCCCAGGATCAGGAAAGGGAGGCTGAAACACATCAAGACACTCAGACAGGAGTTCAAATGTCACCTGTTTATTCTTTGCAGTAGAGCAGGACAGAGCATGCAGCATACTGAAGAAAAATCTGGAACTCCCAACTTTCCCTGGGCTCTCACCCCCCTTTAGACAATCTAGAAAGGTGAGGTAATGCAATGATCATCATAAGACATCCTGCTTGCCTTTGGTATTTGAAGACAACCCCTTTTCCAATCCCTGGTTGGTTGCCTTAGCTGTCACTCAGACCCAGTCTGAACAGGTTTCATCTAACCCATTCTACACCAATGGCCTCTTCATGAACTTCTATGAAAAAAAGCTATCCACTGACCTCATCATGACTAGCAGAAATCAACCATTTTGTATGCTCAAGCATCCAACTTAGAGTTGCCCGACTTGTCTTATCAAAATGGCCGACCACATTACGAAATGCCTGACCAACTTATTTTTTACCCAAAACGTTGTTCCTGCTCAATTTCGAATCTGGATTGTTTGATAATTTATGATAAACATGTACTACTTAACATATTCTTTACTATGCACAACATTCTGACCCCACAAAATAAATTTCCTTTAAAGCACTTTTCTGAAAGGCACTATATTTCTGATTTTCGCAGTGTTAGAGTCATTGATCAACCCGGTAAGTTATCTACATTTGGTTTTAGGGGGTGGGGTCTATTTCCTATACATTCAGTTTGAGGGGGAGGGGGGGACTCGTCCCTGTAGACTCCCCCCTCTGGATTGTATTTAGTCATCTACTCAATACATACCACTACACCCATGTCCACCCTCCCCAATGTTCAGTGAACCCATACATATCTGTCCTAATCATTTTTTCTTGTGCAACAATTTATTTTAATCCGAGAGGTATCCTAAAACATTTCTACAACGTTAGTACTAACACATTATACTCTCCTAGTCTAAACATGTATGTGTCCCTAAAGAATACCTTTATTCACTTTTATCTGAGTCCTGTAAAGACTGGAGGGGGGGGGGTCTGTACTTCTGCTCTCTATTTGGTAGAGGAGAGGCACAGAGGACCCCAGCCAAGATTCTCTATAAGGTAGCAATGGACGAGAAATCAAGGCCTAGCTTCCCAGGAGGTGATGCAGGCTGGTTCTTAAGTACAGTGTAGTCCCCAAGCCCCCACAAAGGAATGTCCACACACTGTATTACTGAAAACACAGTCTTTATATAATTAATATTCAAAGGTATGTACACTATCACAATAACGCTCTTTGTACTCAGAAATCAACAATGGCAAATATATACAATTCTAAAGTGGTACCACCAATATTATCAGATCTCATTAAAGTGCATCAACTATACTGTCAGAATGTCACATAGATCAATAACAAGGAAACCAGCAGTAGAGAAAGGAGGAAAAGCAAGATGGTTAAAACAATAGGCAGATTACTGGCCTCTACCGTTAAGCACAGTTCTGTGTGGAGACCCCCCCCACCTGGGCAACCTGTAAAATAAAGATATAGCACAAGCCCAGTCCATATATTGATCAATAAGTCTTACTTTCTCCTATAATGTTTTTACCCCCCCAATGTACCTGGTGGAGCAGAGTTCTTTGAAGAAGCATCGATGGATCCTTCTTGAGTGACTCCCTTTAAAGCAGGAGCCACGGATCGTCGAGAGGCGTCGAAGAAGGTGAACTTGGCATCGACGGCGTCGATGAGAAGTTCGAGGGTGCCGAGACCATGGCGTCGATCCAGGCGGTGCTCGTCGGCGACGTCCTACGAGGATGAGGTGTGCGGGGCACCTCGGCGATTGATTGTTCAGGACCGCAAAGAGTTTCTGAAGAACTGCGGCCCCACTAGGGCGTCGAGTCATCGAAGTCTTTGTGGCCTTCAGGTGGCGGGAAACCCACCGGTGGATTCTCCTCGGCGCGTCGGCGCACTCGACTTTCTCCGGCGGGATAAAGCGGTCGTCGGTGCGGACAAGGGAGTCCTTCGATTCAAATGTTCTTAGGCAAAGGAGCGGGCGGCTCCGGTCGTCGGTGGCACGGCGTCAAGCGGTCCCCTCTTCTGGGGCAACACAACTTCGACGGGCCTCCAGCGGTTACACAAACCTGCAAACCCTGGTCGACGGCAATGGACTTCGACGGCGGCGAAGTCCGGGTGCTTCACTTCGATCTCCTCGGCGGTCCTGTCTCCAGTCGGCAGCCTTTCGAGGGTCTGACTTCCAGGGAGCTTCGGCGAAGGTCAGCGGTGCTCGATGGTCCCTCTAAGCACGGGAAGAGGGCGCCTTACCAGGCCCTCTCTCGGATCAGTCTTCGACGAATTCGGCAGCTTTCAGATCAGGTCGAAGCAAATGCAACAGCAAGTCTTCTTCTTCCAGCTGGGCATCGAGGATCAGCAGTTACAGTTACTCTTCAAGTGTAGACACAGCTTCTGAACAATTTCCAGTGGTGAAAGGTCCCCAGATATACTATTCTGTCTCTCATCCACACTGCTGGGTCACCCTCAACAGCCAATCATAAAGAAGGGCATTCATGCAGTCAGTCAGCCAATCAGGCACACAGTGCATTCAGGCCATCCTCCTCCCTCTCAGACACTCCCCTCTCAGACACTCACAACAAGGAATGTGGATTGGGACAGTTTCGGGCAGGGCTGTCTCAGTCTTTGTCGCTCATACCAAAAACCAGACAGCCACAACAAGAAGTTCATATTGATCATTCACTTCATTCACCCAGGTCCCTCCCACAGGGTGTACCCACAACATACAGTCACTGGGAAGGCTCCAGCCAGTCTGTACTGGACTTCACAACAACACCATATATGGAACTTCCACCCAACAGCCAGTCAGGGGGAAGGGACAGAGTCAGGGCTTCCCAGGACTTTGGGAAAACAAGGTAACGGACAATAGAAAGCAAGAGGCCACAGGGGCCATCTTGTTTTCCATCATGAATCAACTGATTCCAATAGCGGGACCTGGGTATCCCAAAATGGAGGATACTCAGAGCACCTGTCAAATTCAGCATGGAGCTGAATACCCTGCTCTGTGGGCCACCAACAGGTGCCCAAAAACATACACTAGGGGCACATGGTTGTACCCCCACCCAAGGTACCATAAGGGTATCCCATGGGTCTGTACACCAAACCAAAAACCGGAAGAGCTGCACTGCCAGGAGTCCCACATGTGGACTCCTGGGCAGAAAACAATACGGAACACAATGTAAAAGGACTACAGGACAAGGACAGGGAGGCCCTGTCCCTCCAATGCATTTCCAGCATCACAAGTCCCACCTCCATTACCCAATTAACTTTAAACTAACTATATGCCTCAGATAATTTTACAGCCACTATGAGCATTTGAGAGAGGGTCTCTCTTCGAGGTAATCCACCAGCCCGTTTCTTTACACAGTATCCACAAGCGGCTCATACTCCACATTCTTTCCGCCACTCACAACATTTCGTGGTTCCCCATTGTCGTCCCCAATTGCATTTTTTACAAGTGCCTTTTTTCTTTTTCTTATTTATTCGTTGTTTGTCGTTATATCTTCCATCCGCCTCATCTTGGCTTGGACTCCATAGATCATCGGTGTGCGGTTGGTTTTGTCCTTTTTTAGGCTTTCTTACAGCGAATGTCTGGGCCTTTCAATGCATAGGCCACTTTGGTCCATTGTTTTTGCATCTTTAATTAATTTTTCACAACATTATGAACATGGGGGCATTCGGCCACTTCATGGGGGATTCAAGGATATGGGAATGTTTCACAGAAAGTTTGTCAGCTGACAAAACTGCACAGCAGACACATTTGTGTGTGGGTATCTGGTTAGGTCCCTCAACCCTTCTCTCTGCTCATAGGCTAGTGTGCCGCCAATTTTCCCAGCATATAGATTCCTCGTAGCCCACCTGTAATATAAAACTGGATGAGTTTCCTTTGAAAAATAAGTATGTCTCTATCATCAATACCTTTCTTCTCTACCCAACCCTTTTTAAAAATCTACTTTGTGTCTGTCACATCCCTGCCTTCTAAACAAACTTCATTATCTCACTTTTTGAACATGCCTGCCTCCTAGAAAAAACTTCAACATTTATTGTGTTTTTTTTTATATACCAAAGCTTCTAACCCTCTCCCATTTTCATACACATTTACTTTTCTCTTACTGTATGCTGCCTGATTGCTCGGACCTGGTTTGTTTACAATAAACGTATTCAGCTGCGTCTATTTTTTAGGCAATAAATTAATTTGCCTGTCTTATTTCTGCCCTTTTGTTTTATGGGCTTCTTTTTACACAAATTATTTGTTCCTTCAGGGGACTTTTTCATTTCCCCTCTACATTGACATTCTCAGATGTAGAGGTGCTAAAAATAATAAATGACACACAATTGAATTTTAAAAACAACATTTAAAAAAATATGCCATCGTCTTATGCCTCTCCTAGGCGCATCCGTACAGAAGGACATCGCTGGCAGGGATCACTGTTGTCTATAGAAAATCGAAATAGAGACAAAAGTCATTTGAGAACTGTCAAGACAGTCAAGTTTCTTGCTAACCCAAACCCTTTCTGCTTGCTGGTAACAAAAAAATGGTTTCCTTACTGTAATTTCTCACTATTTTCAGTCCATTTAACTCATAGGCTGTCCCTTAGTTGTTGGTGCACATAATAATCATAATCATTTTCTTTGGGCCTATACACATTTGAACCTGTTCTTGTTTTCTTCCCATCTCAGCTGAACAGTCTTCGGCTGCTTTGCTGTAAGTGCTTCCTGCTTTTCCTTCTCCATCTTCCCTCCAATCGTGTTGGACTGTGGTAATTTCTCTTCTGTGCTGTATTTTTATCCTGTTTGAGATGCAATAAACATCTCTCTCCGCATGATCTCTTCATTACCAGACTACACTAATCTAGCCTACACTGGTTTTTCTAGAATATGGCACCAATTCTTACTATGTGCCTTCCCATTTTATCATGGAACTACATTGTTTGCCTATTCTAAACAATTCTTATATGTCCGCCAAATCTACCATTGTTGGCATCCTGCCAATTTAACAACAATTAAAAAAGGTTACCCACCTTTTATTTGACATTTTCTATGTCCTGCGTTTGTCTGAGGTGGCCATGCTTGCATCTATATGCTACTATGTTTACACCTATTGGGACCTATCTTGGGAAAAAATGGCGACATAATTGAAACACTATGGGGCCGATTCATGGAACAAACGTGCGCCGAAAATCTACGCGCAAGCAGGCGCAAGCAAGCGGAAAAAAAGAGGCGCACGCGCACGATTCATGGAAGTCCCTGCGCGTGTCTTCCTCGGGATGTGCGCCAAACCCGTGCATGGCGCACACGTCACTGCAACATCCCGAAAGACGTGCGCGACGCGCACAGTGAAAGCGCACAACCTCTGCGCATACACTAGAAAGTGGGCGGAACACGGGGCGTAACTCGCGGAATGGGGAACAACTCGCGAAAACAAGGGCGTAACTGGGGATGTACTGCAGGGAAGCAGACGGAACGCCCACACGCACCCGAACCACACGTATTCATGGAATCGAATAGGGCAAAGCCACGCACAGCGAAAGACACGCACAAGCCCAAACACGTCCGCCACACGAAGGCAGGCGGTAGCGTCCCTGCGCATTACAAAAGTGGCAACATACAGCAATAGTGCCTGTGCGAGCGGGGCACGTGTATTTCGGGGTTGCGCGGGAAGTTACACACGCGATCGGGCCTGGGGGAGCGTGCTACGTGTATTTCAGGGGTTCGCGTGAAGTTTCTCACGCGATCGGGCCTGGGGGAGCGGGCTACGTGTATTTCAGGGGTTCGCGTGAAGTTTCTCACGCGATCGGGCCTGGGGGAGCGTGCTACGTGTATTTCAGGGGTTCGCGTGAACTTTTTCACGCGATCGGGCCTGGGGGAGCGGGCTACGTGTATTTCAGGGGTTCGCGTGAAGTTTCTCACGCGATCGGGCCTGGGGGAGCGGGCTACGTGTATTTCAGGGGTTCGCGTGAAGTTTCTCACGCGATCGGACCTGGGGGAGCGTGCTACGTGTATTTCAGGGGTTCGCGTGAACTTTTTCACGCGATCGGGCCTGGGGGAGCGGGCTACGTGTATTTCAGGGGTTCGCGTGAAGTATCTCACGCGATCGGGCCTGGGGGAGCGGGGTACCACTCACCGTCTGCCTTGCGTGTAGAAGAACGCGTAGCCAACACCCGCTGTGAAGTAATAGCGTGTGAACCCCAACGGATGGAAAACACACGCACCGCACGAAAAGCACGTACAGAACATAAAGGCACGCGGGATCTCCAAGCCCTGCCAGGGCAACGCCCGTGCGCAAAACGTCACAGACGCGCTTAACGCTGTAAGGGCCTTTGGTCCAATGAAATCGCGTACGCGTGCTGACGCGCTTACGCGCTAAGGGCCTTTCCTCGATTTTCACGCTGACGTGCAGGATTTTCACGTGCCAAATCACTCCGTATCAAGCTGGCCACGCGAAAACACACGGAAGACCACGCTCCTGCCCAGAAGGCCGAATTACTGCCCCCCCAGTGCCCCGAGCAGCCTCCCACGTGCCATCTGCTGCTGCCTGCCTGCCTGCTGCCACCGTGCCCTGCCATTTGGTGCCTGCACATCAGCCATCTGCAGGGGTCCAGTTGCTGTGTCCACCCCTGCTGGTACAGAAGACTCCCGACTCGAATAACATCGCTCCACAGCCCAGCCCCAGGACCCAGTTGCCCACCCACTCCTGCCCCTGGGGTTGCCATGTCGGGCACATCCACATCTGACCCCAGTGGCAACCCCCGGCCAGAGGGGCAGAGGGGCACCAGCTTCACTGCCACCGAAGTTGGTGTCCTGGTGGAGCAAGTCCTGGGGCAGTATGATGCCCTCTTCGGATCGTCCCGCGCCAACAGGGAAGGACGGGATAGGATCTGGGCCGACTGTGTGGTTGCCATCAACGCGGAGGGGGTGGCAACCCGCACCATCCAGAAGGTCAAGAAGCGCTGGGAGGACTTGAGGTCCAGGACCCTCATGAAGGCCCGGCGCCTCGTGGAGGGGGGCCGGGGCCGCATGAGTTCCATCCAGTTGAGGGTCCTGGAACGCGCACACCCAGTGCTCCACGCCCAGGTCCTTGAGAGGGAGACCCGCCTGGAGTTGAGCGGTAAGTGGCCAAGCATTGCTGTGTGAGACAGGGCATGTTGCAGTGTGCTGGTTGTCTGATACTTGCCTGCATATGTGACATAGGCCATGTACGCATGTATGTGTGCAGGGACATCATGGGAATGCATGTGCGACCTGTAATGTGTGAACCGCACGGTTGTTGCATGTGTTTGAATGCGACATGGGGAGCCCTGTGCAGATTGCACACATGAGAGCATGGCAGTCTCTGTTCCTGGACATGGGTGGGGGCGAGGGATGGGTGCTGATGCAGATATATATGTGGTATCCATGTCTGTGTGCCTGACCTGCGTGTCTGTGACTTGTGAGTGCCATGGATGCATGACACATGTCTGTGACAATGTACAGATTCACTGATGCAGCCTAGTCATCCTTGTATGCACTGTGATTGGGGTGTACGGGGCCAGATGGATGTGACTGAGGTGAAGTGTGTGCATGTGATAGGCATGACCCATGATGCATGTGAGTCCCATTACATTGTATGATTCGAGAGTCCATTGGACATGCATTGAAATGTCCATGGCACGCACCATGACTGTCACTGTGTGTGTTTTGCCTGGACTGACACATGTGTTGTGGTGTGACATGATGGAAGTGTACTTTGACAGTGGCACTCATCTGCTATTGCTTCCTGTCTAGGGGACCATTGTACAGTACCCTGATGCTTGTGTTCTATGTCTCCCTCTACGCAGCGGCTAGTGAAGGAGAGGGCGGAGACGGCGCTGTGGAGCAAGGCGGCGGGGATGCCCCCACGGCTGCAGCGGAAGGGGTGGGTGAGCCCCCACAGGGGCCTGCTACGGTGGCAGACGGCGAGGAGCCATCCAGGTTGGTGGTTTCCACAGAGGAGGAGGAGGCCGCCACTGAGGCGCACATGGGGCCTGGTGGGGGCATCCCTGCTGGTGTAAGTGGTGCAGTCCAGGGGCAGGGGCAGGAGACAGCACAGGTCACCGTGGAGGGGCCCGTGCATGTCGCTGTCCCTGAACCTGTGGGTGCGCCACCTTGCTCCAGCAGGGATGCCCCGTCCCAGGCCCGTCCGCAGGTAGAGGGGATGTCCATGTCATCTGACTCCCCTCCACCTGCAGACGAGGGGACCCCTGGCCGTGTGGAGAAGGTCCTGATTGGGGTCGCGATGCGCACGGCTGTGATTCGTGATGCCGTGCGTGCTTCCCAGGAGGAGCACGCACGTCATCACGAAGAGCACCGTGCCGACGTGGCCCAATTGGGATCGGCCATGTTCGGGGGTTTCCTGCATGTGTCGGCCAATCTGGCGGCCCTCTCCTCCTCTGTGGAGACTATACGCCAGTCGTTCTCCTTGCCGTCTTCCGGCTCAGATGCCACCAGGGCCCCCTGTGGACCTGCCCTGACCAATGCAGCCAGCTCGGTGGGGATCCCATCCCTGTCACAGTCGGGAGTCAGAGGTCCAGCAGGGGTGGACAACACAGCAACTGGACCCCAGCAGATGGAGGATGTGACGGCATCATCGGGCAGGGCACGTGCATGACGGCGTCGGTGGTTTCCATCATCCTGGATGCCGTCGTGCTGGCAGAGGCAGTGGCGTCGGAGGCAGCAGCAGGCTCGACGTGGGAGGCATCATGGCTCGGGGCCATCAAGATCAGAGGGGCAGGCATCGGCCGGAGGGCAGGAGAACCCTGGGATGGTAGTGTCTTCCGTGTGGGAGCAGTTGGTCCAGCGGATAGGTGCGGAGCGGCAGCGGGCGGAAGAGGAGCGGCTCACCATGGTCAGGGCGGAGTTCTCCATGTGTCGGGCGTTGAGGCGGGCCGAGTGCCTCGAGGAAGCTCGCAGGGAGTTTGAGGTGAACATGGGGTTATCCCTGCGAGACCTCGGGGCCAGGACAGAGTCCCGCCTCCAGGACATCGACATGGAGTTCGATGATGCCCTGGCCGGCAACATCAAAGAGTGAGCCGCAGGACTTGCCCGCTGCCATTGTATATAGTTATATAGTTAGTGGTAGGTTTCCTTTAAATTATTATTTTTTTTTATTTGGTTGCGATTGGACAATGCGCCACTTTTTTGTATATAGTTCAGTTTTTAGTTAGTTGACATAGTTAGGTTTCATTTGGTTGGGCTCATGGACCCGGGATTGTCTTGTATATAGTTCTTCTATGGATTTTTTGATTTTTTTCATGGACATTCATCTTCTTTTTGTTGTTTTTGCTTTGTGGTTTTTCTAATTTCATTTCCATTCTAGTTGATTTTCAATACATTTTTATTTTCATCCTTCAATGGGTCGTATCATCTCATTACTTTCATGCATGTCATGTTGGGTGTTTTAACATTCACTTGCAGCCATTGTGTGTGACAGACGTGTTCATTTGCATTATTTACATTGGGTGTGTAACATGTAATTGCCTTTGATATGTGGGTGGATGTGATAGTTGGTTGGGCCTTTTGGCAGGGGAGGATGGCCATTACGGACATGATTGGGGATTGTGGGGACCCAGGTGCAGGGGGGCATGGATGGGACATGGGCGAGGGCCTGGTGGAGGGTGCCCCGCAATGCTGGGGGGTGGGGGTGGTGGGGGACATGAGTTGGACATGGGTGGGGGCCTGCTGGCAGGTGCCCCACAGTGCTGGGGGGTGGGGGTGGTGGGGGACATGAGTTGGACATGGGTGGGGGCCTGCTGGCAGATGCCCCACAGTGCTGGGGGTGGTGGGGGACATGAGTTGGACATGGGTGGGGGCCTGCTGGCAGGTGCCCCACAGTGCTGGGGGTGGGGGTGGTGGGGGACATGAGTTGGTGTTCATTAGTTCAAGGAGACATGTGCCTTTGCTGGGGGGCATGCCCATGTTGGGTGGGCTGCCTGCGGGACATGACCAGGGATGCAGGGTAGTCCCCTGTGGTGTGGGCTGCCTGCAGGGGCCGTGGAGGGTGTACAGGGAACACCTGGGAGGACCCACACTGTCAAATCACATGTAGGACTCCCCGGCACCCCTGAAATACACGTACCCTGCTGAAATCGCGTGTAAAACATCCCGCGCACCCCTGAAATACACGTACCCTGCTGAAATCGCGTGTAAAACTTCCCGCGCACCCCTGAAATACACGTACCCTGCTGAAAATCGCGTGTAAAACTTCCCGCGCACCCCTGAAATACACGCGCCCAGGCTATTCGCGTGTGGAACTTCCCGCGCACCCCTGAAATACACGCGCCCAGGCTATTCGCGTGTGGAACTTCCCGCGCACCCCTGAAATACACGCGCCCAGGCTATTCGCGTGTGGGACTTCCCGCGCACCCCTGAAATACACGCGCCCAGGCTATTCGCGTGTGGAACTTCCCGCGCACCCCTGAAATACACGTACCCTGCTGAAATCGCGTGTAAAACTTCCCGCGCACCCCTGAAATACACGTACCCTGCTGAAATCGCGTGTAAAACTTCCCGCGCACCCCTGAAATACACGTACCCTGCTGAAATCGCGTGTAAAACTTCCCGCGCACCCCTGAAATACACGTACCCTGCTGAAATCGCGTGTAAAACTTCCCGCGCACCCCTGAAATACACGTACCCTGCTGAAATCGCGTGTAAAACTTCCCGCGCACCCCTGAAATACACGCGCCCAGGCTATTCGCGTGTGGAACTTCCCGCGCACCCCTGAAATACACGTACCGTGCTGGAATCGCGTGTAAAACTTCCCCTGCACCCTGAAATACACGTACCCTGCTGATATCGCGTGTGGAACTTCCCGCGCACCCCTTAAATACGCGTACCCTGCTCGCACGGGGCCAATCGCGTGAGGTACTTCCCGGGCACCCCAGTGATACACGTAGCCCGCTTGCTGTGCTGGTACAGGGTTTAGCGCAGCCCTTTGCGCTGGATTGGGTATGTTGATGGCTTTTCCCTGCGCAGGAGGCGTTCTTGGGGGCGTAACTGGCGCTCCTGCCGGGTCGCTGCGCCACTGTGCGCCACGGCTGGTTTTGGTGGCTGGAATCCATGAATACGCTGTGCGCGGAAATGGATTTCAGCGCACGCGGCTGGCGCAGGGATTCGCACGCGCACACTGCGCCAGCCGCGTGCGCCACTTGTGCGCTGAATTCTATGAATTACCCCCTATGTCTCTATCTGCCTCTTTTTTTGTTACTCACCTGGGTCCTCTTACTCCTAATAATGATCATCAGTGTGTTCACACCCTGTGGTGTGAACTAGTACTTGCCTCTTTTTTTCTTTTCTTCCTATTCACTAGCACTTACCTGTGTCATTATATGCTGTCTTTTCCCCTATTAAGGCCATGCAGACATTCCCCCTATGTTCAAAAAAGGGTCCATGATCTTTATCTAGAAAATATACATAAACAACATCAAGTACATTCAAATAATGTTATTTTTACTCACCCTCGTATGTTTTCTTGAAATGGCTCTGTACAAAATTGTTCTTGTACGGTTAACCCAATTTTGGTCAACCGTACCCCTGTTGATTCTTTATCAATCCCATCATTTTTTTTAATTGAAATGCATACTTTTTCAATGTTGGCCTTTAATCTTCATTGGTGCTGTTTATTTTCCAAATTAGAATGTTTTGCTTATTTTATGCTCCCTGTTACTCTACTATCCATTCATTCATCCAATCATTTCTTCATTCATTTTTCCATTCATTCATTTTATATTTATTTCTTTATTTCATCCAAATTACATACATTTTTTAAACTGAGCTCTTTATTCCTATACTGTTCAAAGTAAATTATTTATTTTCATCTTCTCCTAATTCATTTTTCTTGACCCATGCCAAAAAGACCCAAAGTCCACCTGACATTTTTGTCACACTCCAAATCTTCCTTAAATTATACTGGATGCTGCTATATTATTGCCATATGTAATAAAATGTTTCCTTTCCTTTCTTTTTAGTGTGTGATGTTCCTAAAGAAACACCACTTCATCTTTCAGTAAACCCTATCTAAATATGTCGTCATTGGTGATGTTTAATCAACCTGGACTTTTCTCTTGAGAACTATCACTGTCCTCTGTGGTCTCTTTTTATTATTAATTCCTTGATCATTTGCAATGCTCCCTTATAGTATGGCTGTTTCTAATTTTATGGGGGGTCATCTGTCCCCCTCTTTGTTCATAAATATCCGTGGTCTGAGACTAAATTCATCAAATACTCTCACCACTTTTCCACTAGGTCACACAGCTCTCTGCAATACCATGCTTTTATTACAACAATAAAAACCTCTGGTTCTACCAGAAATGTCTCATCAAGCCTCTTGCCCTGAACATGTCACTATTCCCAAACCAAAATACACTTTCCCTTAACCACCTTAACAAAATCATCATGTTTAGGCTTGTATCACCCAATCTCTTTCTCAAAACATTGACAGGTGCCTATGACAAATGTCACAAAACTCGTCATAACACACTATGCTCCATAGACTACTAACTCAACACTAGGCAAGAAGACTGTTTATAGTTTTCAACAAAAATCTTCAATTTTTCTAATAATCATTCAACACTTCCGTCTTCGCTAGAACAAAAAATTGTTCTCCCTTTGCCATATACATTTTCGGCACTTCTTGAGGCTTATTGCCACTAACAATTGTGAACACACCAAGTCGCCCTATAAGGCTTTCCCACTGTGAGTGCATGCATAACCTTGTCCTTACGAAAGCATTTCTTCCTTTCCTAATGACACCTTCACTCCTGTGTGTCACTATTTATTCCATGTTTGCATATTGCTGAGTCTGTATATGCACTCACTGCATTTGCCCTCTTCAGTAAATTCGTTTTGCACTTTTCCTAAGCTGCTGTACCTGCTGCACTCCCAGCGCTCATGTCTGATACAGGACAAAAATACCCTCTCCACTTTTTTGAATGCATGCATGCTGGCGGGTACGCAGCCCCCCCTCTTTAGAATGGCCAGTTTTGCACAAACTCTTGACTTCCACACATACGTACAATGTGTCCTGTCATTCCATATGTCCAACATACAGGAGGTCTCCTAAATTGCCTTCCCTTCATGCTTTGATTATCGTTCTGTATGTTTAAAAATCCACTTTGACTATTCTAGAAATGTCCCCGATTATCCTGGAAGCCTCTACCTTGGAAGCCTCCCCTACCTTGTGGTATAAATCCATGTTTTACCTTGATCAAACTGCCTTTGGTTGTTCACCTGTGGCATGCCTTATAGGTTGCTGCGAACCTGTCCCTTCCCCACATCGCCCCTTTTATGGCGTTTTGGACAATTTCTTTCTTCTACACTAACTTCCTTACCTTCCCGAACATCATCTTTCTGGCGATTCTTCTCTTGCAAAAACCTGCAATAATACGCAATGGTCAGCTGAATTTCTGACCATGGCTTTGCTTCCGTACCCACTAACTTCCTGAGCTTCTTCTGTACTAGCTATGGCAACCCTTGACTTCATTATAGCTCCCATATCTGACATACAGTACTCTAAGTGCTTTCCAGACTACCGCTTTACAATTATTAAATGGTGCTTCATCATGAGCCATGTTCAGCATAGTGACACTCAAGTGTCTGACTATCGACCAAGCATAGTCTGTTCTCTCCCTAAGGCTAGTGGCTAGAAGACCTTTACTGTCTCCTATAGCTAATGTGTTTCCTCCTGTCATTTTTCTAACTAGTGTATCCCCTTCCCAGTGCCTGAAATGGTACTCTGGGATTTTTACCCCTTAAATTATCCTTATCCATCTGTGTTCAAGGTATATACTGTGGGCTGGCTCCTCCGTTCTCTAATTCAGGCATATATTTGTCCCCTCCTGTCTGTCTGTCCATAGCAGAGACAATGGTTCCACACTGCCTTTTTCCAGGTAGCGACCTTAACCTTATCACATAAGGTGGTGAGTGCCCCCTCTCACCATACGATCGCCCTCTGGGTCGATCTAGCTGCATCAATGATTCTGATGCCTGAGATTTGGGTAGGTCTAGATCTGACCATCTTACTTCCTTATCCATTGAAAAACACCCTTCAGGGCCATATGCATTGCCTTCCTCCTCCTCATGGAAGGTTTCCCTGTCCCCATTTGACATATCCTGTCCCCAACTCGTGTGACACTCACCATTCTAGTCTCTATTTTAAATCGACCTCTCCATAGACAAAGCTCTTATGCTTGAGGCAGAACAAGCTTCTCATTTTTTAAATGTGTCCATCCTGTGTACAGTGTGCGCTCTGTCATATCTGCATGGGTGCAAGCTGTTGATTACAAAGCCTGCTTAACACTTAATTATTTGCCAGCGATGCACTCGCTTGTTTGTAATTTGTGACTTTCCCCATTATTCCTGATTATTTTCTCTCTTGAATCAGCTTTGACCTTCGCAAGCTTTTCCTAGAGCCAGCACAAAATGTGCGATATCTGCCGCATTCTTTTTCTGGCGATCTCACTGCTACTTCCACTTGTTCCCAAACCGCTTTCATATCTACTTCGAACAGTCTTTGCTTATGAACGCAGAAAATTATAGTTACTGTTCCTGTTCTCGCATTTTTTTAAAATACAAAAACATCCAGTGTGTGTGTGTGCGCATGCATGTCTGTAATGTACTGATTGCTTATACTTTCCTAAAATCACATGTGCACATATGCATATATGTGCGTGCTTAAGTGTGTGCATACATATTTACATCCTCTCCCATGTAAATGCATCTACATGAATGCCTGCCCATAGTGGTACATCTTGCGAGCACTTTCTTCAATGCTTTACCGCTTCTTTAAACTAAATTCAATATTTTTCCACTTTTGTCACGTATCTCAAAAATGTTTGTCAAAACAATGTTTTTTCTCATTTATTTTGATCATTTATCATAAACATCCACTGTGCCTAATTCAAATCACACACATCTACTAGTACCTTGGTCTGTTTTTTGCCCTATTTCTTTTTTTTAACTCTTTTTATTGAATTTAGAACATGTGAAACAAAACCCCAACAAACTCCCTCCCCCCCTGTGACACTCCTGCTCAATCTTGCCAAGTCTCTGGCCCATTATTTTCATGGGCCGGTCACCAAGGTTTATTGTAGGTCCAACAGTCTTAAGCGTTGTGGGCACCACATTACCCGAAAGTCATCTTTGAGAAATGCCAAGGTTTCTCCCCAGTCTTTTGCAAAGTTGTGAATATTGTTATTCATAGCATATGTTGCCCATTCAAGTGCTATAATTTCCCATATCTTTCGCAGCCAATCCTGCTCTGTGTTTTTCGACCTTTGCGCTATTAGTGTCATAGCTGCCAGCTTTAGAATCACCCTCGCCTTCTCTCGAGCTCTAGATTCTCCCCCTGCGGGGCCCTCTCTGATTCCCAATAATATCTGTTCCGGCGGTCGATTCACCCCTGGCTCGAAGGCTTAGTCTTGTGCACTCCGTACCTCTTGCCAGAAGGGCTCGATTTTCGGGCACCCCCACCAGATATGCTCTGCTGTGCCTACCATCCCGCAACCCCTCCAGCAGTCTTCTGTGGTACCTGGATATATCCTGTGGAGACGGGCTGGAGTATAGTGCCAGCCTAGTAGGATCTTATACCATGTTTCTTGCAACTGGGATGCCCTTGCCAATTTGGGAATCTTTCTCCATAACTTCTCCCACTCCCCCCTTCCTATTTCCCTCCCTAGGATCCACTCCCATCTCCTCATATAAGGCCAATGTTGTCTAACGTTTGCGTAATCCAATTTTCTATAGAGATTGGAGGTTAGTCCCTTGGTCCCATCGTTTGTCAGGCGGAATTTTTCAAATTGCGTTGTGTCCCTGTTTGCTGCTTCCTTATTCCGGGGATACCCAATGCCTTATTTGCGCATTTCGGAGCCTTTCCCCCTCCTTCACCATGAATTCCCTTTTACAGTCCACAAAGGAAAGTATTTCCCCCCGTCCGGAACATGTCTCCCAGCTTCCTGCATCCCCCGTCGTGCCATTGCTTAAATGCTCCCTTCTCCACCCCTGGTGTAAAGTCTTTGTTGTTGAGGATGGGTGTGAAAGGGGCCTGGAAGGTTGTTATCCCCTTAGTTCTTACCAACTTGTCTCAATTGTCTGCAAGTAATTTGGTTATGGTGCTCTCATATAGGTGCTTTGGCCTGCAGTGTTTCGGTAGCCACAAGACCTCTGCTAGGTTATGGTGTGTTACCGCCCTATCCATTTTAACCCACTGCTTATCTTGCACTTAATCCCCTTCCTGAAGCCATTCTCTAATTACCCGCAATTGTGCAGCCTCATAGTACTGTTGAAAGTTCGGTAACGCTAGCCCCCCCCTCCCGTTTGGGTGCCATCATCAGGTTCCTACTGACTCTCGCTTTTTTCCCCTCCCATATAAATCCATTGGTCCTAGTCTTTAACTCCCTAAAGAAGCTTGCTGGTATCTCCTGGGGTATCGCCTGGAATAGGTACAACAACCGTGGGAGTATGACCATTTTGACAGCGGCCAATCGTCCTAACCACGATACCTGGAGATTCCTCTACCTGTGAAAGTCCCGCTTAATGTCATTCAACAATGAGGGCTAGTTGGCGGTGCACCAGCCCGCGAGGGTTGCCGTAATTCTCGCCCCCAAATATTTAATTCCCCCTGGGCTCCACACAAAGGGAGTACTTGCCCTCAGAACGTCCCGTTCCCCTGCCTTCAAAGTCAAGTTCAATATTTCGGACTTACCGATATTTACCCTCAGGCCTGAGACTACCCCGAATTCCTCCAACAGGGTTCTATTCGCTTGGGTGGACTCCAGTGGTGTCGCCAGGGTGAGCAGCATGTCGTCAGCGAACACTGCTACCTTTTGCTGTTCCCCCCCAAACAGGATGCCCCGTATTCCTTCCGTATCCCTTATGGCTTGTAGGAGGGGCTCAGATAAAGTGCATAAAGCATCGGGGACAGCAGGCACCCTTGTTTCATCCCTCTGCTCAGCTGAAAGGGCCTTGACAGCGAGCCTTTTGCCGCCACTCTCGCTGATGGTGCCTGATAGTTCGCCAGGACCATTGTCAGGTACTCCCACCCCCCACCCCCCAAACCCCCTAACCCCCCTAAACCCATCTGCTGCATCACCCGGAATAGGAAAGACCACTCCACGCAATTGAAAGCCTTTTCTGCGTCCAAGGCCAGAAGGATCGCGGGAGTATCCGTCCTATGTACCTTTTCCACCAGGTGCGATACCCTTCTGATGTTATCTGCCGTTTGCCTGCCACAAATAAAGCCCGTCTGATCCCGGTGGATCAAATCCGGAAGGCATGTCTCCAACCTGTTTGCCAAGATCTTTGTGAATATCTTGGCATCTACATTTATCAATGCAATGGGCCGGTAGGATGTCCTCTGCTCCGGGTCCCTATTAGGTTTAAGGATAAGGGTTAGCTTGTCTTCCTCCATAGATGGAGCTATCTTACCTGTTGACCTGAATGTCTTAAAGAGGAATGTGAGGTGTGGGATAAGAGCGGTCGCAAATGTTTTATAAAAGGCTGCAGTTAGCCGACTGGGCCCGGGGCTTTGTTTGGCGGCAGGTTTCCAATTACCCTTCTCACCTCATCCTCGGAGATCGCCCGGTTAAGGGCCTCCTGTACCTCCCTCCCAATTTTTGCCAACTTTACCCTTTCCAGGAACTCCGCCTGTAAGTGGGACTGGGGATTTTCTGATGTTTAAAGGGATTCATAAAATTCTGCCAACGCTTCTTGTATGTCCCCTGATCGCGTCACCTCCTCTCCTGTTGGTGTTTTTAGGGCTGTGAACACATTCTTCGTGCTCGCCCCCCTCAATAGGCGTGCTAACAGTGTGTCCGCCTTGTTTGCTTTGGCGTAGTACTTTGACGGACGGAGAGGAGTGCCCCCTCAGCTTCTAATTGCCCCATTGCCCTCCTATTTGCCTCATGGAGGATCTGATCGAGCCTTTTATCTTGCCGCCTCTACTTCCGCCTTGAGTTGCTCCTCCATTGCCTTCATTAGCCTCATTCTCTGCGCAGATGCCGCTATTAATACCCCCCCCCCCCCCGAGCGTGGCCTTAAAGGCGTCCCACCTTATGTCCTCCCTCGTGTCCCCTCTCTTATCGTCTGTGAAAAATCTCCTAATTTTCCCTTCTATTTCCTCTGTAATTACTGGATCTCTAAGTAGGGACTTTGGGTATCTCCCACACCACACCCCACTGTCTTTGCGCCCTAGGTCCATGTGGGTGGCTACCGTCTTATGGTCTGCTAGTCCAATAGGGTCCGTCTGTGCTTCCCGAATCTGACCCACCAAGCCAGCTGAAACCCAGATGCAATCAATTCTTGACTGAGACCCATGTACTCCCGATAGAAAAGTATAGCCCTCCTCATCCCCCTTCAGCTCCCGCCAGGCATCCCGCAGCCCGCCCTCCCAATCCTGTCCCTTAGATCCGCAGACATCACCGCATCCCCTCCCCTACCAGGGCCCCCAGACCTGTCCTGCTCCCTGTCCCAGGTTATATTAAGAACCCCCATCAGGATGAAATGACCCCATGCTTTCACTTCCAATACCGCCAGAACCTGCCTCAGGAACCGCTCCTGGCCGGAGTTTGGTGTATACACCACTACCATGGTGTAAGGGAGGTCCAGATACGTCCCCCTGACTATTAAGTACCTGCCCTCTTTGTCCCTTAAAGTCTCTAACTCTGAAGTTCAACGTGTTCTTAATAGCTAGGGCCACTCCCCCCCGTTTTGTTCTGTCCGGAGGCTTGTATAATTAGGTCAAATCCCCTCAGTGTCAACCACCCCTGGTCCTTATGTAAGAGATGACGGCTCCCTCTCCCCTACCAGGGCCCCCAGACATGTACCGCTCCCTGTCCCAGGGTATATTAAGACCCCCCATCAGGATGATATGACCCCATGCTTTCTATTCCAATACCGCCAGATCCTGCCTCAGGAACCGCTCCTGGTTGGAGTTTGGTGCATACACCACTACCATGGTGTAAGGGAGGTCCAGATACGTCCCCCTGACTATTAAGAACCTGCCCTCCTTGTCCCTTAAAGTCTCTAACTCTAAAGTCAAACATGTTCTTAATAGCTAGGGCCACTCCCCCCGTTTTGTTCTGTCCGGAGGCCTGTATAATTAGGTCAAATCCCCTCAGTCTCAACCGCCCCTGGTCCTTATGTAAGAGATGCGTTTTCTGCAGCCCCAAGACATCCGGCCCCTCTTTCTTCGTGAACTGCTCAAGTTTCTTCCTTTTAAGGGGGGAATTAAGCCCCCTTACATTATGCGTTAGCCACTTGAGAGGAAATAGGTCTGATCTTGATCCTCACATGTAGGTGACCCCCAACTCCCTCTGTACTTCCTGAAGTGTCCCCCCTCCCTCACTATCCCAACTCCCCACCCAACTCTCTCCCCCCCAGTCCCCTTGGAAGAAACCGCTCTTCCTGCCCCCTCTCCTTGCTCGGGCATCCCCGCCCTTCCTGATTCAAGGTGGTTGCTCCCCTCTCCTCCCCCTCATACCCTTATTTCCCTTTTTAGAGGCCCACCACCCCTATCTCGCCATTTTGGTTAGGGCTCTTCTTGTAGCCCCATTCCTGTTTCCCTGTTTCTCTCTTTTGGAGGTGGCCTACTCTCCTTTGGGCCCCTCCTTCTCTTCTCCCCCACTGTTGACCACTCCCATGGTCTTGACCTAGGTCTGTGATCCCTTGTTTGAGGACCGCTCCGTGCTGGGATCTCCTCAGTATCTATTTGCATTATATCGGCTCCTTCTTGTACCGAGGTGATGCGTTTCTGAGTTCCTTCCCACTCTAACACCAAGCCGAATGGGAATGTCCAATTATATCGAATGCCTCTCCCGTTGATGACCTTCAGTATTGGGCCCATCTGTTTCCTCTTTACTAGTGTACTGCTCACTAGGTCCTGAAAGAGCGCTACCTGTTGGCCCTTGAACATGATCTGTTCCTGTCTCCTTGCCGCCCGGAGGACAGCCTCCTTCTGAGCGTATCTGGTGAAGGCAGCTAGCACATCCCTTGGTCTTGCTGCCGGGCCTTTGGTTACTCTCCCTACCCTGTGTACGCAGTCCAATACGATCTGGGGATTCTTCTTCCAGGATCCCAGCAAATATGGCTTGTATTTCCGCTTTCAGTTCCTTGTCCATTACCGTTTCTGGCAGCATTTTCACTCTGTTGATCCTGCTGGATCTGTTTTCCATATCCTCCATCTGAATTTCCAGGTTCCGAGCAGCTTCATCTAGTCTCTCTATGGCCTTACTATTGCCCGCCGTCTCCTTATCCACTTCCTGTAGACCCTTCTCTAGAAGATCAGTCCTTTCCCCCAATATGTATGTCTTGTCTGATCTCCCACAGGGCCTCGTTCAGATCCGTCCGCATAAGCTGGAATTGGTCCTGGAACGTTTTGGCTAAGTTGCCCTGCAGAGTGTGCACTTCCCCCAGGAAGTCCTGTTCCGACATCGGGCCGCTCCCTCCGCACCTTCCTGGCTTGTACGATCCATTGTCCCTTCTTGGCTCCTTCCACTGCATCCTGTGTGTGCCACAGGGAGTGTAGGGTGCCCGGTGCGTTTCTTGAAATCTGGGGCCCCCTTGCGCCCTTTCCTTTGGATTTCGTAGTCATGTCTTTCTCACGTCTCGAGTGAGTCCTTACCCAGGTCCCCTGGGCCCCGGTTGATGGTTATTGCACTCCTTTCCGTTACGATGGGTTCGCCCTTGGCCCCCGTTTGTCTCTTGTAGGTCGGATATCCTCTCTTTACTTCTCAACTTGTCCGGGTCTGGTCTCCCAGGTAGCTTCCCCTGATCACTTGTCAAGTCCTGACCCAGACTTGCCTCCGCTCTACGTTCCAGCTCGGTTCTGAGTGTCCGTCGGGTTGGTGTTTTGCAGGTGAGTAGCTCCAGTCCCTGGGGGCCCTGAGTCCATCTACCCCTGTTGGGCTTTTCAGGCGGGCTCCTTTCCCCTCCCCCATAGCCCCATTGACTTCCCTCTGGCGAGCTGCAGGGGGGCCCTTATTCAGGGCTTCTTGGGTCTTTACCCCCCTCTGCGAGCTGTACCTCTGTGTGCCCGCTTGTGTGGGGGTACCCCTGCCCACAGGTAGTTTCCAAATGCCCCTGCACTCACCGTCTTCTCCTGCCACTGCGTGTGGGCCTCCGAGTGGGCTGCCGTTCTGCTCCCCCTCCGGTCTGCTGGTATCTCCTCTCCCCGAGGGCCTCCTCTTATCCACAGGCACTCCGGTGCCGGTTTGGAGGGTCTCCGCCCCTCCTCCTCTCCAGTGCTGATCCTCTGGTCCTTACGCTGGGGTGGCAGGCCCCTGCTTCGCCGCCCGGGGTGGGCGGCAGCCCACCTCGCTTCTCCCTGGTTTCCCTCTGCTTTCCAGTGCTGGTGGAGTCCTTTTCCAGAGTCTCTGGAGCTGGCCCGGTTTTAGTGTTGTAGGGCCGCTCAGGGATCACTGCCCTTGCCGGGTAGGCACACTGGCTCCCCGGCTCCTCGCCCCTGCTTGCTGGTGCAGCTCCTCTTCCTCCCGCTCCCTTGCCATTCCTCTGCCATTACTCCTGCCCTGCTGCTGATGCAAGATTTCCCCGACGGGATGTTGGCAGGGTGATGGGAGGGCTGCTGCAGTCTTGGAGGCGGTGAAGAAGGCAGGCTTCCCCGCGCGCCTTCGTGTCAACTCCTGCCCAGGTCTACTCGGGCCTCCGAGCCCCCGCTATGGGTCTCCTCAAGTTCCTGCTCAGCTCCTGGGGGCCTCTAAACTCCCCCGCCTCCACCATGGCCAGCGATTACGGTCTCCGAAGCCCTCTGAGTGCACGGTTCGGGCCGCGCACTTTCTGGCTGCTCCTCCACACTTGGATGGGACCCGCCATGTGGTTTCTCCCTGCCACTGGGGTTCTGCTGGTGGGAGGCTTTCTCCCCTTCCTCTCTCCGGTCGGGTCCTCACCCCGTGGCTCTGGCTCCAAAGTATGTTACTGGCCGGGAAGGTGCTTCCCCTCCAATCCACTTTCGGGTTGCTGCCGTCCGCCACCAGACTTCTCTGCCAGTTGAGTCATCTGAAAGGCTATCCATGCCCGATGATGCGTTCTCTTGGCTTCTCCGGTCGATCGTTCCTCCCGCAGTATCCTCTCTCTGTAGGAGCCCCTCTGCGCTTTTCGTTAACCCGTTGGCGGTGTGGTGGGCACCCTTTTTGCCGCTGTGGTCCGGAGAGCGCCGTCGGCACGTCTAAACTGTGCCAGCGGCCATCTTGGAATCTTTGCCCTATTTTGCACACAAAAATACATTTCTCTAAACTTGTGTGATTCTAGACCTATTATTTCCGATTTTGTCTCCAAATGTCCTCAAATTTTACAGACCTAATATACAGCACTAGAAACATTGCTCTCCTGCTCGGCACTTGTCTACTATATTCCAAATGTATTCAATGCACTTTTTTAAACTTGCATGCATTTAAATTTCATGCTGCCATTGCAGTGTAATATTTCTCTATTCCCAACACCCAGTCTTCTCCTTTTTCCTAGTTATCTATTTCCTTTTGGCAATCTATCTCCTTTCCTCTTCATGGCACAATACAAAAATCACACAGTCAACTAGTGCATGACTCAATAACCTATGGACATTCCTTCTACACATAAAAGTAATAACTTTAGAGACATTTCTCAAAGTGCACCCATCAAAAATCATTCATCACCACCTAACTAAACATTTTTCCATTTATACTCCCTCCGCATAAGACATCCACTATTATTTTCCCACATAATCGGTCAACCTTTTTCAATTAAAAGTAGCTCATGTAATTATTAAACAATGTGTCAGCGTGGCTTTCCCCACCCTACACATGGCTTTGCTGCCATTACCTTGAATCATACAACAACTTCCATTTATTCACTTCTCCTTCAGTCTAAAAACATCATTTTTTCAACATACTGATTACTAAGGAGTTAATTTACTCCATTCTCAGACAAGGACCTTCCTGACATCTGTTTATTTCACCATTTATTCCTGGTCATGTTTGCTGTGCATGCTGCCTGAATTACATTTTACTCAGGAAAACTTTTACTGTGATCATAAATCACTTCATTTAACAGCGTCGGCTGTTATCTTTTAATTCTTTAACCAAACACTGTCTTCCTTTCAGCAGTGCGCGGTCTTATTTGTATTTGTTTATACTAGAAAGGCATGTGTTGGCAGAAATACAGCCCTCTGTTTCTGTAGGCTACGCAGTCAGCTGCAAAAAACAGCCTATGCAACACACAATTTTTCACATTTTGTCAAGTTTATCTGGTCTTCGTTTCTATCAAGACTAATACGGTTTCATGTTGTGTGTAGTTAATTAAATAGCTTAACCTGTACATTTTTGGCAATACAAGAATTAACCCCGTATTTACTGTATTCTGTTTTTTACAATGGTTCAAAGATGATCACTTTTTCACTCTTTTCTACATTTTCACACTACATATTGCATTTACCATAATTTTAAACAACGCACGCACGTGCATTTTCTTCCATAGCTCATATTTATATCCTATTTTTCTGCATAATTGATCACTTTAATTTCTGGCTTGGTGCCAATTTTTCTTAAATAACTAAACCACTCTTGTCTTGACCTTTTCTCATAATAATGCAAGCAAAACATAACATATAACACACAATGACAAACATGATAGACTGGCCGGTCACAAATATCTCAGTCTTCTCTTTAAGACCAGTCTTGCCCCTAAAAATACCCCGAAATGGGATGTAAGTTGCCCTCTTTAAACTCGTCTTTAACGGAGTTTGTCGTCTGCGTCACCCGTCCATAGGCTCTATGTGCTACTTCATCTGTGTTCTTTAAAACGCAGTAAACCTGGGTGTATCCTTTATCGTGGCATCTCCTCACGATACCTCTTAATTGCTTGGCCTCTCCTCAAGTCAATTACTCAGTATTCAACACTCATCGTTCTCGAGTTACTATACCCAATCCCTGGTACTTCTGAGCTACTATATTACACTCTAAACCCTTGATTTACTCAAAATAAAAAAAACATTTCTTAAGGATCCACCAAAAATAATCCTTTAAAAAGAAATCAAAAAAGGAATAATTTTTCTAAGAGGGGTTTATCCCAAAAATAATGAAATGATTAATTACATTATTTTCTGAAAGACCCCCAAAAATGACTTAAAATAATTTTTCTTGGAAGACTTGCAAAAAAAATAGTCCCCTCCAATCCCCAGGTGCCAAGGCGCCCTTGCATGCTATCAGGCCTGTGAGTCCCCTCTCCTTTAGTGATAGTGATGTGCGGGCACCTGCAGCGTGCCCCCCCAACTCTCTCCTCTTCCCCCTCCCCCTCTCCTTCTCCCCCTCCAACTCCCCCTCTCTCTCTGTCTCTGTCTCTGTCTCTCTCTCTCTCTCTCTCTCTCGATAGCATGTATCTGTATTAGATGTGTGGTCCTGAAGAAAACATCTTAGGTCTCCTGGCTAAGGCTCGCCAAATGTTCAGAAGGTCCCAGCACCTTCTGTTGGTCCTGGCACCACAGGATCAGGAAAGGGAGGCTGATGCACATCAAGACACTCAGACTGGAGTTCAAAAGTCATCTGTTTATTCTTTGCAGCAGAGCAGGACACATCATGCATCATACTGAAGAAAAATCTGGAACTCCCAACTTTCCCTGGGCTCTCACCCCCTTTTATACAATCTAGAAAGGTGAGTTAATGCAATGATCATCATAAGACATCCTGATTGGCTTTGGTATTTGAAGACAACCCCTTTTCCAATCCCTGTTTGGTTGCCTTAGCTGTCACTCAGACCCAGTCTGAACAGGTTTCATCTAACTCATTCTACACCAGTAGCCTCTTCATGAACTTCTATGAAAAAAAGTTATCCACTGACCTCATCATGACTAGCAGAAATCGACCATTTTGTATGCTCAAGAATCCATCTTAGAGTTGCCTGACTTCTCTTATCAAAAATGGCCGGCCACATTACAAAATGCCTGACCAACTTATTCTTACCCAAAACTTGGTCCCTGCTCAACTTTGAATCTGGATTGTTTGATCATTTATGATAAACATGTACTACTTAACATATTCTCTACTATGCACGACCTTCTGACCCCACAAAATAGGTCGCCTTTAAAGCGCTTTTCTGAAAGGCACTATATTTCTGACTTTCGCAGTGTTAGTCATTGATCAACCTGGTAAGTTATCTACATTTGGTTTGAGGGGGGTGGGATTTCCTAAACATTCAGTTTGAGGGGGAGGGGGTCTCGTCCCTGTACAACATAATGTTGCAAGCCAGGATACAAGATGAAGATGGGAACAGCATGATTCAGGGGCCACCATGAGTACAAGATGAAAAGAAGTCCAGCATAAGAGTTGAGAAAGTGTGACGAACCGTGAATCAAAGAAGTTCATTAAAGTCCAATCCAGCATGGGCCACAAGACGGTGATGGTGAAACCAGAATGTATCAGGACAGACTCCTGCAGAAGTAGGCTGGAGGGGTTGATGGAGAGCAGGGTAGCAGAATCAAGCAAAACAGGCGACACCTGTGTGCTAGAAAGGGGGGCACAAGGGAACAACACGGGGAGGTCAGAGGGGGCGGGGATGGCCTGTGGGGGAAGAGGGAGTAAACACATGTTGGTGCAAGCTTACCTGCTGTCTGAGCAGGGGGTCGGGCCCTGGGTCCTCCTGGTCCAAACATGAATTGTCCTTTCTCCAGCATGGGGTCTGGCATGGATTCACATGCTCATGAATATTCCCCGTCGTCAGGCTGGGAATCCTCGGTAAAGAAAAAACCAGTATCAGTTTCGTTTCTGATCTGTCTTTCGTAGTAGTAACCAATCACTGGTCTCTGCGTCATACTGACCACAGCCAATGACTGCCCTCTACCTAAGCACCGCCTCTGGCAGCCATCTTCAGATTTTTACCGCACGTTCATGTGTTGGGATCCTCGTGCTATTGCTCTCGAGCGTTAGTGCTATTTTTTTCACGTTTTTTCTCAAAAACTTCATTTTTTCGGTCAAAAGAGCCTCAAGCTCCACCGATTCTCCATCCGATCAACGGGGACCCGTGTCGGATTCGTCTGCGCCCCTCAAGGGTGAAGATTTCGTCGAGCTACGCTTTTGGAGGACTCCAGAAGTTTCTCAGGCCCGGTCAGGGCCCAGGAGAAGGGAAGCTCGACGCCCGGAAAGCTGTTCAGGGTCTGCCCTGGATGCCAGCTGCAGAACGTCTTCAAGGAGGACGAACACTCTTTTTGTCTTTACTGCCTACATGAGGACAAGACGCACGTGGAGAAGGACTGTGCGTTTTGCGGCAACATGTCGGAGCGGACCATGAAGGACCGCCATCAACGTCTCGCCAACTGGCTGGAAGGGAAGAGCCCGTCCGGCGAGAAGAAGAGGAAGAAATCCGAGCGGTCTTCTAAGACCTTTGAGGACGCCCCGGCGACGGGGGTCCAACATAAGGCCAAGAGTCCGCTGGCACCGGGAGCGCCGAACGGTCGGGCTCTACGGGCGCCAGGCAGGGCGCACCCTCCCCGGCACCATCAACCACGAGCCAACGCTCTGGGTCAGGTAAGAGGAAGGCCGAGCACCCGGCGAAGCTCCTGGAGAGGCCCCGGTCGAGCTCGAAGGCGGAGGGGGAGCGAGGCAGTGTCCCCCCCCTCAAGGATAAGGCGGTGAGCGCACCTAAGGTGGTGAAGGCCTTAATCCATCCGGCCAAGCCCTCTATCGAAACTGTCGCGGCGGCCCTGGCTCAGCCTGTGGAGGCTACACCAGTGGTGGCGACCTCGGGGCTCAGAGTCTCCCTGCCACCTCGGAGGGAGTCCTCTTTTGTGCCCATCGATAGGACCCCCGTGAAATCCCCCGTGGGGAAGAAAAAGGGCGTCGTCGTAGATTCGGCCTCAACCTCGGAGGAGGAGCTGGTCGAGGTCTTAAGCCACGGCCTCGGCGTGGAAGAAGACCTGATCGCCCGTCGGATTCCCCTCTGCCAGTGCCGCGAGACAACTCGGCGGCCATTTTGTTGGCTATACAGTCCTTATGCTCAGAGATAAGGAGGAGACTACCGTTGCCGACGGAACCTCTCCCGTCGGGGGACCCAGAACCGGGACCTTCTGGTGTTCCCCCTACCAAGAAAAGAAGGATCCACCCTCCGCCTCCTTTTCAGCCGTCGCGCCCCTTCCAGCCCTCCTCCCCGTCCACCCGAGGGGATGATACGGGGACTGACACGGCAGCGACGGGTACGGACGACGAGGTATACGACGAGGATGTACCGTCGTCGCCTCCCACCAGGGCTTCTCCGCCCGACGACATTGGATCGTTCCACTCCATGATCACCAGGGCATCTGAGCTTTTCCAACTCTGCCCTGAGGAGAAGAAGAAGGAAGGTTTCCTTTATCAGCGGCGCGAGGCCAAGAGGAAGACGGTCTCCGCAGTGCCTCTATTGGACGACATTTGGGATGAGGGCCTCACCCTCCTCAAGAACCCTTCGACAACGCCAGCTAGAAGAGACCGGTACGAGAAGAAGTACCGAGTCCCGGACACGGCCCCCCTGTGCCTCCGGGCGCAGCCTACCCCGGACTCCGTCGTCTCCGCGGCGGCCAGGAAAAAAGCGGGGGGGGTGCGGCCTCCACATCGACTTCCCCACCGGACGGCGAGGGAAAGAAATTGGACGCTATGGGACGCAGAGTCATCTCGTCTGCGGCGACGACGATTAAAGCGGCCAACGCCTTGGCTATCGTGGCCCGCTACGACAGGGAGCTCTGGTACAAACTGGCTCCCCTGCTGGACTTCTTGCCGGACGACAAGAGGGCAGAGGCCCTGGAGATCCTGCAGGAAGGTGAGGTGGCTTCGGACCACGCCATTACCGTTGCGACGGACATCGCCGACACTGGGTTCCGCCAGTTGGGCAACGGCGTTTGCCTTAGGCGGCGTGGATGGCTCAAGGCTACGGACTTCCGTCAAGACGTTCAGACCAGAGTCCTGGACATGCCCTTCGATGGGAACAACCTGTTTGGGAAAACAGTGGACGATTCCCTTCAGGCCATTAAAGCGGACACCGAGACGGCCCGGGCCCTTGGAGTTCTGCAACAACGACGGACGCCCTTTCGGAGCAGCGGAGGCAAGGGCGCCTCCAAAAGTTCCGGCGGCGGTTTCTCCACCTACCGTCAAGCGGCCCGCTCGTCGGCTCAGGAGGCCTACATAGGACGAGGCAAGCCTGGCGGACCCCGCCGTCGTCGCCAAGGAGGTCAAGGCGGCAAAGCCTCGTCGAAGCAGGATTGAACCGGCCGTGGGGTCGGGCCCCCACCGAAGCACCCCGGTGGGAGGCCGGCTGGCGAGCTTCGTCAGCGTGTGGGAGTCCATCTCCACCGACCGTTGGGTGCTGGACGCCTTGGCCCGGGGCCACGCGCTCGAGTTTCAAAGAAGGTGTCCGCGCGTCCCCCCCGTGGCCAGGAAAGAACTTCACGTCCCTCAACTTCTCCTGGAGGTAAAGGCGATGCTCAGGAAGGGCGCCATCGAACTCGTCCCAAAGAGGCTTCGGGGCTCCGGAGTGTACTCCAGATACTTCCTCGTGAAGAAGAAGACGGGGGGATGGCGCCCCATCCTGGACCTGCGACGTCTGAACAAGTTCATCAAGGCGCAAAAGTTCCGGATGGTCACCCTCCAGCACGTCCTGGGTCAGCTGGAGGAAGGAGACTTCCTGTCGTCGTTGGATTTGGAGGATGCCTACTTCCATATTCCCATCCTAAAGGGGCACCGAAAATTCCTCAGGTTTGTGGTCCAAGGGCGTCATTACCAGTTCAAAGCCCTCCCCTTCGGTCTACGGTCGGCACCCAGGGTGTTCACCAAGTGCCTCGCACCGGTGGCGGCGCAGCTGCGCCGCGAGGGGATCCACGTCTACCCCTACCTGGACGACTGGCTCATCCGAGCCAAGACGAGGGAGCTCGCCGTGGTTCACACAGCAAGGACCGTCCAACTTCTCACGGACCTGGGATTCTCCGTGAACTACGCCAAATCCCACCTGGTACCCGCACAAGACACTCTGTTTCTGGGAGCGAGGCTCAACACAGTGTCCCTTCTGGCCTCCCCGTCGGAGGAGAGGACCAGGACCAACCTGGGCAAGGTGCAGCGGATGTTGGTGGCCGACGCGGCCAAGGTGAGGTCCATCAAGTCCCTCCTCGGAATGATGTCTTCCTGCATCTACCTCATTCCCATGTGCAGGCTCCGGATGCGCCCGTTGCAGGAGTTCCTGGACGCGCGCCGGATCCAAACGACGGGCAGTTTCGAGGAAAGGATCACACTCGACGAGAGTTTCCGACGAGCGATCCGGTGGTGGGGCACCCGCGCGCATCTGACGGCGGGCATGGACTTCCAGACCCCAGCCCACCAGGAGACAGTGACCACGGATGCCTCCCTGGAAGGGTGGGGAGCGCACACCGAAAATCTGCACGCAAGAGGCCTTTGGCTCCCGACGGAGAAATCCCTACATATCAACGTCCTGGAGCTCCGTGCAGTGTTTTGGGCCCTCAGGTCCTTCCTTCCGTCCCTCAAGGGCAAGGTGGTGAGGATCTTCACCGACAACACCACCACCATGTTTTACATCAGGAAACAGGGCGGAACCAGGTCCCCAGCGCAGGACCTGTGGCATTGGGCCGTCGCCCAAAGGATATTTCTGGTGCCGTTTCATCTGGCAGGGATAAAAAACACCATCGCCGACTCACTCAGCAGGGAGTTGCGCTCGTGCCACGAGTGGGAGCTACGGCAGGATCTAGTGGATCGCCTCTTCCGACGGTGGGGCACACCCCAGATCGACCTGTTCGCGACGGCGACGAACTCCAAGTGCCTGAGGTTCGCCAGCAGGTTTCCCCAGGTGAGGAGCATGGGCGATGCTTTCTCGTTCCCCTGAGAGGGCCTATTCCTCTACGCGTTCCCTCCTTTGCCACTGCTAATCCGGCTCGTCAACCAGCTCAAGAGGTCACGGTGCAGGATGATCCTCGTCGCACCTGCGTGGCCGAGGCAGATATGGTTCCCGGACCTTCTGGACTTGTCAGCGTCCCCGCCAATCAAGCTGCCGGTGGACGCAGATCTACTCTCCAGGGAAGGAGGCGCCATCCTCCACCACGACCCGAAATCGCTGAACTTGCAGGCCTGGCTCCTGCAGCGCTAGAGTTTGGAGGATACGACATACCGGCCGACTGCAGAGAGGTTCTTGCAAAGGCCAGGGCGTCCTCGACTCTTAAATGCTACGGACACAAATGGAAGAGGTTCTCTGTCTGGTGCCACGCACAGAAGATTAACCCTCTACGGATTACGGCTCCCCAAGTACTGCCGTACCTGCTGACGCTGGTCAAAGCTGGACTGGCACACGCGTCCATCAAGATTCATCTTGCTGCGATCTCCCGATACACCAGAACCACGGGCCGGACGTCCTTGTGGTCTCATCGTCTGGTGAAAGAGTTCATGAAGGGACTGTTCAGATCGTTCCCGCCGGTGAAGGCGCAGGCCCCGGCGTGGGAGCTCAACGTGGTGCTGACCAAGCTCATGGGACCTCCGTTCGAGCCTCTGCACTCGGCCCCGTTGAAGTTTCTGTCGTGGAAAACAGCGTTTCTTGTGGCCATCACCTCCGCACGACGGGTGGGAGAGATCCAGGCCCTTTCCTGCAAGGCCCCGTACTTGACTTTTCACGACACGAGGGTAGTGCTCAGGACGCACCCCTCCTTCATGCCCAAGGTACCGTCGGACTTCCATCTCAACGAACCCTTGGTGTTGCCTGTGTTCTTCCCGTCGCCTTCGTCGCCGGCTGAGAGGACTTTGCACTCGCTGGATGTGGCTAGAGCGCTGAAGTTCTACGTGGACCGCACAAAGTGTTTTCGGAAGACGTCACAACTCTTTGTGAATTTTGGACCCGTCAATCAGGGGAAGGCTCTCTCGAAGGCTTCCATTTCCAGATGGCTCTCCGGCTGTATCATGTACTGTCATCGGTTGGCAAACCGACCGCTGCCTGGCCGTCCGAGAGCCCATTCCACCAGAGCGATCGCAGCTACCACGGCGTTCCATTCTGGTGTGCCCCTGCTGGACATATGCAGGGCTGCTACGTGGAGGTCGACGCACACCTTCACGAAATTCTACTGCGTCGATCGGGATTCCAGGGAGGAGTCCAGGGTCGGCCAAGCAGTGCTGCGCAACCTGTTCGCCTGAGGTGAGCCTGGTGAGGAGGTAAGATGCTTAATGTTGAGCCTTTGCCACCTCCCGTGGTTGTGCATGTGTGTACTGCTATGTATTCTTTATTCATGAGCATGTGAATCCATGCCAGACCCCATGCTGGAGAAGGAACAAGTTACTTACCTGTAACTGTTGTTCTCCAGCATGGGTCTGGCATGGATTCACATGCGAACCCTCCCGCCTACCCCTCTGCGGCTCTTCACTTGGTCATACTGCCACTTCACGTACTTCCAAATCTGAAGATGGCTGCCAGAGGCGGTGCTTAGGTAGAGGGCAGTCATTGGCTGTGGTCAGTATGACGCAGAGACCAGTGATTGGTTACTACTACGAAAGACAGATCAGAAACGAAACTGATACTGGTTTTTTCTTTACCGAGGATTCCCAGCCTGACGACGGGGAATATTCATGAGCATGTGAATCCATGCCAGACCCATGCTGGAGAACAACAGTTTCAGTTAAGTAACTTGTTCCTTTCTTTGTCTGCCCTTCGCCTCGTATGCCCGGGCGAAAGACGCCCTTGATCTAAGAGTCAAGAGCAGGAAGAAATAGGCAGGGCTAAGAATGTGGGTGGGGTTTAGGCCAGGTGACCTAGATCCACTTGCACCTGTTCCCCATCTGCAAAGGAAAAGGGACTGGAGGGCTCCTTCAGAAGAGTCAAAGAGCAGCAATCAGGAAGGCACCAGGTGGCCGGTGCTTGCTAAGTGGGGAAAAAGAGCGTCAACCAGGAAGGCACCAGGTAGGCGGGGCTTAGGCTAGGTGACCTAGATCCACTTGCACCTGCTCCCCATCTGCAAAGGAAAAGAGGCTGGAGGGCTCCTTAAGTAGGAAATAAGAGCGGCAACCAGGAAGGCACCAGGTGGGCGGGGGCTAAGGCTAGGTGACCTAGATCCACTTGCACCTGCTCCCCATCTGCGCTCTGATGCTTTTCCGGACTTCATCTACACTTTATAAAATTGCATAAATCAAATAAAGAAATACAAATAAGGACAAGTGGTATGAACATTATTACAGGGAATAACTAATTCAATTCTGTATTACTTTAATGGAATAACAGTTATCTTCGTTGTTTTTCTTTCCAGGTGTTTCTGCAGATACAGTAAATTCTTTGGGACAGACTGCTCTCTTCACTGCTGCACTACTAGGTCTTGCCAAGTTAGTTGATGTGCTGCTAGAATTTGGAGCAGACCCTAATCAGTAAGAGTTCTACAAACAATACAAATATTACTTTAAAATGTTTTAGTGCATTTAATGTATATTATTACGACACACACACACATTGTGTAAATTATACTACAGGTGTATGGCAAAATTCACCAGTAATTATTCTTAAACCAGAAACAGATGCTTGACATCTAATGAATCTAAGAATACTTCAGAATAATTCAGTAACAAAAAACCTATTTGCTTATAGGGTTATACATCATCACAGTGCCTCATTGTTTCTGAAAGTCTTCATTGTGTGGACTGGTAATCTTCGTGGTTGCACTTTAGAAATTGGTTCTTGTCCTATATGTTAGGCACAAGTCACCCTGATCACAAATTAATCTGTAAAATGATGGTGGACCTGCTCCTACCTAACATCATAATGCACTGATTACTCACAAGTGATCTTAATTATAACTTGTCCTCGACTTCAATGTCCAATCCTTACAAAATGAGGTCCATCTGTTACGGAAGCAGACAAACAGTGCTGGCTCTTTACATTTACCAAAATATCCAGTCCCTCCTTGGCATAAAGGTATAAATCACCTTACCTCATGCCCTCAGTTTGTACTAACCAAGCAGTACCACAACAATTGGAGATCGGTCACACAGTTAAAGGGGATGGAGGGAGGACTGGGAGGTGGAAAAGTACACCTAATAACAAAGCTCACCACTAAGTAATCTTAGCATTACCAATTTATCCCTGTTCTTCACATAACGACAGCAAGACAAACAGTGCTAAGGTTTCCACCTGCTTCTCAGGAGGGGCTCATGAGACACAAATCAATCACGACCCATGTATAATGCTCGATCAAAACAGAAATCAGGAAATCAGCAACCAGTGAGGCAAATATCAGGGTATATTGGTGCCGGAAAAGTACCCCTCTACTTGTAACACATTTTATAAAGAGACACATGTTGGGACACATCTTCCAGTTGGTGACAGTATATATGCCTGTACAGAGTTGAAGCCCCTCTGAATAGGCTATGTTCAGAATTATGAAAAATAAGAGGACACCTTCGAACAAAGGCACAACCAACAATATCTTGGAAGATGCAGGTAGATAGTGCCTGACACAAATACATCATAGGCTGCCAACCCACCACATTGGAGAGATGAAAAAGGACATCCCTGTGAACTATAATCAAACCTTCTAAAACAGAATGAGGAATACAAGGTTTTCCACTGAGGCCAGAGGAACACCACAGCAAATAAAAATGTTTTGACACTAGCAGTGACTCTCCAACGAAACGCACCCTTCGTTACAAAGCTCCAGAACCCCACATAACAAAACGCAGAATCCCTCAGGCGAACAGAAGTCGGATGAACACATTGACCCAACAAGTAACCTACTGGAACTATTCACTGAGGAACCTGGACCAGTGAAAGAGTTACTCACTGCCACTGGCCTAGCTAAGCAGACAAACACAAGGACCAGACAAAACGTATGTTAAGAATAACACTGTATCACAAGCCGCCTTAGAATGTAACTCGGCAGGAATGAAGAAGATACGCTGTAATCTAATCAACTCTTGCTCTGTGACCAAGCACAAAACAGAGATCCACACGATCCTCATTTAAAGAGGCACCAGCATATTGTTCATCATAGAAACTTGGTGTTGGTTGATTGTAAGGTTGTCGCTCATAAAACTATCTCAACCGATTTGAAATTGCTTCAGGCCAAATAAGAAACCTTGAGGGAGGAGCAATTCCATGACACAAGGATCCTCTTGGAATATTAGCAGCACCACCTGTGGACATCTCAGACTGTACATCGCTCCTTATCCACCTTAACCTCAACAACAAGACTGCCACATTCTAATTCCTGCTTATGTACACCGATCTCGCACATACAACCTTATCCAGAAAGGCCTCAAATATGGTTGACAAACAAGTGGTGGAACATCATGCTTAAAGATTTCAATTTGTGGTTTGAAGAAGGCAGTTCAATTTCAGCCAAATCACTGAGCTTATGCACAACCAGCCTTCACCTTAAAAACATGGTCAAAGAGGCAGCACACACTTTTGGACAGATATTGGATGGCATTTTCTGCTAGGAAGGCTGAGGGCTGAAGTCATTTGTACCCATGTTCTGTGGAGTGGCCAGTTCATTGTTTCTTTTGTGATCAAACCAGCATGCATGGTCCCTACTCAGAAATATCAAACCACCATTGCCTACAAAAGCTGTAAAAACCCTAATTTCACAAGAACTTGGAACTCCAAAGTAAGCCAGCACTTATTAGCACCATATATTCGGCTCCCAGAGAAAAGAGCAAAGAGGCTCATAACTGGATAATAGAAACCCTGACCATCCTATGACCTGGGGAACATGTCTCCCCATCAGAGAAAATAAATGCAACAATGTGGTACACTCCCGACCACAAACCATGAAGAAAACCTGGAAACGAGAACAAGCATGGCGGAAACACTAAATAAAGCTAGTAAGATAATGCAGCACATCATCACCAGATCCGACAATACAAAATAGCAATCTTTTTATTTATTAAAAACATTTGTTTTCCAAAATCGTAATTACACTATGAAGTCTCGCATCAAACAACAAAAGCAAACCCCCAATATCCCAGGCGTTTAACAAAGCCCCTCTCACTCTACCCATGCCTAAATAATCCCAGAAAGAACATATCCAATATAATTTCACAAAACATATACTCTCTAGCTGCAGATTATCCTGTAAGAAAAGATGAGAAGCTGAGAGGAGACCTCTATAGCCGCGGTTTATCCTGGAAGAAAAGATAAGAAGCTCAGAGGAGACCTAGGGGAAATGCAAAGAAAAGTACAGACCAAAAGAACAGGAAGAAGGGAGACATGTGGGGAGGGAACATGGACACCACTTACCCCTGAACCAGAAATGTCTGAGGGAGAAAAAAACAAGTAATTTAAACGAAAATTACTTTCATTTTTTCTCCCGCTGACATTTATGGCAACCCGCACCCTCCACCCCCTTACTTACCTTTTGGTGGCACACTTTGCTGTGTGCAGCCGACTCCTCCATTCCTCTGCGACGCTGGTTCCCTTCACTTAATTAATTGCATGGGAACCGGTGACAGAAACTTTAGTGTTTAGGTCGTGGGGGACACCACCGCAACCCCTGATGCAATTGTAGTGAACAAGGGTGCGGGGGACAACCCTGCTTCTCCTGTTCACTGTAATTGCACTGAATGGGATATGTATTCGAAATGTTCAGCTGTTCGTAATTTTCGTACAGGTGAAATTTGAATAATTATCCCATTGTTTTTTTTTAATTCTGTGATTTCTACGGATTCCGGTATAAATTCAGGAATTCTAAAGGTAAATAAAGTACAGTATGACTAAAATATTAGGACAGAACCCACCCTCGGAAAGGAATGTTCAAATTCATCAACACATCACCCTCTCAGAACTTGTCATGCCATCAACAGACATTTTCAAAACAAGGTAAAAAAACACCCAGCAAGCAATAGTCTTATCACTAATCAATAGGAATGATGATATTCTGCATAGTAAAACCCCATCAACAATTGCATCACTTACCCAATTCAAACTCAACTCCAAAGTAGAGGTCTCTAAACTGATGTAGAAGAGCAACAAAGCAGGCTCCATAATGGACCCCACTCTTGCACATATCTATACAAATTCACCTTTTTTCTACTGTGAACACATATATTTCGCACTGTACACAGATGCAGATGCCCTACATTAAACCTCTTTTTAAAAACGCCACTGGAAACCCATACAGACCCATATGCTTTCCTATTTCCAGCATACCATACCCAGGTCAAATTCTGGCAAGCTATGCTTATAGTCAAATGCTGGATCATGCGGATGGCAACAATATCCTGGACCATGATCAAGCAGGATTCAGACAAGTGAGGGGAATCGAATATGCACTTCTATCCACCGTGGATGACTTTAAGATCATCACCTAAGCCCTCATACTCCTAGATATCTCACTAGCTTTTGACCATGCTCACAATGCATCACTATTAAAGAACCTGAAAGAAGCAGGAATGTTCAACACAGCACTACAATGGATATAGTCTTTCCTCACAAACCTAACAAAACAACTTGTCTATACCCTGTTGTGAAGTCTCCTGGTTGACTTTGAGGACATCTAGTGTGATTTACCAGGTGGCTGGGGGCCTACTCTAGCCAGTGGAAGATGGGTTTGGGGGTGGTATCGAGCAATCCCCTTGCTACCCCAGCTTAGTCCCTGTCTCAGGAAAGTCATAGGGACCTCTTTAAATACCCTGTCCCTTTAAGAAAAACATTCCTGCCACCAGGGGTATGTCTAACCACTTGTCTTTTAAGCAATGTAAACAGAACATAATAGAAAAAGCTTCTAATGAGGTAAATGTATCTTTTCGGTGCTGAAAGCAAACACACCTTCAGACATCAGGTGCCCATTGGGGGGCGCTGCTGAGCAGCAATGAAAATGGAGGTCTGAGCGTGAGCTCTGGCCCTGGCGACATCCTGATATCAAAATATCCTTCCCTCTGACACCAGTGAACTGTTGAGTATGGGAGGAGTGTTGCGCTCGATCCGCTGCAGCTGTTGTCTGACTCCAGTGAGAAATGCCATGCTACGAGAGTCGTGATCAGCTAATTGACATCAACGGCTGGTGCGGGTGTCAGCGTCCCGCTGCGGCACTCATTCGTTTCCCTGATCCTGCTCACGGCAGCCAGCAGCCTCTGCACCCTTTGTGGGGAAGGGGCCTGACTCTCAAGAGGATCGTGCCTGGTGTGTGGCACTGATGCAGGCTTTCCCTTGGCCCTTGTGCGGATCCATGTTGGCACCCCCATGCGGCCCGAACAAATCCCGGTGCTTTTGTTTTGATGCTGCCGGCGAGCTCCCTGCTAGGCATAACCCACTTGTGTTGTGGACCCCAGGCATTACCCTTGCTCAGACATGGCTCCACTTGCTGTTACTACGGCCCCCTGAGGTGCTTTTATCATTTACCTTGCCGCCTGGGCTATGTGGGCAGTGGGAGTGCTGTGTGACCTCATTCTGGGAGGACCCAGAACCCAAAGTCACCCAGCGTCTGCATAATATGTTACATTGTTGCCTGGGGGGCTCATGTGGATTGCTGGAATTCATCACCAGAGTAAATTGCTGCTCCTGGGTGGCTGTACCCACCGTTGTTGTTCCTTGTACACAGTATATTCAGGTAGTGCCAGTCTGCACACGGGGAGTCTGGTGTCTGTGATCCTAGTGTGGTGGGCATCCCTCTTTGGTGCCACTGTGCTTATTCAGCAGTTCTCCACTGCAGGTGTCCCTTGGCTTGCCGGAGCATGACAATGGGCACAGGGAAAAAGAAGGGACTGATGGATACATTTACTAGTACTCCTGCAAGGACATTGAGCCCAGAGACAACATGTGGGTGAGGTTGGGAGTCAGTTACGAGCTGAGTCTACACATATGGACCCCACCTTTTGGCTGCCAATGTGAAACCTGATGATATTGTTGCTAATATTAGCTCGTTGTGCTCCAAGGTAGACCAGGAAAACAGACACATTACTGAAGCAGAGTCCAGGATAAGCAGCACGGATGACAATGTTGCGCAACATGATCATGACATAGCCGGCCTGAAGATGGACCTAGCGACGATTGGAATGAAGTGTGACGAGTTGGAGCTGCGCTCCCGGCGCAAAATGGACGCATTGTTGGGGTGCATACAGCATGGGCGTAGGGCGTATTTCTTTGAAAATCCAGCTGATGCCATCACCTATATTGAGGCGTTGATCCCACTTCTCCCCCAAAGGATGCTCGAACAAACAAACCCCCCCGTAGAACTAATGATCATGGTTCTGTGGACACTGGTGAGTGAACATTGGGGGCTTTGGACATGTCCACTGCCCGGGAAGGAACAACCCGAAGGCACAGTGAGCTGCAATTGCCAATTTGCCAGGGCCACTGGCTGTACTTAGTGAAAAGATTGCTGTTAGCAACGCTTAACAGGAGAGTTCTGTGGTTGTTGGTTTGGGTATGCATCATCAAGTTGGGTGTGATGGTAGTGTGAGCTCTGGCTTGTGGGAATGTGCTGAGATCGGTGCACGAGCCCTTTGCCCCTAAATGGGGCTGCCAAAGATTCTTCACCACATACTCCTCGCAGGGTGTTGACATTGCCAAACCCCAATGTCACATTAACTGTGTATAGAAGCTATATTGATCCTCTGGGATGGTATGTCGTGTTGAAGGGTATATTGAATGGCAATTTACATACTGCTGGTCGACTCCTACGGCCACAGCGACGACGACCCTGACTTCTATTGGGATATAGGTGATATAATTGTTGGGCATATTGAAATACCCATGGTCTGGGGTGGTGATATGAACACGATCCTCACCACCACCATGGATTGCTCCTCTAAAGTCCCCCACTCTCTAACATTAGCGGCACAGACACTCTTGCAGATAATGCCTCAACTTCATTTGTCTGATGTCTGGCGAAGACTGCATTCTGGTGTGAGGGAAAAGACATATTACTCTATGGTACACAACTCCATATCCCGGAGCGACTTCTGGCTTCTGTCCACAGAGTGGATTGGGAGGGTACGAAGGTGCTCTCTCCTTCCATGCACACTCTCTGACAATTCATTCATTGTGCTTTCTTTGGTCTTCACGCGTGCACATAAGCCCTGTCCCCTCTGGCATATGTCACCTACAATGTTGCAAGATCCCAATCTCACAGAAGCACTTCATACCAAAATTGAGGAGTTCTTAGGTAATAATGTTGGCTCTGTGGCACTTGATTCTAATGTTTGGGAAACCTTTAAGGTGGTTCTGAGGGGTGAACTGTATCCATGTCTACCTGGACTCTTAAGTCACTCAGATCAGAACTTTGTGAACTTGAGCATCAGTTAAGGCTCCTTGAAAAGGAATACGGTATGACTAATGATAAAGCATCGCTGGGTCTCAGTAAGGGAAATCTGTTGAAATTTAAAGAATTGGCAGACAGGGAGGTACTCTTTCACTAAACTGGTGCTGGCACACAGGTATGGCGAGTCTGACAGACCGGGTAGGGCCTTTGCTAGGGTAGTCAGACTTGACTCAGCCACCATGCAATTACTGCCATCATCTCTGCATCTGGGGCTACCCTGACGGCTTAAGCTGATATCAACTCAGAATTCTGGGAGTATTACACGTCACTATACTCTAACAGGGATGATTGCTGCGGCATGGAATTCGCACAGTATTTCGAGACCATTGATCTCCCTGCGTTGCTGGAAGCGGCAAATCTGGTGCTCGAAGGCTCTATCAGCCTTGAGGAGATTTTGGCTGCTATTGCTGCCCTGGTGTTGAGTAAGTCTCCAGGGTCAGACGGTCTGGGGATTGAATTGTACAAAGAATGCAGGGCAATATTGGCTTCACGTCTACTGCAAGTGTGGGAGCAGTCCCTTGCAGCTAGGTCTCTCCCGCCGTCCATGCGGAAGGCAATAATAACAGTCCTTCATAAACCTGGTAGGCCGCCGGAGAAGGTTGTTTCATACTGTCCGTTATCACTGATAAATGCTGATGCAAAGATTTTTGCAAACATCATTGCTACTAGTCTCCTCCCTTACATGGCTCACCTGGTCCATCCAGGCCAGGCAGGCTTTATCCCTGCTAGGTCTACAGCGTTAAAGGAATGGTTCGGTCAAAATTCTTTATTGTCCATACGGGTCGGCCATGTGTTTTTAAGCTTAAGTCGCTCGATTTTAGAAAAATTTCCTATGGACCTTCCCGAGTTTTCGTCCATTAAACGCACGCGAAAACAGGCACCAGGGGCGCTGCCATTTTGTGATAATCCTATCACTTGCCCCATCGCCCTGGCTGACCTGCTTTTGCGGCACTAAATCATATCCCCCGCCCCTGAGCCTGACATTATCAAAACATTCATATTCCCTGCCTCTCTCCGTGACGTTACTGTACTGTGTAGGCAAACACGCCCAGTCGTCTTCTACGCGACTTCACACAGAACCCAGAAACCAACACCGATCAACTCACAACACAGCGCGCCACAATTCGGAATATGAAACTGTACTTTAAAATCAAACAGCAATACGGTACATTTGGTAAAGTAAATTTATTTGACATTATATGTTTAGAGAATATTCAGCAATTGGCATATTAAATCGGAATGGAATTTCTTTTCTTTTCTCTCGATCCGCAAATCCGGAAAAGTTTATCGTGAGTCACGTGCTGTTCCTTTATGGTACACAGGGTGTTGGTTTTCATTAAAAGAAGCACTTTGAACGCACAGTGAACCGCAAGGCTGTTCCATCAACTAGGCACTAGGCCACCGTAAAGGTCGATATGTTGCCTCTAGCCGCTAGTACTGCGTAAGGGCATATGGGCCCTTGGCGATTGTCCCATAAGATAGTCAATGTAGTGCAGTTGTTTACAAGAAGCTGCAGCTGGCGATTGAAGAAGCCATCGGCCGGGGTCTGGAATAGGTGGCAGTCGCAGTACGGTAGGATGTACCTGATTAGAAAACATAAAAATTGAAATTAGTCTCACCAGCCGATCTTTATTACTATTATTCATTGTATTTAATTCGGGCGAGCTGAAACAATTTGCTTGCGAGGATAGTGCAATGGGTACGTTCGGCTCTAAAAGCAATGCGAAAACTAACAAAATAAATTGAGGGGAAACACACAAACTAATGATTTTTTTTTTACTGTTGAACCACTGAGAAACGACTGTTTGTCTACATCCGTGTCGGATGGGTACATGCATGCCCATGTGCCCGGTAGAAAGACGATCCCACAAATGTTGTACTTGCTCTTCATTCATTCATTCATTCATTCATTCATTCCGGTATAAAAGCGTCTAAAGAGTTACTTACATTATATTTGCCATTTCCATTGTATCTCTGCGTAATGCAGTCCGTAAATCCCACTGTGTTCGTGCCAACGATTTTTCATATACTGAACTAACATGAAACTTGGTCTAGTTTCAGAATTTTCAGCCTCATCGTCTCTTACGTTATTGCCCCCTTCCTTCAAATGAAGTCCTTTCGGCATGGTCCCTGTATCTCAAGGTCAAAAAACAATAGAACCTTATACTGCCAGTGCGATTTGTGGGCCTCTTCAGCCCGCGAGCAAAAAATCAAAGCCGCTGACCCATCACTCTGCATGAGCGTACATTCTTACTTTGCAACATCCCATGTAAAGCCATCTGTGAGAACTTGAATTTTCGACTCCATCTTTGTACTAGGCCTCAATGTGCAAATGCGAACTGGCTTCTCTCCCATCTGCAACGCCTAGCTTGGCGCGTTCTAAGGCCCCCAATTTTGTCCTCGTTGTCCGTGAGCTTTGCAGCCCTAGAGAACCATAACTATGGAGACATTGACTTTTTGGGGGAAGGTCAGGGAAAGTATAAAGTACCCGAGGAGTTGAGTTGAAAGTGAGATTTATTGTTTATTTGTTTTATTATTTGCAATACGCAAGCCTCCCCTCGGTTAACAGTGCGCAGCATTTACATGAGATTGCGAAACTTAGTTACAGCAACAAAAATATATACATACACACATTCACAAGGTCAGCGATATGAGGTGAATAGAGAGAGAAGTCAAAGATGACACCCATGTTGTTCGCCACCCAGGATGGTGAATGCAGGGTTTAGGGTTAGCATACTTTGTATGCACACTGTACAATAAAATTATTTTCAAAAAGACAATCAGATTACAATGATTTATATAAACCGGGATTTGAAATTCTCAACGAACCCTGCTTTGGGTGGACATGGCACAGTGGCAATGTTTGGTGGCAATGCATCAGTGCTCTGCACAGAAACGCTCAAAATTCCATATTTGTGCTTCTCTAGTACACTAACAATAAGACCTTTAAGAAAGTCGAACTCCATTTCCTCATATACTGGTTTCACCGCCCATTTCTTACTTCTTTTTCCAAAGGTCGTAGTGTAGCGAGGCAACCCTACATTTCCCATACTCCTAGACTGTTCATGGCCCAAATTCTCGTTATGGGCCAAGACCACTAGTAGAGTCCTATGTTTCATGCCCTGTATGCCGAAATGCAATCGCTTTGGCCTGTACGTTAGGCACATATTGTGGAACACCTCCAATTCTCCTGTGTGACAGAATTCTGTCAGTCCCCTCAAATCTCTTGATAGAGTTTTATCGAAAACAATCTTCTCAATGGCTTTGTGTGTAGGTGAAGATGCAATCAACCACTTCTTCTTCCGTGCCTCCTCTGTGGACAAAGGGCCATGTTCACATTGGTGGAAATGTTGGTTTTCTGTCCAGCGGTGAACGTTGGTACACTGGTGCATCAGTGACCGCCATTTTTCAAGTAGGATTTCCACTGACCCTTCACAAGTTTTGGAGCTCCACCAAAGATGGTTGCTGATAGACTGGGACCACTGTGAAATACTTTCAAAACCTTTTTTTTCCCTGCAGCCGAGATTTTCTTATTAATTGATTTAGCAAGATGCCATATGTCAAATTGATGTTTAATATGTGGGAACTGCTCTCTCATTGTCTTGGCAATTGAAACGTGTCTGTCCGTGGCTATGAGGTCGATGTGCATTCCCCTTGATTGTAGATATTGCAATGATTTTATAAATCCTAGTTTCTCCATGGCCACTGAGGATTTACATTGGGACACCTGCATGACCACCGAACTCACAGTTTTCTTACTATCCATGTCCTGAAAGTGGTAGGTGCAGTACTTGGCAGAAAATCCAGGGCTGTCACACTGTCCATCGCCGGCTAGCCTGAATCGTTTCCCTTCGAATGTACTTGCTAGAGACAATTGTTCAATTTTCCAAGCATCACTAATGGCCGGAAACAGATAATCATGTTGGTATTTGTAGTACTGTGTTTTAGAAATGAAATGGAGTCCCACAAACTGAAAGAAAGACTCAAACTTTCTAAAACTGGACCCACTAAAAAGTAAGGCAGCTGCACACAGTAGATTGCCTGCTGGCAGCTTCCCCAGCATCGGTTGTGCAGACCATGAGAATGCTTGATTTAATCTACAGGCGCCATGTATTTTGACGTTACTGCCTTGTTTTTGACGAGTCACATGAATCAATGGCTACCCACACACTTCCCCTCCAACTGAATGCCCACATTTCAGCATACTTATAATATCCATCAAACAACTGTCGAATACTATGTATTTGCCCTCTTTCATTAGACTGTCATCCGGCGTGAAAGTTGTTTCGGACTTTGCCGTTGAGGACATATCAACAAATTTGAAAGAAATATTGCTGATATCAAGTTCTGATGCGTCGTTGGGTGCTGCTGCTGGTTCATTCTCTGTCATTTCAACATCTGTTACTTCAGCATTGATGGGAGAACACAACAATGTCGACAGCTTTTTGGGTGGCATTTTTTTGGCGGGTGTAGATTCTGTGAATTGATCTGCGAGTACTTCAGAGCTATCTTCAATACATTCAGTATGATCTTCTTTTGGTGGTGCGGTCGAACTGTAGCAATGGTCCAATAAAACTTTACTGGATTCTCTGGACACATTCAATTCATGTTCTGGCCATTGGACATGAGCATCTCGAGTCTCAACACGCCGCGTCTGAATTAATAGTTCCTCCATAGTGTAAATGGTCTGGCAAGCAACATCTCTCATTTGCTTCACTGTCTGTTTATGTATAGTTCGTACACCCACGGGTAACTAGAGGACAGATTGGAAAAGGGATGTTCATTTTAAACACAATATAAAGTATAGTACAATTTACAGGAAAAAAACATAAAATAGTCCCCAACACAAAACAATTCCTAAAATTATGAACTGTTTGTAACTAACCTTATTTTTGTTTCTTTTCTTTGCAACTTTCTTGACTCGAACTTCAACATCTGCACGCTGTTGCTCCGATTCGTTTCCGCATGTCTTCCCTTCCTCTTGCGCTGCAACGATTATATTTTCTGGATCCGCATAGACAGCACGGAATGACGCTCCATCGACTCCCTGAAACATAGTACTTTCATTACTATGTATCACAATATTGAAAACATAAAACACACGTGAGGATGAACACACAGGTACATCTCAATAGCTAAACACGAATTAAACATTGTGTAGAACAATCAAACGACAAGTATTCGAGCTCTGATGATCTAGTTCGATGGAACTGTCAGTATCCATACCTCTGGCTCCGCATGGACTGCCATGAATGGTTGTATTGGAGAGGAGGCATCAGCAACTCCCTGAAACACAGTACTTGCATTAGTATGATTTTTCAATATTCGAAACATAACACACACTTGGGGTCGACGACACAGGTACATATAAAGAGATAACCACAAATGATGCATTGTCTAAAAGAATCAAGGAATATAATATGATCAGATTTCATGGACTTATTTCTCTGATTTCTTTACATCTGCATCACCTACAAGGGATGTTGTAATTGTAGAGGAAGCTCTGTCGTCTCCCTGAAACACAGTACTTGCGTTAATAGGGAAGAAAGTATAGCAAATGGAATCACGTTATATGATTACTCTCGATGGAGCTGTCAGTATCCATACCTCTTGCTGCCGAAGAATATGTAGGGATGTTGTAAATGTAGTGCACACTTCCGAAAGCTGTTGCGCCGATTCGTATATACAAGGTCCCACTTCCACTTCCCCTGGAATTACTTGAATGTCAGGCTCCGCATCAAGTGCAGGGGTGGACGCTCCATCAACTGCCTGAAACATAGTACTTGCATTAGTAAGGATTACAATATTGAAAACATAACACACACTTGGGGGTCGACCGCACAGGTACATATCAATGGCTAACCACAAATGAAACATTGTGTAGAAAAATAAAACAACATGTATTCCAGCTCTGATGATCTAGATCGATGGAGCTGTCAGTATCCATACTTCGTGCTGCTGAAGAACATCTAGGGATGTTGTCAATGTGGTGGGCGCTTCAGCATCTCCCTGAAAGACAGTACTTGCATTACTATGGATAACACTAATTATAACTGAAAACAAACATCAGTGGACGATAACTAAGGTGTATATAAATTGGAAAGCACTAACCAAACATTCGGTAAAATAATTACACAATACAATAAAAATATTACTTGACATGCATAAAACAAGTCTGTAGCGAAATAGCCAAGTAAGATTACCTGATATGCGCTAGAAGTGGTTGATAACTGCGAGCACGTCACGGATGTAGAATGTTCTTGCTTCAGATTCAAGGGATAGTCAAGCAGTTGTAAAGGTAAATTATTGATTGATAATGAAATGCCAATATTAAAAATTGCCATGTAAGGAGACAGAATACTTGAGAGTAATGCTATTGAAAATGCGCAATATAGCACAGTTCCCTGTGCCCATATATAGATTTAGTTTGTGAGTTATGAAATCGAAAAAGAATATATTGATAAATGTCATTATTCAAAAAGCTATACACTCATATCAATGTCGAAAGTATTACAAGGGACACAACACCTAAAATATCAATGAATCCATTCGGCTACCTACACACTACCGCAAGGCCTAAAGCTAAATCCGGACACTTGACTCACCACTGGCGGAATGTGGACGAATAGAGTGGGAATAGCGTTCGCGAGCAATTTTCGTGCCGTTCGCCGTTTATTCTTCTTTGTTACCCAAGATGTTGTGTACATGTTCGAGGAAAAGTGCCGGCTGCAGATGTGATATCGATCACCCCTCTTGTCCTCTAAGACTTGTTGGACTCTACTTTCCAGCTCATCCAGTGGATATCCGCAATGTCTGACCCATTCTCTTATTCGATCAACAGTTTTCGGGAATACATGCATTGTAGTGCCTTCAGATTTAGCATGGGTCTTCGAAGGGCAACCGCTAATCGAACAGGCAGGCATTGTTGAAAATTCTGAAAAGTAAATATCGACATTATTATACAATCTTGATGAATAAAAATGTGATACAAAAGTAAATGAACCATACAATGTTCAATGCAAGGTTTGTTTTGGTCGCAGGAACTATACCAGTTCATCATGTGTGGCTTAGTATTTGCATAAATTGCAGAAATTTATAAATGATGTGACTAAACTCTGAACATGTGACTTGTCCCTTGGATGTTCTGTCTTGCACGAGAAGGAAACATGCTTACATTATAGACTGGACCCCCGAAGGATGCAATTCGATGACCATTGACACAGATGAAAATAAATAGATCTATTGATAGCATAACAATGGAAACTCAAGTCAATATCAATGAGACCAATGAACATAGCACTATTGAGTACCCTACTCGCAAATAGATAGAAATTTAAAAATCAACGAAATATGACTAGGATACATGGCCTTACCTTGACCAACAAACAGTTGGATTCAGCAAGCAGAGCAGTATGTTGTAGGAGAACAGGTAGATGGCCACAGGTAGCACACTGACGAGTTTGCTCGAAGCGGTCACAGAAGTTCAAGGATAGCATGACGACGAGCAGATTAGCATAGATCTCAGTGGTTCTCAGGTAGCACGTTCAGGAGTTGACTTGCAAAGCACAAAGATGTTCTCAGGTTTATAAAGTATTACAAACATGGGTGTGTTTGTGTATGAATGACGTGTGTATGTTGTGGTATTATGTGGTTTGCCGGGGGCTGGCCAGCGTGAGGGAGGGGTCCTGGCCAGACACACAGGTTCTGAGGAGGCCATGTGAGCGATGGGCCCTTGGCGTGGGATACCTTTTGAAGTGTACATGCTGTTTGGCGCCCCTGACAGCCCCCCATGGCAGCGCGCATCCACTGGCGCGAACCGCCTTTGATAGAGGGGATGGGATGGATGGGCCTGGGGCGTGCAGATAAGGCACTGGAAGACTACTGAATGGAGACACACTTATGTGGATTGCAGGGGGGCTGCCTGCTTCAAGGGGGAGCCCTGCCTGGAGACACAGAGTCTGAAGAGGCCATGTGAGCGATGGGCCTTTGGCGTGGGATACCTTTTGAAGTGTACATGCTGTTTGGCACCTTGGCCGTTCGCGCCCCTGACAGCCCCCCCTGGCAGCGCGCATCCACTGGACCTGTTGTTATGGACTTTTGTTTTTGTTAAACTAAACACTTTTTTATAATTTATATAGTTATACTTCGCCTTTGATAGGGATGGATGGATGGATGGATGGATGGGCCGGTGGGCGTGCAGACAAGGCACAGGAAGACTGCTGAATGGAGACACACTTGATTCATTTAAAAAATCGAAACAACTGTTGTTAAAATATATGTGGTGTTTTATTTTGTTTCTTTTTTTGATGGCACAAAAATACAAAACTTTACACATTGTACAGGTCAGGTTGCAGCACAGCGAGGGAAAATCCCCTGTACTGACCGCTGTCACTCGGGAAAGTTTCTCTTATGGCACGAACGGCACAGGCGGGTATTACTCTTCGAACGCGGTCTCCAAGCCTCCCGTGAAGCCACCATGTAAAGGAACGATAGGCCACCAGCCGGTACCACCTGTGAAAAATAATGATACAAACTGTTTTTAAATGACCAAAATGAGTTGATTAAACGTTTGTTGTCAATGACAATTCTTGTAACTAATGGCATTCTGCTCGGACAAATGCCATCTAGACACTGCACACTATTGAACGACTTTCATGCGTTAACAATGATATGTAGATGTAATTTTGGATATAGGAGACGACCATGAAATAGTAGTGGCATCACAAGCAGATTATACTTACTCGTTACTCGAATTACGAGGACGAACAGTTGCGTGAAGTTTGTGCATAAGCACCATCATTATCCTCAGCACGGACCGTGTGCGGCAGGCTGCCCTGACGTCTGGCAGCTCGATGATGCATTGCGGTCGTGGCTCGCCTTCCGAAATGTAGGCCACACATCCCGTGTTTTCACAGCAGCAGCAGTTCTCCTCCTCGGTTGGCATTAGCTCGCACCGATTTCATGTGCACCAGGTGGAAACACCGTCCATGCGACTAGGTCCAGTGTCTTCATCCGTTGATTCGTCCTGCCAACTGCCGCCCGAAGCCCCATCGTTTTCGCATGTTTCCCTTTCCAGTAGTTCCTCCTAGGTATACTCGTACATGTAGGGCATTATTGTAGCCATTGTTTGGTAAACAAAAAAAAATAATTTATAGCGAGGGTACAGGTGTTCACACGGGCTACAAGCGGCAAAGGTAGCTGACCAGAGCGCAGAAACGAGTCACAGAATACTCAAAGTAACACAGAGAGAGGTATGGAATCGAAAATCTGCTGCTGTGTGTTGTGAAACGGTCTATTTATACTTATTGAGGAACGAGGCGTCTTGCCATTTCCATGGCGACACGTCATTAGCTGAAGCGCAGCGATTATTGACACGAGACGTGCTTTGGCGTTGTGAAATGGGCGGTACGCATCTGCTGATGACCGGCTCAGAGGCGGGGGATATGATTTAGTGCCGCAAAGGCAGGTCAGCCAGGGCGATGGGGCAAGTGATAGGATTATCACAAAATGGCAGCGCCCTGGTGCCTGTTTTCGCGTGCGTTTAATGGATGAAAACTCGGGTAAGGTCCATAGGAAATTTTTCTAAAATTGAGCGACTTAGGCTTAAAAACACATGGCCGACCCGTAGGGACAATAAAACATTTTGACCGAACCATTCCTTTAAATATCTGCAGATTTTTCAGCATTATTGCTGAAATTGACCCACGTGCTAGGGTGGTTGCAGCATCCTTGGATGCTAAGGAAGCCCTAGATTCTGTGTCACAGAAATACCTCATTAGGGTCCTGCAGCATTATAAGTTTGGGGCTTACTTCCTCAGCTGCTTGAAACTACTCTACTCCTGTCCCACTACCAGAGTGCGGACCAACTCCATATTGTCAACATGTATGGGCTTGCATAGAGGGATGCTTCAGGGGTGTCCTCTGTCCCTCTTACTGTTTGCTCTGACCATAGAGCCTATAAGCAGCAATAATAAGAGCTAAGCATGGACATAGAGGGATACGTATGTCAGGGTCATCACAAGTCATATCTCTGTACGCTGATGACACCTTATTGTATATTCTGGACCTGGAGTTAAACCTTGGCCCATTGATGGACGAAGTGCCTGCGTTCTCCAGGTACTCTGGCTCCTGTGTTAATAAATTCAAGTCAGAGTTGTTCCCCCTCATGGATGCTGCGCTGCTGATGCCCGTCCTGCAAGGGTTCCGCTGGGTGGAATACCGGTGAAAATATCTGGGCAACAGCGCACTTTGTACGTGAATAACTATGCTGAATATGTGCAACTCCTGGAGGCTAAACCTAAGATCTGGGATAAACTGGCAATCTCACTATATGGCAGATTATTCTTGTCGAAGATGCAGCAACCTCCCTTTCTGGCCGGGCTCCATGTTGGTGGGATTTCTGTGAGGATTAGGTATAGCCCTTATGAGTTGGGAAAAGTTCATGGAGCTGTACGATTGGGGGCGGGGGGCAGCCCCCGATATGGATTTATAGTACCTGGTAGCACAGGCACACTATGCAGGGTATTGGTACTCTCCGGGGCCGGACATTGTGCATGTGACGCTTGAGAGATACAGTGCTTCCCCCCCTCTAATCGGTAGCCGCACAGACTGCTCTACCTTCAATCCGGTACTCACCACGGTTAACACTTTGGCAAGGTTATTTCAGAGACTAGGTATTGCAGTGCCCTATCATGCTAAAGTCCCGGTTTGGAATTTTCTGGGTTTGGCTCCCATTATTGATATTGACTTGCAATAATCCTGGGTAAACAATACTGATTTGACTCTGGCCGATCTCTTTCCAGTTGGGTTCTTCGTGTCACTTGATGACTTCATGGCCAAACTCGGTAGCTGCCCTGTAATCATACTGCAATATTATAGAATAAGGGCCACTGCAAAACAGCTGTGGCCAATGTTCCGGCATGAGCCAGAAACCTACCCGCTCATAGATGCAATTGTTACTGGTGGTGAACCTATGCGTGTGGTGTCTAGGGTGTATAGGCTGGTGCTAGATGCTCAACCTACAAGGATTACAATACGATCAAAGTGGAAACAGGATCTGGGGGTCCAATTCTCAGATGTCCAATGGCAGAAATGTTGTGCGCTTACTAAAGATGTGTCTCTATGCCCCAGATATAGATTGATCCAATTTAAGCTGCTGAACCAGTTACATTACACACCGCCAAGGCTTGCTAAATTCACTCATGGCGTCTCAGATAAATGCATGAAATGCGACCGAGCTTCGGCTGACAGTACACATTTTGGAATTGCCCTTTTATAACCGGTTTTTGGGAAAGTGTGGCCACAACTCTTCATGACATGTTAGACAGTGCCTCTACACTAGCACCAGTAAAGTACCTCCTGGGTGACATGGGCAAAGTGTCAGTGGTTGTCAGACGACTTTAAAAAAGAAATGTAAACTTTATTTATAACAGTGACATACCTGTCGTCTTACAATACCAGTACCCAGTGAGCGTGTACATTACAGTGAAGTTATAGGCAATAATGAGTTGCAATACATCTCGCCACAGTTAACCATTCAAGTGTTTGATTTTTGTAGAAAGCAATGGAATGGGCCCCACATGTCTTTGGGTCTGCAGCAGGGGGCTTTCAGTGAAATATAACTTTCTTCCCTTTCGTTAATATAGGTAATTTCCCAGAGCCATTCAGCAACAGTGGAGGCAGCGCTGGATTTAGAATGCATTTTTTTGCGATTAGGCAACCCAAGTTGAAGAGTCAGTGGGTTTTTACAGGGACCGTTTCAATGTCACCCAATAGGTATTTGGGAGGGGATAGCGTAGGGGGCGCCTCAGTGACGTCTCAGAGCACCTCAGCCAGTGACCGCCAGAACTGTGCAATCTGAGGACAACCCCAATACATATGCAAGGAGTCTGCAGAATCATCGTGAGGAGTCTGCAGAATCATCGTGGCACTTTGCACACTGATCGCCAGCGACAGGCGCACTTTTGGAAACATGCACAGGAGTGTAGTGTAATTGAGTGAGCACATTGAACTGAATAAGTCTAAACCGGGTGCTTAGAGAGACCTCCTTTGTCAGATCGCACCAGCGCCACCACTGCTCCTCGTGAATATCTATGCCTAAATCTTATTCCCATTTCCCCTTGGACCTGTTCACTATGGACTGAGCAGTTTTACAGGCAGTGTATAATCTGGACACCAGTCTCCCAGGGTCTTTGGTGGTCACCAGCAACTCCAATGGGATGCAGGGATCCGGTTCTAATGGGAATGAGGACCACCAGCTTCGGAAAGTCGCCTGCATTCCGGAATATTGAAGTGTTCCGGTAGGGCCACTGCCCAGTTTGGACGTGAAGTCATTCAGTGTGACAAACCTCCCGTCAGGGAAGAAATCGTGTAGTGTCAGCTCCTCCCCGGGATCCCACCCAGTCTGAATGCCTCTATTGTAAGACTGGGGAAGGCCAGGCCATTTTCACAAGGGGACCGACCCGCAGTATGGTGTCTCCACTCCAAGGGCCTCATTACAACCTTTGCGGAATGGGTTAACGGGCTCTGCTAATGGAGGCGGACCCATTAAATCCCTTCTGCAAGATTACGAGGTCCCCTCGCGGGACCCGATAAGGACGCTGGGTAAAACCAGGCGTCATTACCGGGTTCTGCAAGGGGACCAGGGAGCTAACAACGGGCCGGTCGTAATCGGCCCGTTGTTAGCCCCCGCTCCCATTCCCATTGAGCCCTATGGGGGCTTCCCTGAGGGTGAAATTACCGGGCCCTCCAAACTCGGAATGGCCCAGTAATTCCCCATTCAGGGAACCTGGGCCCGGACCCGGTTTTGGAGGAATAAGGGCATGGCTACCGCCAAAGCCGTGATGAGGCCCCAAGTCTCTTAAAGAGTTTAGGACAGGCATTCATCGTTGTGCGAAACGGATCAAACAAACACGTGTCGGAGTGTTTAGCTGCCAAGATAATGGATTTCAGATTTGTGGGTGAGGCACTAAGTTTCGAGAGCCATTTGGATTGGGGAATTATGCAAGGAGCACCAGTAGCCTGCATAGTGCGCCTGTGAGACTATATCGTAAAGCTCGAAGTCTTTGGCCATGAGCCCACCTCGTTCATAATGTTCGGACAGTGCCTCCCATTTCATGTGCGAGGCGCCAGACCCCCACGTATATGCGATTGCTAGGGAATGGATTTTGTCAAAGAAAGTGCGGCCGGCCAGACCGGTATATTGCAGAAGTAATACAGTAGTTTGGGAACTACAACCATTTTCAGCAATGAGAGTCTGCCTTGGAGGGATATGGGGAATATTACCCAAAGTTGTAGCTTAGCGGCCAGTGTATCTACGGAAGTCTTGTGGTTGTCAGCTAGCAAAGAACGATGCAAACGGGAGACCACTATTCCCAAGTATTTAAATTTGTGCAGGCCCACTTGAATCCCCTTAGTTCTGCTGGGGCGTGTGTAGTATCGGTCAGTGGAAATAGTTCTGACTTAGCCTCATTAATCCGAAAGCCGGAATATGTTGTAAATCTACCAATCTCCTCCAGTAGCAGGGGAATGTTTTCCGGATTGCGGATGTATAACAATGCGTCGTCCGCATAGCGGGATATAATTTGCGGGGGCAGTATATGTAGACCCCTGTGGCTGTGCCTGTGTCTTACCATACAGGCAAGTGGTTCAATTGTCAAAGCGAAGAGCAATGGGGACAAGGGGCATCCCTGCCACGGCCCAACGGGAAGGGGGGAGGGGGAGGTTGTGGCTCTGGTGTGCCCCCTCACAGTTGGGCCAGTGTATAATAGTCTTGTTCACTTAATGACGTGATTCCCCAGCTGCATTTGTTCAAGGACCGCAAAGAGAAATTGCCAAGAGACTGAGTTGAAGCCTTTCTCTGCATCGAGTGAGGCAGCAACTGCCTCTGCATTCTGGTCTATTTGAGCTATGACGCAAAAGTGCCTGCGCAGATTAAACGCTGTAGAGCGTCCCGGTATGAAGCTGGACTGATCCGGATGTACCAGAGTCGGCATAAATGGGAGGAGACATGTGGATAAAAATATCGGTAGCTGGTCTATGTGGCTTCACCACCACTATGATTACGGCGTCGGATAATGTAGGGGGAAGGCTACCTAACTGTAGAGATTCTTCCCACACCTTAAGGGGTTTGGGTGATAGTATTTGTCAAAGCTCCTTGTATAGCTCGATCCCTATACCATCTGGTCTGGGGGCCTTAGCAAATGAAGAGATAGTATAGCATCATTGATTTCGTCCAGTGCAAGTGGCTGGTTAAGTATCTGCCGCGACTCATGCGAAAGAGATGAAAGGTGTCTCGTTCAAATAGTTAATTATGTCTGCATCATTGCACATATCCCAATTTGAATACAGGGATTTGTAGTACTGGTGGAACTTGTTGTTGTCTTCCTGTTTATATAGCATGTCCCCTGATTCGCCCCTAATTGCGGTAATGGCTTGTGTCCCGGTCTCGGATCTGATCGCCTTTGAAAAAACCGAACAGGTCGATCAGCTTCACCATATCGTCTAGCCTGGAGGACTGAGACATTAGGCGCACCTCCCTATCCGCCAGCTCTGTGAATTTCAGCAAACTACCCTTAATATGACCCAGCGTAGCAGTGTTGTGTGTCATACCATATTCATTTTCCAGCAGTCTCAGGTCCGACTCTGACTTGTCTAAATCCCTCCTTGTCTGTCTGTCTTAAGCTACCAGTGGAGAGTGAAATCACCTTGCCCCTCAACCATACCTTGAACGTTTCCCAGACCGTAACATAGTGAGGAACGGATTCCTCATTTCTGTGAAAGAAATGGATTACCTCAGCTTGCAAAGCAGTTAGAAATGCTGAATCAGAAAGGCAGCATTTTCCAGGGCGGGCAGGGGCTTCAGGGCCGTCCTGTTTCACTATCGGCAAGACCAGGGAATGATCAGAAATGGCTCGTGGGTGTATCATACACTCCTGCACCCACGTCAGCATCGCCGTAGGGACCAACCAGTAATCAATCCTGGATTCGTGTCGTGCACCAACAAATAGAAGGTATACTTGCGCACGCCTGGGTGGTGACCCCTCCATGAGTCAGAAAATTCTGACTGTTGCATAATTTGTGTTGTCATACGGCCAGATTTGGTCAAATCCCCTTGAGTATCCTCGAGCAGTCCACTGCGCAGACCAGGATCGTATTAAAATCACTGCCCCATATGGTCAGCGTGAGGGGCCCTCGATAAGGATTTCCGCCCTTTGGCCGTAGAATTCAGGATCGTCCACGTTGGGGCCATATGTATTTACTAATGCTGCATTCGTCCCAGAAAGCATTCCCCATAGAATCACATACCTCCATTGGAGGTCTATACAGCATTTACTTTCTTGGAAGGGAAGTGAGCAGTGAATAAGAGTCATAACACCCCTGGATTGGGAAGAATAAATAGTGTACCCCCGCTGGGTTCTCCAATTCTGCACAAATTTCCCGTTAAGTGACCCCTGGGAGCGAGATTCTTGCAGAATTACAATCTTCGCGCCATGGCGATTAAAATATGATAATATTTTCCTTGCTTTAATAGAGTTGTTTGGGACTGGACATTCCATGTCAGGAAGGAGATCCGCTCACCCATGTAGTCTTGTGTCCTATATGAAATAAGCCCAGCTTGCTCACGTAATTAGCAGGGATTACATATTGGTGTGTACAAGGAGAACACTCTGCACTTTTTTCCCCAAAACATGTAAACTCAACTATTAACCGTTCCAAATCACATACCCATTGGTACAGTTGTACGTTGAAAACCCCAACACAACGGACCTCCAACCCGCCACGCCCCATCATCATTACCCCCACCTTGATGATGTAACCCAAACAAACAGTGTGGGAACTCACTGGGGAGCTCTGCGAACAAAGGACGATAGCGTGCAGCTGGTAGTAATTGCTACAGCCGGGCCAAATTACCTCAATTCTGTTTGCTTATACCCATTTAAATAAGGATAATTGCTGTCGACTATTATGAGAATCGCACATTCTCAGCATTTTCCAGTTCTTTGACACGTGGGAGCTGCGGCCGTGGTCGGGGACTCAGCGTGGGAGGGGTATGGAGATCGACTTGATGTATGCCGTAGCCTCAGCCGGTGACTCAAAGAAATGTGCGTGACCCCCATGCTGAGTCCGTATTCTGGCTGGGAACATCAATGCATACGGCACCTGTCTAATGCGCAACAGCCTCTTCACTGGATCATACGATTTCCAGCGGAGAAGTCAGTGTAAATGTGGACTTCTGAAGCCTTATACCCGAGAGCCCCCTTTTCCTTGGCCATCTGCTAAATGAGCTCTCTGTCTCGGTAATTGAGTAGTCTAGCCAGTATGGTGCGTGGGGGCCTGGTTTAGGAACTGGAGCCAGTGCGCGATATGCACGCTTGATCTGAAACTGCAGAGATAACTTTGTGTGGTCGAACCAGGATTTTAACAGACCTTCTCCAAATGTTTCCATGGGGCCCTTAGAGGCCGACTCAGGAATCCCAATAATGCAGATATTGCTACATCTTGAGCGCGACTCAAAGTCTTTGCATTTGTTACAGATCTTGCCGACTTCAAGCTTCAGCTGTGAGATGTCCCGGTCATGTTGAACAAGCTTGTCCTCCGTGGTGCTGATCCTCGCCTCGGCTTCATTTATTCGAATGCTTTCCTTCTCCAGTTTAGTATTCACAGCCAAGAAACCACTTTGCATAGCCGCCAACAGCTGATCTTCGCGGACGTCCACCAAAGTCGACGCAGGCTCGCTGCCATCACAGGATCTGTAGTACCCATATCCTTGACAGCTGTATTAGTAAACGAGTCCATCAGCCCTCTTTTCTTCCCGCCAGACCGCTTCGTCATGATGTCCTCCAGCAACACTGAGGAGCGTCCCGCTAAGCATATGTGCCGGGCGAGAGAGTCGGTGGATAGGTGAGAGGAGGGGCGCCCCAGGCAGGGAGCAGCAACAGGGAAAACGACAACAGGGGCCTGCTAACTCTGGCTCCTCAGGATGTATGCCACTAGGGTAACGACACAGCGTAGTGTGGGGACAGACGTGCTGTAGCTGGGCTCAACAATAGGAAATTGAATTAGGATGCTAGTCTTAGTGTGTTGCTGCCCGGGCCAAGTGACTGAGCCAGCCAAGTGCTTCCAAGTAGCAGGAGGTCAAAGGGTGTTCCGGGCTATCCGACCGGGCAACAGGGGCAGAGGTAGATATGTAGTAAGCAGTGATGTTACTTGGGGCCAGTGGCCTAGGTATAAATCCCTGTCCTCGCAATATGATGGACAGTGGAGCAGTTCCAGGTGAGCCCAGCAGTCTCCCAATCAGGGAGATATGCACCAGGTGCAATCAGGCATCAGCAACGGCTCTGCAGCACAGGATGGGAGAGGGATGATCACTGGTGCACAGGCACGATAACTCCAACGCAGTTGCTCCCCAAAGGAGGATGGATCAGGGCCACGGCCATGGAGGGGCCCAGGATTGAGTCAGCCCCCAGGGACTAAAAAAAAAAAAGTACAGCATAGAAGGTCAATGCAGGGCTCAGCCCACGTGAGGCACAGCGCAGCAAGACGAGATCACCAACGCCACAGTCGATCCAAGTATGATGGATCCAATTTGGGTCAGAAGCCGACAGTCGGAAAGAGGGGTGAGCGGCCACACCACAGGCTAGCCTCCCTGCCACACAACAGCAGCGCGGGGCAGCCTATGGTGACCAGGCAGCCCAGGTACACAGAATCCATTAGCACCAACAGTGCCGGGTTGGCGGCTGCCCGCTCTGGAGGGGCTATCCCAGGAGGGAGAATCCGGAGGTTGGCAGGGACCGATGGGGCCTCGTACACGGGTGTCATAGTTAGCCAAAGTTCAGTGAGGGATAGACTGAGGGCCGGGCCGCACTGGAGAAGTCCCTGGTCGATCAACTATGGTGGAGCCCTGTCCCATAGTGCGGTCGGGGACCGGCACCAGAAGCACTCACCCAGATTCAAAGCAGCTAAAGTCCGGCAGCACGAGGGGTCGGGCCGTGGGAAGGGGAGTTCTTAATCTATTGGTTTGGTAGTCACGGAGCACACAAAACACTGTTGCAGGTCCGGATGCAGCGGGGCTACCCACCCTCAAGTGACTCCAGGCGGGCCCCGTGGCTGTAGAGTCACTGGTCCACACGGATGTTACACGCGGTCTCCGGCGTCCCCCTTGCCGCCACAGTGCTTGGCGGCTTCAAACTTCACTGCCAGTGGTCAAATCTGCACAAGAATGGAGCCTCAGATACAGCACGCCCTCTGCCACACGCAGGGTCATTTGTAGTGTCAAGTCGAACAGTATTACGAGGATATGTGTTGAAGAGGATATTATGGGCCCAGAGCTCCCAGCTTAAGCCGCCCTATTGCTGGCTGCTCAACAGCGCCCCACCCCCGAGACAACTTTTTAATGTGGCATGTGTTGTAGTAAAAAAAAGTGTTCTTTGTTATTGGAAATCCAAAAATGGTCCGATACATGCTGAGTGGTTGCATGACCTTATCTATACCTCAGACAGGGAAGAAATGTGCATAGCCTTGGTGAATTGCCCTGTGATGTTTGCCTTTAACCTTAAAAAAAGACATCAGGGACCCATTATAATTTCCTCTGTGTTTTCCGGCCCTCAACTCAACATTTCATTTCCCTATGGCATTTGCACCGCGAGCCCGCCGCCTGGGTTTATTTTCAAAGTTCTTTATATTCTTGTCAAAAAATGAAAATGCATGTTAGATTGCAGATGGGCAGAACAGACAAAAGTATGATTGCTCCAGAGTTTTTGATGCTTTGTCATAACTGCAGTTAGGGGTGGACTATTAAAATGTCACCATTTGATTTATGCACAATGCTTAGCCAAAGGGGCCAATTTAAATACAGAGTAGGTTTTTTGCCATCACCCGTGTAATTCCCATAGCTATCTGAAAAGTGCTCCACTATTAATAAGCCTCATATTCTATTGATAGGCACAAATACATGATGTTAGTCCATCTGAGTTATATCTACTTTCCTTCAGAGAAATCCGGTATATACCATAAGCTTACTCTTACTGAGGGCCAAAAAGTTCCAAAAGCCCCAATCTTTTAACTTAAATCGTCACATAAAATCATAGGAATACAATCCAATGAATAAGCATCACAGAACCGATTCATTACTTAAATTACCTTGGACGTTTTCCATTTTCTTAGTACAATGACTCTAATAGCAATTAACTACAAAAATACACTGTGTATTTGACATTTTAATTTCCAGTAGTACAAATGGAGAGGTATTTGCAAGACAAATACAAGAGCTAAAACAAGACAGTGAGGCCAAAATATGTGAACCATCAGAATGTCTCCATGTTACATTAGGGCTTGCCACATTGCAAATGGATATGAATCCATCAATATGAATGGGTACAATAGGCCTTGGTTTTTAATGGCAAATACCAGTATGCTTGCTAATGTAGTCCTGTAAATCCTCATTTTCTAGTTTCCATCACAGCCCAGTGATATTCCATAATAAAATTGCAAAAGGGGCTACAACAGGTGATCAACAGTAAGAAGGTTGGTTTCGTAATAATTGTTCCACACAAGAAGCATTTTTGTTCAAACACACCAAGACCGACACCAGTCGATCAATGTCTTTGTCAGTTTGATGAAAGCTCAAATACATTTTGCGTATTCATATTACTGGTCAAATGACCTTTCTCCAGTTGGGGGATAGTTTAGAACTTCTAACTTCTGATTCCAAGACAACTTTCCTCTAGCATTGAAAAGGGGACATACAGGTTATAAGGAAGACCCCAAGGCAAGGGGAAACCCTGCAGCAATCAAGAGCCAGGACACAGCTGAGTAGTAAACCAAGTTATTATTAGAGAAAGACAAACAGCAAAATACAGTAACAGGTGTACTCAGTTGCCAGACGGAGTGCTCTGCCGTTGTTGGGTCAGAGCTTATCTTGTATAGCATGGCAACTTTCCATGACATTTGTAGACGTTTGGTAATACTGGGAATCAGACATTTGGTAATAATAGGAAGCAGCTTGTTTGTGAAGAAGCCTTGCAGTTACATGCAGGCTACATTAAGTATGCAAGATCAGTAAGCAAGTTTGGCGTAAACAACTGAATACTCCTTATAAAGTTGTAATTGTGCACAGCTACGGAAAAGTACTGGGAGCTGGTGTCTCATGGGTAAGTCTCTCGTAACCAGGACTGATGTCTGGCAGAGGGACTCCCAGGACCCCCCTTGTTAATTTGCATATTTAAGTAACTTTGGGTCTCACCATAAGTTACTAGGGGAATCCAGACGTGGACCCCTTGCTCACTACTCTTAGAGAGGCACAGCTCCTCCCTACTGATGAGGTCCAACCAGACCGAAACACGTGTCTGGGGATGCTGTTGGTACTCTTGTTCAGAGGAGAGTTGCCTAGCATTTCGGTGCTGGACTGCCCCAGGGCAGGACAAAGACTGATATGTTTGGGATATTTCTTCTCTGTGAAAGATAGTGAGCTAAAGACTCTGGGTAAGTCTCTCGTAACCAGGACTAATGTCTGGCAGAGGGACTCCCAGGACCCCCCTTGTTAATTTGCATATTTAAGTAACTTTGGGTCTCACCATAAGTTACTAGGGGAATCCAGACGTGGACCCCTTGCTCACTACTCTTAGAGAGGCACAGCTCCTCCCTACTGATGAGGTCCAACCAGACCGAAACACGTGTCTGGGGATGCTGTTGGTACTCTTGTTCAGAGGAGAGTTGCCTAGCATTTCGGTGCTGGACTGCCCCAGGGCAGGACAAAGACTGATATGTTTGGGATATTTCTTCTCTGTGAAAGATAGTGAGCTAAAGACTCTGGGTAAGTCTCTCGTAACCAGGACTAATGTCTGGCAGAGGGACTCCCAGGACCCCCCTTGTTAATTTTCATGGGTCCCAGAGGGCAGCTTTAGGTCATGGCCTGCCGAGCCCAGGCGGGGTGTGGTCATGACAGGAGAGCTGGGTGTAGCAAGAGGCCTCAGGCTAAGACATGGTGAAGATGGGGAGGGTGATTGCTAGGAGGTGTAGTATCAGGACAATCCTGCCACATCAAACCCCAGTTTGGTCATCCCTGGTACACTACACAGTTAATATCACAGGCCACAGGATGGTTCTCTATAGTGGCAACCTAATACGCACATTACATCAAGCACAGTTCCATGTGGACGTAGTCAAACACTGGGGGATAGGGCCGTATTTTCATGGTATCTTGGATATCTGCTAGGGGGGCTAAAATGTATGGTAGGCATTCAGGTCACTAAGGAATGGATGAGGCGAGTAGGCCTGGGGTAGTCAAGGAAAGGAAGAGCCTGCATTGTCATTGCCAGACATTAATGTGTAAATACAAGCAGGAGTGATCGTGCTATTGTGGATGTGGTGGAGGGTGACGTCTACACCGCAGTAGAATAAGTAGGTGAACCGTGTGGAACTCATTGGCACAGTTCCATTATCAGTGAAAGCGATAATCGCGGTAGGAATAAAATATGTTGGCCTTTTGAGAGGGATGGTACTGGAGAAGGAGGTGTAGAAGTGTAAACGTGGCAGTGGATACTGTAATTGGGACAACTAATGCCAGTCAAATTCAGGAAATAACACTGACGTGAAAGGAATTCCGCTGCTAGCGTGTGTGGTCAGATATAGCAATCTGAGGCATCCATTAGACCAGCATATGTCCATGAGAAGTTTGAGGAACGTATTGGTGTCTGGGGACATGAATGCTGAAGTGCTGGGCTGTAGTCCCAGAAAAACAGTCAGCAGGGGCAACATGTCTTACATGTGTTGGGGATACCAATGGCTGGTATTTAGTCCATGAAATCCCCAACTTGGTCAGCATATATCACGGCAGTGTACATAGAGAGACTGGCGTGGAAAGAAGTGAGGAGGGAGAGAAAGAGAAGGGTCCAATACTTTAAAATCAATGGCACTGCACAGGAAACTATCATATCACGTACACTTATTACAACAGGAAATCTGGCCCACCAGTCAGGGCAGTATCCTGTCCACGGGATGCTTGCTTGGGTGGCCTGTGAACGTGAAAAGTGAGTAGTAATCATTTGTAAGACATTGTAGGCATATGTAACGCTCACCTGGTATCCACGGGGACGTCACTCAGCCTGTTCTGACCTCTTACGACCTCGAACCCTTCCCTGGAGGCTATTTGACTGGAGACTGGGCCTGAAACATAGGATTGGTAGAGTTTAACTCCCTATTGTCTCTGTGTGCTTGAACCCCTTCTTCCCCGGGGTCCAACCCTTCTCTTTGATCCACAGCTCACCTTGTTTTCTTGGATAGTGTGCTCTCCGTCCTGCCTTCAGTGCAGAGGCGCGTTGATTGATGCGGGCTCGTTGTTGCCCAGTTACTTCACTGGCAAGTGTCCGACAGGTAAGTATAATGAGTCTTTTGAACAGTTCTCTAACTTCGTTCCTTTCGTTCCTTAGATGATGGCTGGCGTCCGGGGATGGCGGCGTGCTGCTGAGAGGAGTAGCGCTGAAGGTGAGAGCGCGATGCGTGATGCACCCCTTTCATATTTGAATTGAACTGAGTTCTTTTTCTGTGTCTTTTAGGTGCAGCAACGTTTTCAGCGTGGATGACGCTTATGAAGAACAAATGCGATGGGTAAGCGCGGTATGCGGCGCCTCTAGATGTTTCCACGCTAACCTGGAGTGTCTTTTCCCTCTTGCAGATGGATGAGAAGTTCCGGAGACGGAGTTCCCCCAGAGCGGCTGGGATTCAGGTAAGCGTTTGAAGCTCGTACAGTATTTAAAAATAAGCGAAGATTTGCAGAATGCTTACTAATGCCTTTTGTCTGTTCTTTTCCCTTTTCCTTAGGAAGCGACATGCCGGGATGGGAATGACACCGCCGAAGATGCCCACAGAACAGAAGGAGCGATGGCTGATGGGCAGAAATGCTGTTCTTTTTCTTGCAGGAGCTGAGCGCAGAAGCAAGATGCAGGCCTACTGGAGACCGATCCGAACAAGCATGTTTCTCAGCCTGGGTGTGGCTTTAATAGCCTCTGGGTATCCCAGGTGCCACTGGGCTGAACCACACCCAAAAGACTAGACTGCACATGCAGTTCTGGGAACCGAAATATGTGGGGGCATCCATCTTGTCCCCATCAATGCACTACAAGTCCAATCCCCAATGTTATCCTATGGGAGTGAGTGAGTCTGGTGCCACAAGCGCCAAGTCTGACTCCAAGTGCGTCTTTGGAGGGATGGAGAGGCCCTTGAGGGCCATGTAGGTGATCGTGGCCTGGCTCTAGCCTGACATCTTGGAGGGCTGGGGACATGAGGGGCAGGAATCATGACAGCATGATAGGCATATGATTAGAGAAACATGAGTTATGCAGTGGGCATGATGTGGCAATAATATTTCTAACTTGTGCAGTCCAGCCCTACGCAGAATGGGGCCTTATGCCCATAAGTTCCAAGCAGGTTCAGTGGTCAGGGGTGCCAAAGTTCAGGATAACAGCGGGAATGATGATGAGGCAGGAGTGGAGCTTGAAGAGAACAGGCTGTTGTGCAGCAATGTGTTCCTTGCTGGCAACTCTGCAGAGGCGGAAGTGGGAATGCCATGTCGTTCCCGCCATGAAAATAAGGCAGGAGATGCAAAGAGCAGGCATGCACCAGCTAGAAGGTGAAGACCTTGAGACTTCACATGGGTCGGGTTCTGCTGGTCTGTGATGCAGGCAATCCAGAAGAAGCAAATGCTGAGGCACCCAGCTTGCCCCCAGGCCTCTTGGACTGGAGGGCTTTTGCACCAGTTCTCCAGGTGCGCCGCATTATTGTGGCTGCATTAAGAACAAAATATTTTGAGAGCGTTGGGCCACCCTCAACGGCAGGTGTAGCAGTGACACTTTGTTATGGCCACTTGCCAAGGGCAGGTGTGATGGCTGCTGAAATGCGTAGGTCATACCTGGGATCAGGTATTGGTGTGTCATCCTTTAGCACAGGCTTGTCCAACCGTTTTGAATGTGGTGCCGAAGCATTCACTTTTTGTCACCCGGAGGGCCGGCGAGCCAAAAGTGAACACCCTCACCCAAAGCAGTATATTCAAAAGCGATGGTGTGTGACCTTTCACACAATAGCATCAAAGGCATAGCCATGCAGTCCCAAAGATAGCTTTTGGTGTCGGGGGCAGTGATGAAAGGTTAGTTTCTTGTGATTTCTTCCATTGTGTGTGTGTTGATATTTCTCTGAAATAGTGGGGGCGACCGAGCGTAGAGAGGGAGCTATAACAATATAGGGAGGGTTTGGGGGGGGTCTCCTCCCCTCCCCCCAAGATTTTTTTTCCAAATATGGGGCTGAAATTGTGCATTTTACAGCAGGAAAAGTGACTAAAAAGCCATACGTTTACAATCAGTTCTAAAGGGGAACATGTACATTCCATGTCACTAACAGCAGACAAGAACATTGTAGAACACAACACATTTTAATGATCAATGGGTCCACAGTGTAAGACAGCACTGTCACTGATGTAACACATTGACATGCTGGTTGTGCCCAAAATATGCCTCTGTAGCAACATGTCTGTGCTGGCTGTTACCAATTTAGGCCAGCATTGTCCTCTACAAGGCATGATTGATGCTGCCTGAGCATGTGCAGATGTGCAGTGTGCCCAATACATATGCCAGCTTATCTCTGTAATACACATTCATTACTTCTGTGGTAATGAAAGAAGCATAATCCAATTCCAGGGGGCACCTGAGGCAATAAAAGTCCTCCTCCACGGCCCGGTTTATTGGTCGGACCCAACATTGCAGAAATCAATTAATTAATCGTGTCCACGGACCCGACAAACATTGAATAAATAAATCGGGCAGGGGAGCCGACTTATGAATTTCCCGGGTGGTGCCCAAATATAGGAAGTGACATCACCAGCAGTTATATGACCGCATTTGCACGTAGTCGCCAACTTGGTGCTAGGAGGGCAGGGGGGGGGTGCAGAACAGTGGAAACATTGGCTAGCATGTATTGCATATACTAAAGGCAAGTAAGAAGGAGGTTTAAGCCTTCCAGTTGCATCCCAGTAGGCCAATACTGCCCCTACTCCATACCTCTATAATCATCCAGGTTGTAGTAGCCCTCAAAAGGCAGAGCAATACAACTAGGATAGGAGAACGAAATGCCATCCCATCCTGTGAGTGTGTCAAACCTCAGAGCAAAGACTGTGCGTGTGCCTTGGAGCGCAATCTCACTAATTTGGTGAAATTCGCGCAAGTGGGTGCATGGGAATGCCATGCGTGTGTGTGGGCTGCATACCCCGGATAACTTGCTCACTTCTTCACTGTGAAACTCTGTCCAAGGCAGTACTGTCCCAATGGTGAGAAGTGTCATATTTTCACATTAACTATGCTTAAGCACTTTGGGTTATTGAAAAGTGCTGCTACATTCGGAGTAATTCCATCCCTTTAAATATATTAGCTCTTGTATAACCACAACACTGTTGATTTATTCTGATGATGATGAAGATGATGTTAGACTTGCTCAATAGTTCTGGTTCTGTATCATTAAATGTACTTCAGATCTTCGGAGTCTCGGGAGGATAGCTCAGGAGCAACACAGGTTCGATCCCGCTGGGTACATTATACCTCTACATCTGTGCACCCCTCTTACCAAGAGGAGTGCACAGAGGGGTGCACAGATTAACAAATACACCCAACCCAAAACGATTTTTAGAAATTGAGGGACAGACTTGCTTTGCATCTGTGCCTCCATTTCTAAAAATCGTTTTGGGTTGGGTTACTTCTACATCTGTGCACCCCTCTTGCCAAGCGGGGTGCACAGATGTACAAATACATCCAAACCAAAACGATTTTTAGAAATTGAGGGACAGACTTGCTTTGCATCTGTGCCTCCATTTCTAAAAATCGTTTTGGGTTGGGTGTACCTCTACATCCGTGCACCCCCCTTGCCAAGAGGGGTGCACAGATGTACAAATACACCCAACCCAAAACGATTTTTAGAAATTGAGGGACAGACTTGCTTTGCATCTGTGACTCCATTTCTAAAAATCGTTTTGGGGTAGGTGTACTTCTACATCCGTGCACACAGATGTAGAAGTATACCCGAACCAAAACGATTTTTAGAAATTGAGGGACAGATGCAAAACAAGAGCATCTTGCTTTGCATCCGTCCCACAATTTTTAAACATTGTTTTTTACCCGGGCCGCCAGAGAGAGACACAGTATGGATGGAACAAAGGACCATCCATACTGCGTCTCTTCTCTCCGGCCTGGGGGGCCGGAGCACCCGCATACTCTGCGCCCCTGAAACTGGGCCGTGGCCTGTAACTGCCTCTGGTGCTGGGGGCACCAGAGGCAGTTACAGACCACGGCCCAGTTTATTTATTTATTTGTTCAATGTTTGTCGGGTCCGTGGACCCGATTAATTTATTTATGCAGAAATAAATAAATTAATCGGGTCCACGGACCCGACAAATATTGAACAAATAAATAAATTAGCGGGCCGTGGCAGAGGCAGTAACAGTCCTCCGCCACGGCTTGGTTTATTTAATTATTTCTTCAATGTTTGCCGGGTCCGATGACCCGATTAATTAATTTATTTCTGCATTGCAGAAATAAATAAATTAATCGGGTCCACGGACCCGACACACATTGACCAAATAAATAAATAAACCGGGCCGTGGAAGAGGCAGTAACAGTCCGCCGCCACGGCCTGGTTTATTTATTTATTTCTTCAATGTTTGCCGGGTCCACGGACCCGATTATTTATTTCTGCAATGTTGGGTCCGCCCAACATTGCAGAAATAAATAAATTAATCGGGTCCACGGACCCGACAAACATTGAACAAATAAATAAATAAACTGGGCCGTGGCCTGTTACTGCCTCTGGTGCCCCCACCCCTTTTAGGGGGCACCAGAGGCAGTAACAGTCCTCCACCACGGCCCGGTGTATTTCTTTTTTTGTTCAATGTTGTCTGTACAGCCTCGCGGGCCACATGAAATGGCTTGGAGGGCCGCATTGTGGCCCGCGGGCCGTATGTTGGACAACCTTGCTTTAGCAGCACCGAATGCAGTGTCACCCGAGGGCGTGGCATCTGGGGACCCGGTGGGCAGCTGCAGCGGGGTGTCTTTATCCTGGACCCCTGCAACGGCAGCTGGGCTGGATTTGTGCTGCTTGTGGATCTCTTTGCTGTGGACTTTCTGCTGTTGGTCTTCCTCTGGTGGTGGCGCTGTCTTTACACAGTTGCGGGCGTGTACCCAGGCGTTGCGACCTCTGCAATGAACTGCAGTGTGGGTTGTCAGCAGGACACAGTAGGATGACTTTCGCAGATTAATCTTCAGGACCACCCAATCTCCTGGCAGGAGGCTGTGGCACGGTGCTTCAGGTGGACAAAGTTCTTCTTGTATTTGCTGGAAGTGAGAACTGGCAACGAGCATTACTTTTTTGCAATATGACGCAACAAGATCATCATTCTGTTGAAGATGACATAGCTCTTGAGCTAGTGGAGGAGTCACTGGAATCCTCATGGGTCTGCCCATTAGAATCTCATGTGTTGACAAGCCATGTGTTCTGTGAACAGTATTTCAAATGTCCATCAAAACAAGAGGGAGAGCAGCTGGCCATCTTAGGCTGTTACATGGCAAGGCGGGTTTTCAGGTCCCCATTTCGAGCAGTGGAACCTTTGAAGAATAAGTAGGGCCTTGCAAATATTCTGGACAATCTGTCCTGTGAAATGAGTGCCCCTGTCAGATTTTGTTAAACTTTTATTTTTGTTGACAGAGGCAGATAGCGTACACACATACATCGGAGCAGCAATAACAAATGTGGTACACATATACATGAATACAATGGGCTTACGTGCAAGAGTAAGGCAACAGTGGTCAAGTAGCGACATATCATAGAGCACCAAAATCTCAAACAGTTAACGGAGAGGGCTGGGAGGACTCGTCCATAGAGGAAGTATCATTTAAGCTGTTCAGGTAGCTGTTGAAAGCAGACCAAATATTATGGGGACGGGATCGGGTCGGGAGCATACCCAAGAATTCTTCCTCGCAGTTTCGAGACCACGTGAGCAAATTCAACCATTTCTGATATGTAGGGGGGGGTCAGGCTCTTCCAACTTTGCAGAACACACTTCTTGGCCACCACACAGCTCACGTTTAAGAACTTAAGCATGTCCCTAGGCCCCCACACCCTAAACAGGACCCCCATCGGGTCGGGCTCGACAACAAAATCAGTGATTGCAGACAGTGGGCCTCATTATTACACGTTGTGCGGTAGGGATTTAACGTTACCGGTAAGGGAATACCGGTATCGTTAAATCCTCATGCCAATTATGAGCCGGCACACTGCTATTAGCGGCACCGCTAAGTACAGTGCCACTAATAGCGGCTAGTCCGCGTGCGCGCGACCCTCCATCCCGTAAATAATGCCATGCCGCTAAAAGCACACCATCACAAGCCAAGCGGACATGCAAATAGCGTCATGGTAAAGCCCCCAAAACCCCTTACTGCCATGGCGCTAATAGCAGCATCGCAAACCACCCGTTAATAGAACTGAGCAGTGTTCCCACCTGCCACAGGTGGACACAATCAGCACAGGTGGAGGCAATGGACACTGTGGCAGAACAAAAGGAGCACACCACATGCCTTCACACACCCCTTCCCACATCAAGATGTTTCCAATACTAGCAGCATTACATGGGCGGGAGGACATGATTGCAGTGCAGCACCAACAACAACAGGCAGCACAGAGGATACGCAGGAGGAGGAGGATGAGGGCAAGACAGGCGCAGCAAGCACCACCAGGGCACCTAGTCATACCACAGAGGCAGCCACCAATCCCCAGGATCAGAGCCAGTCCATTTAACCTAACCCCTGAGCAGATACACACCCTGTACCGTCTGGACCGGGATACCATCACCAGCATTGTGGACATGATACATGACGACATTGTCAGCCTCATAGACATCCGAACTCCCATCCCTCCTCTACTCAAGGTGGTGACTGTGCTCCACTTCCTAGCCACAGGCACCTACCAGCATACAGTGGGGCAGATGCATGGCATCTCACAACCAGTATTCTCATGCACGCTGAACCAGGTACTCGATGCCCTCCTGAAGCATGCACCTGAACACATATTCATGCCACGGACTGCCCAGGAGATCGCAAACACCAAAGTTGGCTTCTATTCACTGGCAGGCATCCCAAGTTGCATTGGGGCCATCGACTGTACCCATGTGGAATTGGTGGTCCCACATCACAATGAAGTAGTCTACCGAAACAGGAAGCAATTCCACTCCATCAATGTACAAATGGTATGTGACGCTAACAAGATGATCACTCATTGTTGTGCCCGATTTCCCGGATCAACCCATGATTCCATGGTTCTGCGGAACTCAACCATACCACGCTACATGGAGCGACAAGCCGGACTACGTTTGTGGCTACTTGGTGAGTAGTAGGGCAAGCACATGGCAGTGTGATTGGGGGGGAGAGATACATACTCCAACTGGGTGTGATTGGGGGGGGGAGTGATACATACTCCAACTGGGTGTGATTGGGGGTGGGAGATACATACTCCAACTGGGTGTGATTGGGGGGGGGGATACATACTCCAATTGGGTGTGATTGGGGGGGGAGATACATACTCCAACTGGGTGTGATTGGGGGGGAGAGATACATACTCCGACTGGGTGTGATTGAGGGGGGGAGAGATACATACTCCAACTGGGTGTGATGGGGGAGAGATACATAGTCCAACTGGGTGTAGCCTGTCGTCCGTAGGACAAATGGACATACAGATGTACGCCAATGTCCATCAGGGAAGGCCGCAATGTACTTGAGAGGAACCCGCATGCAATTATAAGCTACACAACATAGAGAACAATGCAGGTCTACGAATATTACACATCCACATTGCACATTATGCCACAGCACATAATACACAATTCAGCAACATGGCGTCAAGATGGCAATACAGTATCAGTGCAGCACAACATCAATACAGAAATGTGTCCTTGAATGCATGCAAAGGGATCACCCCTAGCCATAGCATTGAACCGCACACCTACAGCACCAGTGAAGTGATGCTACACAGCATGGCAACATCAATGTCGGAATGGCAGTGCACTAGCAGTGTGGTACCAAATATGCCTGGGCTCAGGGACACCTAAGACCTGGCCTCACCCAGGACATGTCAATTGCTGTTGGCACTGACATGGCCAGGGTTGTATGCATGTATGGATGTTTGCGCATCCATGAGGTGATTATGGGCTCACATTTGGGGGGACCTGAACATTCACAGTGCATACTTTCATGTGTACACTCATCTCCATCTGATGTAGTTGCAACACCATGCTCCATGGACCCAACTCCCTCAATCGATTCTACTCCAATCATGTTGGCGCAGGTCTCTTCCCACTCCTTTAATTTTATCGGCAAATCAGATCTACCTGCTGTGGCTATGTTGTGATTCGCAGACTGGATGCTTCTGACCCGGAGGCGGAGATCATCCCACCGCTTTCTGCACTCCCGGACAGTGCGGGTGGTGGTGCCCACTGCACTCACTTTCAGGGCAACCTCTGCCCAGATTGCCTTCTTGCGGATAAGGGTCTCCCGACGCATGTCGCTCTCAAATACCACGTCGGCATTCGCTGCAAGGGTTTCTGTGAGCATTGTTAGCTCCTCGGTGGTAAACGTCTCCTTGCGCTGGCGGTCGGTTGTTTTTTTAATAGCCTTAGGTATGGCGAGGGTGTCCTTGTGGCTTTCCAATAGCGAAGTACTCAAAACAGGTCCAGGGGGCAGAGGATGGCAATGGATTGTGTTTTTAAAGATGGCCGCCGTGCTCCTTCCCATTCCTGTGCGATGACGCTATTTCCGGTTCCGCTATTTAACGGTGACCGCTAATTGCGATGGCCGTTATTAGCGGTGACTGCTATTTGCATGTCGGAAGTGCTATCAGCGCTTTCATCGGTGCCGCTAAGGGTCTTTTTGGGGTCTTTAGCGGCATGGCGGTAGGGTCATTACCGGCATGGCGCTATGCTTGTGTCCGCATACTTGTAATGGTGCGCTATTAGCGGCCTCTTGCGAAGGCGGACACGTTAATAGCGCCATGACGGTAAATTGCGATTTTTACCGCACAACATGTAATGAGGCCCAATGTCTCTATGATCTTACTCCCGAATGTGGCCAGCGCTGGACAGTTCCAGAACATGTGAAGGTGGTCAGCACCCTCCGCACTGCAGCGGGGGCAGAGCCGTGGATCAGAATGTGCAAACCTCGAAATTTTACATGGAATGTAATACAGCCTGTTGAGCAATTTATATTGTATGGTGCGGTAACGGAAGTTCAGGGACACCCCGTTAGTATGAGAGCACATCTTTTCCCACAGTTGGTCAGTGAGTTCCACCTCCAGCTCGGAGGCCCAGTCGTCCGGGCCCTGGATGGTTGGGGAGAGGCAGTACTCAGTAACAGTTTATGCAATGAAGAGACCACCCCTCCGGCGCCACCCGAGTTAGCGATGTAGGCAATTCCAGGGGAGTCCTGGGGTTCATCAGGAAAGTCAGGCCACGAATTGCGGAAAGCGGCGCGGAGCCTGTAGAACCGCAGAAGCTCCATAATGGAGGCCGAGTGTCCCGGTCTCCACGTCTGTGGTGTTATAAACTGCCCTTCTGGATAACAGTACCCGTATTACAAGGATAAAAATCAGTGAGAGCACGGTATCCCAGGGCCTCCCAGTGCCGTGCCAGGGCGATGTCATGTATGGGTTCCAGCCCGGGAAGGTTCCAGGCAGGGAGCCACTTGTAATACGGGTACTGTTCGTCACAGTTTTTAAACATCTGGCCCCAGGCCTGCACCGTGGTCCGGACCGGATCAATGGGCGAGTCCGGTTCATACCTACTGTCTAGAATCAAAGACATTACATTAATGCCTGCTGCTGCCAGAACCTCCAGTTTGACATGAGGACGGGGTGGGGGACCAGGATACCAGTATGATGCAAACTGTGCCTGTGATGTCGTCCAGTATCGTAGCAGGTCCGGGCTGTGAAACCCCCTCTGTCATAGGGCAGAGACATGTCTGACCACTTCTTACACACCGCACCAGAGTGCAATAAGAATTGGGCAAGCAATTTGAGCAGATTCGCGAAGTATCTCCTACCTGGCCAGACGGGGACATTACCGAAAATGTATAGCAACTTGGGAAGTAGGATCATCTTCACCAGTGAGAGTCTACCAGCTAATGACAGTGGAAGGGCGCGCCAACGCACAATTTTGGCCTCAGGCTGCTCCGCCACAGCCCGATAGTTGTCTGCGAGTAGCAAATCTTTGGTCAGGGACACCTGGACTCCCAAGTGCCTAATTCCTTGCGGGGACCAATGGAGCGGGTACTCAGTGGTGGGTTGTATCGTGGAGCTAGTAAGGTGGAAGATCTCGGATTTAGTGTAGTTTATAGTGAACCCGGAGTATGTACTTAAGCGGGTGATATCGGTCAGGTTGGGCCTAGATTAACAGCGAGACAATCTCCGGGGCGTCTTTCAGCCGTATCCCCTTGCATGCGTGATATAGTCGGCCATTGGCTCTATTACCAGTGCGAACAAGATCGGGGAAAACGGGCATCCCTGTCGGGTGCCTCTAGAAAGAAGGAACAGAGCAGACGTCTGGGAGTTAACTCGAACCCTAGCCACCGGGGAAGTGTACAGCAACTTAATATATGCTATCATGTTCGGCCCTATACCCATAGTCTCCAATACCAAGCAAGTATATTTCCAAGACACCATATGAAAAGCCTTTTGGGCATCTAACGTGACTGCCACTGCACTTGCGCCCTGGTCAATGTGGGCCATGACATTGAACAGCCTTCTAATATTGTGGGAAGTCGATCTCCCAGGAACAAACCCTGATTGATCGTCGTGTACCATATAGGACATGACTGGGAGAAAGCGGATAGCAATCACTTTGGCGAAGATTTTAGTATCCAGATTCATTAATGAGAGGGGCCTATAAGATCCACACTCATCTGCAGGTTTACCAGGTTTAAGCAGAACCGTAATGACGGCCTTACGCAGTGTCGGAGGAAGGGTGCCCAACCGAAGCGATTCATTCCAAACTTCCAGCAATTTGGGGGCCAGAATGGCCACGTGCTCCTGATAAGAACTCTGCTGTTAGCCCGTCTGGACCGGGTGCTTTACCCTTGGGGAATTTGGATATCGCCTCAACAATTTCATCTAGCAGTATGGGGGAATCTAGTTGGTCTCTGGTTGCGGGGGAGATGATCGTCGTAGGGACCTGCTCGTGGAGGTCACGCATTTGTGACTCACTATGCTCAATGGGGCTGGGAGTATAGTTCTGTGTAGAAGTCCGCAAAGACTTCCAGAATTTGTTGATCGGTCCATTGTTCCAATCCCAATGTTTCCTTAACTCTGGTGATCTGCGCTGGACCCCATTCACCCCTAGCCACTGCTGCCAGCGTCCTGCCAGGCCTGTCCCCTTCTCCATATTTGCAAGCCGCCTGTGGGCGACTGAAGTATTGAACTTCCCTGGTGGCTTGTTCATTAAAGAATTGGAGCTCCTCACCGATTCGAGAGAGAGTGGCAGGGTCAACGGATGTAGGGTGCGCGCTCTCTAGTTCGCGTAATTTGGATTCAGAGCGAGTAAGGGCCGCTCTTATGGCTCTGAGAACTCCCGCCTCCCTCGATATGGACATCCCCCTGATGAAGACTTTGAAGGCCTCCCAACGAACCCCCAGGGCGGTGGACTGGGGTGAGTTAGGCTCAAAGTAGGACTGTATGTCGGACAGAATATCCGCCTTAAATATTATGTCCTGTAGGGCCAAAGACTTGAAACGCCATGAGTTAAGAGTGGGGGTAGGGACTCCTAAATCTACAGATAGCCAAATAGGTGAGTGGTCCGATAAGGTCTGTGCCAATATTTGAGTTTCAACCACCCTCCCCAGGAGCGTACTAGATGTTAGGCAGAAACCTGTGCAGTTCCCTTTGGGAACACTGCAAAATATTTAGGACTACAGGTGTTAGCAGTAAACCCACTTGGTAGCCGTCTGTACCACCCAGATTTACCTGGTAGCTGTGGCTGAGTAGTCGGACTTCCCTCAAGAAGAGTTAGGCAGTATGCAAAGTATACACAATAGGCACTCAGACACAATAGCACAAGCAAACACTGACCAGAGCTTTGGTATCAAAGTATATAATTATTTATTTAAAAACACACTGTTTGAAACACTCCAGCACTCTTATTGTAAAACACTCTAAACACAGTCACTATTATGATATATACAACCCTTTATTCCTTATCAGACAAGTCTTAGTTAACACCACTTATTTCCAGACAGAGGTGAGCGCTTAACTATGATGGCACTCCAATAAATTCATGAAAAAGGGAGGGAAAAAGACAGAATATGTGAAGATACACCACTCTAAGATTTAGGAACACTTTTCGCAAGGCAGAAGAGCAAAAGTCACTGGTGAGCCAAAGTCCATAGGCTGGGTCCACTCTTAGAGAGAGCAGAGCACAAATGCGCCCAAGATCACACAGTTACACTAGGCTTTGAAAGTCTTGCAGAGAGTTCGAAAAGAGTTTAGAGAGGCTCAGAAAAGTTTAGCCAGGGTGTCCCAGGCTAACGCAGGTTCGAAAGCCGGGGGCTAAATCTACCCCGTACAGTCGGTGGCAAGGGAAGCCAGGCGGAACACGGTACCTTAAGTGGGAAGGATCCTCCAGCGGTGGCAGTTGTTCCTGGCAGCGGGTGCAACTCTCGGCGTCGTCCAGAGGAAGAGAAGATCTTGACTTGGAGAAAAGATGAAGGTCGTTGCACTGCCAGGGAAGAGACCAGCCGTGGAGTTTTCCGGTAAAAAGTGGTACCTTTATCTCGCAGTCGTGGTAAAACGTGGTATCCCGGTTGCCGGGGTGCTTAGCACGGGCAAGGCGGCCACGAGATACGTCGGGAAATCGAAAAGACGGTGAAACTGGTTATCCCCACCAGTCAAAGGAAGAAGACTCTCCGGCGGGAGATCTCCTCTGTCGTTGGGAAAAGTGGTGAGACGGTCCAGCAGGGCTCCACCGGTCGCGGTGTCGTGGCAGGTCGGCTCAGCTTCTCCCTCGACGGATTCTTAGGTCCTGTGGCGACTTCTGAAGTTCCAGTCCCCAAAGCCCTGCTTTTATGCAACAAACCCCCATTCACTCAGCCTAGCTGTCACTCAAACATGCTAAGTGGTGAGCCGGCCGGCTCATCACTTGGGCCAATCAGGACGGAGTGCGACTTGAGTTGCCTAGACAACTCAGTCCAGGGTGCCTAAATTCCCCTCCACCCCTCCTAAGTACCCCAGACATAGTGGCACCACTTTGGAGGGCTTCTGTGGAGAAGCCCGCCAAAAAGTGGAACAAAGGGCTCGACTTGGGTTGGAGTCACAGAAGAGAACCAACCAGAGAATTAATATTAATTAAATAAACAGGCGGTATGTTCGAGGCTATCGTAATTAAATAAAGATAGTAGCCTCGAACAATGGGAAAATCCCATAGAGAAATATTCGCGGTTGAATATTAAAAGTAGTATCCACTGCCACCAGCCAAAACTCGATCAGGGGGGACGGAGACGTGCCCCCTCGACTAACAGACCCCGGGGCAATCGAATTGCCCCAGCCAGTACGTCCACATTATGATGGTTTGTACTGGTTCTGTTCAGAATTCAAGACAAGTAAAGTCAATGGTGACTTTACATGCCCTGGGAGACAGTAGTCAGTCCCAGGGTATGGAGTCTATACTGGGGGGGGTCACTATGACACCCCTGTGTTACTTCACTGAGGATGCTGTGTAACGCACATCACAAAAACACATGAAGCCCTATGGAGTAAAAGACCCCATAGCCCATTACACACATCTAGAGTCAAAGGAATACACTCAAATCATGTCCAAGAGTGAGGGTAAAAGAGTCTCACTCTTGGCAGGAGAAAAAAAATAAACCCCAAAAATCCAGCAAAGCTGCTGGGGGACTCACTAGGTTAGGAAATTCAGCCTAAACAGAGAATTCTCCCTAACACTAGACAAAAGGAACATATCGATTCTGGAGGAGCTGTCATGCATAAGGAATAGGAGGAATAATGAGTGTATTCACGTGTCTGCGGATGTAGTACCCCCCCATGCGTCTCGAACGTCAAGCTTCGTGCTATGCGCCAGGGGTCTATGCGCCGCACTAGAAAGGTTCCATGTAATAATGTCGCCACAAAAATCTCGCCATACAAAAATCTTGCCGAAAAATGGCAGTTTTTTGTGGCGACATTATTGCATGGAACATGCGGGGGACACCCCCGCAACCTCCACATTTTTTTTTTTGGCCCTGTCCCCATATATATGGTCACCCAAATAATATCGCCACAACCTTTTCCCGCCGATATTATTTACGGTGACGATATATATGGGGATAACATTACCTGATACCACTAGAAAGCAGTCTGGGGGCAGTGCCTGTTCTGTCCAGTGTGGTGTCCAATATGAAATTCATGTCCCCACACCAGATGATCTGCACTCCCACATAGCCCAATAATATAGATACCACTCGGTCGACAAAGCCAGGAGAGTCCACATTGGGGCCATACGTGTTAACCAGCAAGTATTCCCTGTTAGCTATTGCGCAATGTAGAATAACATATCTTCCCTCTGAGTCTATATAGTTCTTGTGGAGTACAAACCTGAGTGACCTATGGACCATTGTTAACACCCCTCTGGCACGGGTCGAGTAGGAGGTGAAATATCTATGGGGACCCCATGACGGTGCCATGCACCTGGTCAAATGGCCCTCAGAGTGCGTTTCCTGCAAGAGCAGAATTTTACAGCCGTGCCTGTTGGCGTGGGCCATGATTTTACAGGCTTTGGTGTAGTTGCTCAAACCCCGGACATTCCAGGACATCACTATTGTCGCCATTTCAGAAGACTAGGGTACATCCCACAACCTTTGTCGAAACTTACACAGTGAATTAAGAAAGCCCCCATGGGGGTGCCCCGATGTGCGCTCTGCCAAACCGCCCCCGTCATTTACAATACAGTTCCCCGGATCCCCAACATCACCACCCCCCACCCTCACTGCCCACCCCCAACTTGCAGTGGGAATTACACCCCCCCCCCAAAGCATGTGCCACCAACAGAACCAGTGCAGGTGCCACCAGGTGAATCGACACTCCCTGAGCAAGAGAGGTCGGAGGACACTATCCAACGGGGATATGCCCATACTCTAGCCCAACTGGGGCCAACCAACAATAACACCAAACCAAACATGAACATTGCAATCGCAGTGAGGTGTGCTGTTGCCGTGCGGACGGCCACTTGAATATTGCTTAGGATGGCAGTAGCCGTCGGGTCAGGTTCTGCGGTAACCGGATCACAGGTCAGGGCCGAATTCAGCAGCTCACTGATGGGACCAGATGGTAATGATGAAGTAGCAAACGGGCTTGGTCAATCCTATGCTCTGAGCGAAGAACGGAGATTAATGTCCAATGGACCAAGGGTAAGCCCCAGGCCGGCTGACCATACACTGGATTTAGATCGCTGAGGTTGCAGTACATTATTGCCATTAACACATTCTAGTTGAGAGCAATGTTCCCTCTAAGATGTGCGCATGTGCGCTTGCCCAGCTTCCTTCTGGGTGTCGCTCAGAAGATTTTTAGCAGCGCACACAGACAATTCTCACCTATTCAAAAAGATTTAATAAGGCACAAGCCACAGCAATTACCTGAAATTGTCTTTCTCTTAAAATAAGCAACTATTCTTGATATTCTGCTAATTTGTATTACACTACTATGCACTTAAAATCCCTAACAGCAAAATACAACACAAGAGGTTAAAAACTAATATGAAAAACTGGCTCCATGAACAGAAGAATCTAACCAAGATATGCCTACGCACATTAACCAAAATTCCCTCCCCACCCATGACTCCTAAACCTGACTCTACCACACTTTTACCTTATGACTAACTTCTGCCCGAGAGTACATTAAGATACTACCGGACACCCTTGACTCTTCCTCGCTTGACTCTGCGAAAGGTTAGCAGACGTGTACCTATATCCGCCTGTTTTATGTGTGTTGTAACATGAATAAAATTCATGCGCAAGAATTTCTGTTACTCATTGTGCCTTACCAAAAGTGTCACTCACACCATACAATCTAACGTCCAGCTCAAATATCGGATACTCACTGTAAGTAAGCAGGCTACTTGGATGTGTAACCTTATCCCATACTTCCTCTTCTCTGTTCATATGTCACGCAAGTGCTTTGAAGCGGCCCCCTTGTAAGTTAACGCATTATAAAACTCAAATATTAATTTGCCCTCTAAAGATTTTGAAAAGAGAAATGTGATGCTTAGAGTCTCCTACTTCAGCATTATTAACATCATCCTATAAGTAGAGAGCAACATTGCAATATCATTTACTTAGCCTACAAGGGATAATGGGTATGGACTATGCCTGCGATTACTCGCCAAAGTATCAGGGAGAATGCTTTTCACACAATCTGCATCGTTTCCAAGTGTTCAGAGTTCCTTTGGGCATAGACCCTTACACATTATATGGTAACTCACTTCTATATAAAAACCGTTTCACTGAGCACTTGTGTAATCCTACACAATGATATAAGGGTGGTGTATGTTGCAAACAATCTTGTATGCACTGCAAATGAATTATGTACATGCAGAGACATGACATTCTTAAACTGCACATCATATCTTGAGGCATTTAAATATGCCTTGCTTGCAAAGTATTGTGGGTCTGCAAATATCCCAGTGAGTGTTTACTGCTACAATCCCTCATTTTTTACAGTGCTTTATCGCCTAGTATTGGAGGCAAGCACAGGAGCCGGGGAAGGGTATGGGTGGAAGCATCACTCCTTGCGGGTGATGAACAAAGCAGCACATTTCAAAGACCAAGTCAGACATTTCGGCAGTACACTGAAGGGAAAGGTGTTGCGTGTTTGCTAAAGGATAGGACATTCTAGTAGCCATCTAGACAACAGCACCTTCTTTTTCTTTCTATGCTTAAGGGCTTTTCAATATAACCATGTGTTCTGTGTGTGCAGTCTCTAGCATCTCCCTGCTTCTTATTTAACTGATCACAAAGAATTACAGAAGAGGGATCCATAGTTTGAGAAGAAGGCACTAAATCATTTGTATCTTTGATTAATTGGGGCAATTAACTTAAAAGGCATTTATGTGTGATTATCTTCAACAGGGCTCCATAACAAACCTCAGTAAGAGTCTTGTTTTCATTTTTATCTAGGCTGTGGTGTAGAAGGGTGGGCAAAACTGTACACTTTATTATGTGCCCTGTCATTTCACTCCCTATGCCAGGGGTACAAGCAGGGCTCTAATCAGATTTTGCTCCCTACTTGGAGTCAAATGATTTTTCAGGGAGTAAAAACGTAATTAGCTTTGCCAATAGGGATACTTTCTGCTTATTAAAAATGTTCTTTCCCCATAAAATGCCTTTTGAGATCAAGCATTAATATTATTAGAGTCCATTCCTTCCTATGCCACCGCTCTACTGGTCACTATTTTCGAAAAAATATCAGTGGAGCTTTGTGGGTTGAAGCAATGATATGTTAATTGTTTCTTGTTTTTGTTAGGCACATTTTCCTTTTTTAGGGAGTAAATGCATGGTGCATATGTCTCTTAGCTCTAAGGCTGGTGTTACCGCTACCCACAGGAGAACCTAATGTGAATAGTAAGCAAAGGCACAGGAATTTTGGATCATATTCTAAGGTGCAGTTATTCTGATGCAATTATCATCATTCCACAAATTATTACAAACGAGAACTGGCCCTTGAATTACTTCATTAACCTCTTAAGTGCCATTGAGGTTCCCCCCCAGTGCCAATGTTTTTTTTTTAAAATCGCGGTATTCACCGCCCAAACCCGCCAGCATTTCCCCCCTCATTAACCCCTTAAGTGCCACCGACGAGCCGGCTCGTCGGTGGCAACCTGGAGCGGTTTTTACCGACGAGCCGGCTCGTCGCTGGCATTTAAAGGGTTAAAGTGGAACTTTAACTCATTTCAGCATGTTTTTGAGACATTGCTTTTAATTGTCATTAATCCATCAGCAAATGTATTTTGTCTGAGTTTCTTGACAGCCACTTCAGTTATGACAAGAGATATTTGAGGGCCACAAACACCAGGGATGTTGTTCGCAGCAGTAACAGGCTGACAAGCCAGTTTATTCAAGGAGTGGAGCCCACCTACCCCAACCCACCACCAAGGGCTAACGTACCTAACGGTTAATGAACAATAACGCACCAGCCTTGATAAAGACCCTTCGGGTCGAAACACATGTCGGCTGACCACGAGATTATCGCATCAAGAATAAAATTCCCTTTTTAAAAAAAAATATATATATTGTTTGCGCAAGATGTCTGGGAATACAACTAAGAGATATTTGTGTTTTGTAATACAAATGAGTGATTTGCCGGTGGCATAAAACATACAGGGCCTCATTAAGATTTGGGGTGGTATCCCAGCGTAAATCCACCAGAAAACTGCCCAAATAAATTACTGTTACCACTACTTGGTCCGGAGGAAGTTCCTCTGGATTACAACTGGTGATGGCGGTGTAATTCCCCATTCATATGGAGTACATTATGAGTCCATTGGACTCAGTGTTACTTTTTAGAGGAATTACAGCAGCAAAATATCTGACGATTTCATTGTTGAGTTGGAGGATTTACCTCTGGGCCCGAAATCGTAGTTTAGCATAGTGATAAAGTTGGTGCATAGTGATAAAGTTGGTGGTTATGGAGTTACCAGCAACTTTACCACTTACCGTCAAACTCGCAATGAGGCTGACATTTTTCTCTTTACGCAGAAGTAGGTTTGCAAGGTACTGTGGCAGATATTGAAGTCTTGGACTGGTTGATTAGTTTTCTGTATAATCACATATGACATATTTTATTTTAGCCTATGTGTTTGGAAAAAGTGTTGTAAGATTTTTAAAGGATTGCAGTAGCTGGGAAGAGGAAATACCTTTCCAAACTCTCTTCTGCGACGGTAGCTCATAAAGTGGCTTACCTCATTAGTCAATTGCGCACATGGAAAATAATGTGCGCACAACAGCCAACCGGTTCCGCACATAGAAAAAAATAATTAGAGGGAACATTGGTTGAGAGAAGGAAATTACTAGATAGATCAGGCCGCCTTAGGGTACAATACGTGAGGTCAATCCTCACCATCGCAGCCACCATCCGGAGCATGGGGCGGGATGTGAGCTTCGATAAATTTCACTGCCTCTTCAGGCACAGTAAAGAAATACAGTTTGCCGTTGTGTGTAATCTTAAGTCGTGCGGGAAACAGGGTGGCATATGGGACTTTCCGTTCCTGAAGTTTCTTGACCCCGAGGAATTGGCGTCTCTCCTGCTGCACCATCATCGAGAAATCAGGGAAAATTCTGATGGTATTGGCCTCAAGTCTTAGGTCTCCCTTTTCACGTGCCAGACGGAGGATGAGGTCCCTATCGCGGTAGTTTAGAATCCTAGCAATGATAGGCCTGGGGATGCCGTCCGGCTTGGGGCGTGGTGAGAGGGCTCAATGTGCACGCTCCACTGTAAAATAGGGTGAGAGATCCGGGTTGCCGAGGAGTTCTCCGAGCAGGGCCTCAATTGCATCCTCCATGCGCCCCTTCAGGGTGTTTTCAGGGACCCCAATAATTCGTAGGTTGTTCCTACGAGAGCGCAACTCCAAGTCATCACATTTTGCTTTCACGGTTTTCATGTTGCATGATAAGGAGGCAACTGTATTCTGCAGGATCTGGATGTCGTCTTGGTCGTGGATATTCTACTCTCTGCATCTGTGATCCTGGTGGCCGCCTGATCCACACGCGTTTTTAGGGAGGCAACATTGGCATTAATGTCATCTAGGTTTTCATGGAATGAAGCGAAGTTCTTGGCCATAGTTTCCATTAGTGTTGTCAAGTCAGGGGCCACCGTGCAGGGATGAGCGTCCGGTTCAGATTCCTCCTGTAGAGATGAGGAGGGGCCAGATTCCGCCCTCGGGACGGTCCTAGCGAATTTGTCCTTGGCCCCCCCCTCGAGCTCCCTCTGGATTTGTTGGGCATCACTGGTGCTGTCTCTGGCGGCCCAGGGGACCCAGGCGGGATAGGCGAGGTATGTAGGATCCAGCCGATGGTCGATATCAGGCAGTGCATACGTGGCAATGGTATGGGCAAGCCGCGGGCGCAGTACGGACCAAGGGGTAACAGCAATGTCAAGTGTGTCGAGTTACTCAGGGGCAAACAAGGCTAGGCAGCCGGCTCGGCAACACAGGCAGTTCCCTGAGCGAAAAGTACGGCCGTTGCGGTGCAAAGGCCAACCCCTCCTGCAGATCAAGGGGCACTGCGCTGGGCCCCGTGGAGCAGGCACCCCAGATGAAATGGGCAGGGAGGCGAAAGTTTATACCCCCACCAGTTCAGGGGTTCCACACCCCTAGCCCCCTCCCGCTGGGGGGGTACACTGCGCAGTCCAGTGCTGCAGTGGCCAAGTCCGGTGAGGTGACCAGTGTGCAGGCCTTCCTGTGGCCCCCGCCGAGGTGGACAGTCAAGACGGTGCCCCCACCCCATCAGGGCAGGGTGGGAGGCCTCTCAGGCTGGACGATGGGGGCCAGAGTGGGAGTACTGTCAGTGGCACAATGCAGGCACCCCCACCCTCTGCACCTCACCTGGCGTCCGGAGGTCAGTGTCCCAGGAACGTGGGCCGCGATGTCCAGGGGCCAGCCAGGCACCAGCCCAGCTTCCGGCCCCACCAGTGATGAAGGTGCCTCAGAGCCGACACGCAGGCGAGGAGACAGGCGCGCTCCGGCGCAAGCCCCTGCGGCGGCCTCCCGCGCAACAGTGCACTCCGTAGGGGGCCGCCGCAGCCAATGGCAAGGTCCCGCTCCAGCCGCCCAGCGCCAGGCACACACCGCAGGCCCCCAGCGGGGATGCACCACACGGGCACCGGGTCTCGCGGCCGCCAATCGCCCCAATAGAGAGCCAGCAAGGAGGAGGCGGCAGTGGGCCGGCCGCATGCGCAGGGCCCTGCAGGCCGCCAGCCAGCCGGGCGAGGAGTCCCATTTTCAGGCTTCCCGCGGCCGATTCGGGCTGGGATCGGAGCGAAGCAGGCAGCTGGAGCACAGTCGTGATTCCTCTAAATATAGGGCTGCAAATTCATCAGGAACCGCAGTTGTAGTCGGATTTTCGGCCGGGCCGCACGGAGCTCTGAGACTAAGCAGCCATCTTGGGCTGCTCAACAGCGCCACCGCCCCAGTCAGATTTTATGGATACTGGGAGGCCGCAGCGTGGGATGAACTTCTTAAGTAGTCTCTTAGCTTTATTGATTTAATCAGCATATTTAAGGCCTCAGACCATTCAGAGAATTTGTCTATGACGACCAGGACACATTCAAAAGAGGCTCATTTGGGCATTGCGATAAAGTCAATTTGCAAATTCATGAAGGGCCCGTGGGGCGGGTCATGTGCCTCGGGAGTGGTTCTGACAGGCTTTCCTGGGTTGAATTTAAGACAAGTGGTGCAGTGAGCGCAGTACTTCTGTGCAATGGAGGGGAACTTGGGAGAGAACTTTTAGGAAAGATTTCCATTTATGAGTAATTTTCCCTCCAGTTGTGTACCCCCCAACGTTTTGCGGCTCTTTAAACACCATAGTCTGACTTTACCAGTGAAGCACAGCCTTATGCTGCACTCCAATGGGCTTTCTCTCACTTTGTTATGGGGAAACGGACATGCCCTTAAAGACAGTCAGTCCTGGGAGACTTTGTTTCTCTTAGTCTTTTCCCAAGTTGCAACTTTTCTGCAACACGTTACAATAGCACAATGTACCTTACAGTGCACTTGGGTCTTCCTTTTGTTTTCAAAAGGATTTTTTTAGGAGATGTGCAGATGTGCCTTGGACAGGGTTGGTGGCAGCTTATCTTTTCGCATATGTTTGACCCTTTCTTGCCTGCAAACCACGCTTACTGCGTTTGGCATAGGAAGGTGGCTTGGCTCCAAAATGGCCATACCACAAGGTTCTTTGTCCTGGCCTTTGGCCATCTTGCCCCTTTGCCTTCCCCAGGTCCAGCTGACCCGGGTCAGTCCTTATTTGGGCATGCTTTCTCCCGCGAAATGCCAAGCTTTTGCTGGCTTCTGCATGCCTTGTGTGTGTGCTTCCAGGATGTGGGTTGGACTGTCTCATTCCAATACACATCCTGTATGCCAGAGAGTCCGGTGTGCTGTGAATGACTGGGACTACCGTGGTCAGTGATGGGTCCACGTCTCGTGGGCCTGTATGTGAGCAGATCTCCCATTGGGTCCTCTTCGTTTTGGCACGAAGGAGATTCTGGATAAGAGAAGACCCAAAACACCCACACCAGGTCTATCTCTTTGAGTTCTCACTTAACCTAGGATAGGATCCAAGTATCCTGAAACTAAGAAGCTGAGTCGAGGAACTGCTGGTGACCCACTGGAAGGTTGGGCACCCTGATCCCGATGTCATCCTGCTGGACCCATCTGCATCTGATCGACCTAGAAGGTCTGCGAAGATGCTTCGACCCATTAGAATAGCGGGATCGACTATTCTCTGCACCTTCATCAAACCCTGCAAGTAAGCCTTCTCTGACGTGTGCCTGTGCCAACCAGTGGGCTGACCAGCTTGCGCAGGACCTTTGCTCCGACACCGCCGCTGTTTCGAGGAGACCCTTGAAACTTGGTACATCGTAAGCTCTGTGTTCATGGCACTCTCACACTGAATTTTGTACACTTGGCATTACCAGGTCTGGAATAAAGAGAGAGCACCCGAACCGGAGTACACGCGGTTACCGTGTCGCCCAGCCATGGTGACAAACTTCACAGGTGCCTTGCTGCTGTGCACCACCTTTGCCTTGAAGCCTGCTACAGTGAAACTGGCCTGATCCATCCACCAGGAGCGGAGAAATCGCCACTCTCCCGTTTGGGAATTATCACTGTAACTTTGCCGCTGAAAGCCACAGAGCCGCACAATTGCCACATTTGAACCTGCAACCGAAGTGGACTCGACTGCTGAAGTTTGGTCTGTGTGCGCCGGGGGTCGGTGAGTACTTGCAACCATTACCCGCGGCCCCTAGCGCATCCTTCCACTTTTACGCACGAGTGTCCCCTGAGGGCCACTCACCTTTCCACAGGTAGCCTGTGCTACCGCCCCATTCCCAACTCTTGGAACCTGTTATGCCCTCTTGGGGAGACCCTCCACGAATAGTGGAAACTTGTTCTTCATCGCCTTACCCACCTTCCTGAGCTGCAATAGCCCCTGCAAGAGACCCTGTTTCCTCCCTCTGCACAATCACGTGCACCAGCATTTAAAAGTACATTGAGGGCTAGGCTCCTCTCTTCTTAGGGACTGGACTGCCTCTTAGTTAGGGTTTATTTTATGAAGAACTGTCTAAAGACAATTTGCAATGCTTGTTTCCTTCCCTTTGTAGGTTGTAGACCCATCCTGTGCTTTTAACCCTTTAGGCCATTTGGTATTGTATATATGTATTCTTTTAGGATTGTATTGGTTTAAAGGTATTACTGTTAATTACTACTGCGTGCTGAAACACGAAGACCTTGAATAAATGTACTTGTATTTGTAATATATCTACACCTGACTGGGAGTGATTTGTAGTGTCCTTTACTCTTTGTGCTCATTGAGGTCTTTCAGTCACCCTCACCCCTCCTGAGACCTAGTCTTGACCGCCGCCAATGCTACCTTGATTGGTCTGGCTTGTCCAGAAGGTTACCCTGTTCCAAGAAACTAGGCTGGCCGTCTGAACCTCTGCCCACCAGGTCAGAGTTCAGAAATCCATCTTAACAAGAACCAATTTCTTTGGACCTCTGCAGTACTTTTCCCCTTACTTGAATGCAACACAAAGTGAGCAACACGTGTTAAGTATGGCAGCAGTGAATGGGGGGTCACTAACCGGTGCATGCTATCACGCCATAGACGATCAGAGCAACACACACCCTTTAGTTTCCCAGCTCTGTTTCTCGTTCTGGGGGGCCGCCTCTTGTAGGTCCGCCAGTACGGAAAGGGATGCTAGGGGGGGTCCTCAAATGAGAGGAGAAACAGCAACACATTATCAGGAGCCCGAGGGCCATGGCGGGCCACATTTTTGGCATTGTGATCTGCCAATGCATTTCCCAGCGAAATGCTGTCTGAACACGTGGTCCTTACATTTCACGATGGCCTGCTCGGTGGGTGGCAAAATAGCCTTAAGCAGTGCTTCAACATAGGGTGCATTGAGAAAAGGTGTACATTGGGCAGTGAGATAACCTCTTTGTTTTCAGAGGGTTCCACAATCACGTGCGATACCAAATGCGTAGCGGGCATCAGTGTGTATGGTGGCTGGGGGTTGTGTGGCGATAGTGGAGGCCCTGGGGAGGGCAATGAGTTCAGCAACTGGTGCCCATCTTACTGATGGAAGCTGGAAGGCTTGTATGGTCTCAAAGGTGGTACAGACAGCAAATCCTGCCCGTACATGTCCTGTGGCATCTCTGAGACCCAACCATCAATATAGAGTTCTAGGTCAGCATTGGGGAGGGGAACATCTTTGAGGTCGGGATGTGGAGAGGAAACAATGCCGACAGCAGCGAGGCAATCGCGTGGGTGGCCATCATGAGGAGTGTGCAAAAGGGAGGCAGGATTGAGAGGGGTGCATTGGATGAGGGTGCTATTGGTGGTGGAGTCGAGTAATTTTTCATACTAGTTGAGGCGAGCAGCTGATAGGTGTTGTGTTTTACCTCTGCGAAGTACGGCCAATACAGAGTGGGGCACTGCCACGTTTATGTGGTGTGCAAATGCAATGGTGTCTGTTTTGGAGAGCAAGAGTGCAGCACCAGCCACAGCCCTTAGACATTTGGGGAAGGCGGAGGCTACCCGGTCTAACTGAGAGCTGAAGTAGACAACTGAGCATTGTAGGTCTCCATGCTTCTATGTGAGTATGCCTAAGGCATACCTCTCTTTCTCCAGCATGGGGTCTGGCATGGATTCACATGCTCATGAATATTCCCCGTCGTCAGGCTGGGAATCCTCGGTAAAGAAAAATCAGTATCAGTTTCGTTTCTGATCTGTCTTTCGTAGTAGTAACCAATCACTGATCTCTGCGTCATACTGACCACAGCCAATGACTGCCATCTCCCTAAGCCCCGCCTCTGGCAGCCATCTTCAGATTTTTACCACACGTTCAAGTGTTGGGAGTCCTCGTGCTTAGCTCTCGAGCTTTTGCTGCGTGTTTCGCGCTTTTTCAGGTGAATTTTCACTTTTTTTCGGTTAATCGAGCCTCAAGCTCCACCGTTTCTACTTCCGTTAACGGGTATCCGTTGCGGAATTTTCCTACGCCCCTCAAGGGTGAAGATTTTGTCGAATCAACCTCTTGGACGATTCCAGAAGATTTGCGGCCTACTTCGAGATGGCCCAGGACGCGAGTTCGTCACCCGGACCCAAGCTGTTTCGCAGCTGCCCTGGATGCGGGCTGCAGAATGTGTTTAAGGAGGACGAACATTCGCGATGCCTCTACTGTCTTCATGGGGACAACACTCATGTAGAGAAGGACTGCCAGTTCTGCAAGAACTTGTCGGAGCGGACCATGAGGGACCGTCGATCCCGTCTCGCCCGCTGGTTGGAGAAGGGCTCAACGGGTGAGAAGAAGAAGAAAGGGTCCGAGCGGGCTTCTAAGTCCTGTGCGGGCGCCCCGGGCCCAACACCAGGCCAAGCGCCGCGAGTCCGCTGGCTCCGGGAGCGCCGAAAGGTCGGGCTCTTCGGTCGCCAAGCAGGGCGCACCTTCCCCGGCACCGTCAACCACGAGCCAGAGCTCCGGTTCGGGGAAGAGGAAGTCCGAGACCCCGGGTAAGCTTCGGGAGAAGCCCGGTCCGATCTCGGGAGAGGGGGAGCGAGGCATCGCCCCTCCCCCTAAGGAGAAGGCCCAGGACGCACCTAAGGTGGTGAAGGCCCCTACCCAGCAGGCAAAGGCCTCTATCGAGGCGATCGTGGAGACTCTGGCCAAGCCGGCAGAGACCCCGCCAGCGGAGACTGCCTCCGGGACTAGAGTTTCCCTGCCGCCAAGGAGGGAATCCTCTTTTCAGCCCATCGTCATGGCCCCCGTGATGGAAAAAGGGGGGGGGGCACGGTATCCTCCTCGACTCGATCTCGGAGTCAGCCTCGGAGGGGGAACTGACCGAGGTCGTGAGGAATCTCGAAGTCCAATTCGAGAAGGTTCGATCCCGCAAGGAAGATCCTTGGGAGATAACCGAGGAAGACGACGATGGCGAGGAAGAGCAGCCTTCCCTTCCGGCGCAGCCGGAACCTAGGCCTCAGGATAGCTCGGCGGCCATTATGTTTGCGATCCAGTCCTTATGCTCTGAGATAAGGACGAGATTACCACGGCCCAGGCCGGAGGACCCGCAACCTGGCCCGTCGGGAAGTCCTCAGAACAAACGACGGAGGACCCAACCCTCTCCTCCGCTCGCCCCCCGTAAGGCCTGCAGTTCCCTCCTCATCCTCCCACGAGTCAGGAGATGACGGTGCGGTGGGCTCGACGACGGGTTCTGAGGGCAACGACAACGGAACGGGTCTCCCGTCGCACGGGCCTCTCCGCCCGACGAGATTGGCTCATTCCACGCCATGATCGCCAGGGCGTCCGAATTGTTCCAGCTCTGCCCAGAGGAGCAGAAAAAGGAAGGTTGGCGCCGGGAGGCCAAGAGGAAGACTGTCATCGTGGTGCCTCTAATCGATGACATCTGGGAGGAGGGCCTGTCGGTACTCAAGAACCCCTCCACGGTACCAGCCAAACGGGACCGGTACGAGAAGAAGTACCGGGTCCCCGAGACCGCTCCCCTGTGCCTCAGGGCCCAGCCAACGCCAGACTCGGTCGTCTCGGCGGCGGCGAAGAAGAAAGTGGCGGGGTCAGGAGCCTCAACGTCGAATTCCCCTCCGGACGGCGAGGGAAAGAAGTTGGACGCCATGGGGCGACGGGTCATTTCGTCGGCGGCGATGACGATCAAATCGGCCAACGCCCTGGCGATTGTGGCCCGTTATGACAGAGAGCTCTGGTTTAAGCTGGCCCTCATATTGGACTTCCTACCGGACGACAAGAGGTCCGAGGCCCTGGAAATACTTCAAGAAGGCGAGGTGGCGTCGGACCACGCCATAACGGTGGCAACCGATATTGCCGATACCAGGTTCCGCCAGCTGGGCAACGGAGTTTGCCTACGACGACGGGGTTGGCTCCGGGCGACCGACTTCCGTCAGGACGTCCAGACCAGGGTGTTGGACATGCCGTTTGACGGCAGCAACTTGTTCGGGAAGGCGGTGGACGAATCCCTCCAAGCCATAAAGACGGACACGGAGACGGCCCGCGCCCTAGGAGCCCTTCAGCAACGACAGCCCTTTCGGAGCTCCGGAGGCAGACAGGGGGCCTCCAAGGGATCCAGCGGTGGCTCGTCGTCCTACCGCCAGGCGGCACGCTCCTCGTCTCAGGAGGCCTACAGGGATCGCAGCAAGCAGGGAGCGCCTCGCCGCCGTCGGCAAGGTGGCCAGGGAGGCAAGGCCACCACCTCCAAGCAGGACTAAACCGGCCGTGGCCTCGGGCCCCCACCGAAGCACCCCGGTGGGAGGCCGACTGACGAAGTTCGTCGGCGTGTGGAAGTCCATCTCCACCGACCGTTGGATGCTGGATACCCTGGCAAGAGGACACTTTCGAATTCCTGAAGAAGTGCCCTCACGTTCCACCTGTGGCCAGGAAGGAAAATCACGTCCCGCAACTGCTGTTGGAAGTACGGGCGATGCTCAGGAAAGGCGCCATCGAGCTCGTCCCGAAGAGGCTCCGGGGTGTACTCAAGGTACTTCCTCATCAGGAAGAAGACGGGCGGCTGGCGCCCCATCCTGGACCTTCGTCACCCTCCAGCACGTGCTGGGACAGCTGGAGGAAGGCGACTTTCTATCGTCGCTGGACCTGGAGGATGCATACTTCCACGTTCCCATCCTCAGAAGTCACCGAAAGTTCCTCAGGTTCGTCGTCCAGGGACGCCACTACCAATTCAGAGCACTGCCATTTGGATTGAAGTCGGCCCCCAGGGTCTTTACCACGTGCCTAGCACCTATGGCGGCGCGGCTGCGCCTGCAGGGGATTCACGTCTACCCCTACCTGGACGACTGGCTCATCTGCTCAAGGACGAGGGAACTCACCGTCGAACACACTGCGAGGACCATCCAGCTACTCACAGACCTGGGATTCGCCATAAATCACCCAAAGTCCCACCTGGTGCCGTCGCAGGTGGCCCTGTTTCTGGGAGCGAAGCTTGATACAGTGAGGCGCCTGGCGGCGCCGTTGGAAGAACGGACGAAGAACATTCTGGGCAAAGTGCAGCGCCCTCGAATTAGAGAAAATGAAACTTGAACTAGAGTTCAAGAAACTGAATACTCTGGCTAAACAGAGACATCAGGAAATGAATCAAGAACTAAGGCTAAGGGAAATGGAGCTCAAACATGAGCTAGAAATGAAGAAATTGTCTGTCGAAAATGCTTCTCTCTCTGGCTCCTCTAGAAGTTCCAGTCCTAAAAGACCCCGGATGCCTAAAGAATTGGTTGGTATGTATGAGCCTAAGTTGGATGTGTTGGATTGGTTGTCTCTGTTTGAATATAATCATGGGCTCCAGAACATCACAGGAAACGACTTACTCACCTGGTTGTTCTCTAGGCTGCCCCCTGTTGCAACTGATGTGGTAATGGAGTTGGGGGAGGAGGATAGGAAAGAGTATGAATGTGTGAAACTAGCTTTGATAGCTAGGTTTGGGAAGACCCCAAGAGGTTTAGAACCCTCAAAAGCATGATGGTACCCCTTGGGCTACCTGGGTGAGTGAAGGGTTGAAAAACTTAGAGGGGTGGATTAAGGGTTACAAAGTGAACACTTATGAAGGTATGAAGAATCTTGTTATGTTGGAGTCAATTTATGATGCCTGCTCTTCTGAGCTCAGACAGCACTTGGCTGATTCAAAGGAATTAGATTCCCGAAAACTAGCTAAGGCTGCTGACTTGTGGGTTGCCAACAGGGCTACTCACAAGGATTCTGGGGTAACTCAGAAAAAGGATGAGGGGAAACAGCCTAAAAAGGACTCCAAAGAGAATTCTAATACTGCAAATTCCAAAGAGGGCCCCAAACAAAACAGAAGGGTAAGCCACCAGGGAAACCACAGCAGAATAGTGTCTCCTCTGGTGCTAAACCAGAGGGAGGTCAGAACAAGCCTCAATTCCAGAAGGCATTTGGTAAATGCTTTGTTTGTGGCTCTACTGACCATGTGAAAGGAGATCCCAGATGCAAGGGTAAACCTTCAGGGATCCAACTTGCCTCCTTAGCCTTCGCTCCAGAAGAGAAAGTCCCAATGGCAAGTGGAAACTTTCTACTGCTGGCTGATGAACCCATTGGAGTCTCAGCCAGTGTTTCTTTAGTCTCTCTGGGGTTGTGGGAACAACAGAATTTAGATGTGTATAATTCTATCCCAGATAATACTAAAGAGTATTATAAGGACAGTATCCAGGTAAATGGTCAGGAGACTCCTGCCATTAGAGACACTGGGGCCAGCATAACTGTGGTGGATGAATCTTTTTTCAAGGCAGAGGATGTTGCTAAGGCACCCAAATGCCTCACCAAGTTAGCTGGAGGGCCTGTGCAGATGTGTCCCCAGTTACCAGTTCTCATCCAGTGTAATGACATGGCTGTAAAAATACCTGTCAGTGTACAATGTGAAGTGCCAGGTAGGGTTCTGTTGGGTAATGACCTGAAAGCTCTTGGAGTTGTGTCACATACCCCCAGACCACCTAATAAGAGGTTACAGGAGCTCACAAAACCTGCAAGAGAGAAAACCCTGAGAGGGTTATCTCAGGAGATGATGACAGAGATCACTCCTTTGCCACTGGAGCAACTCACTGCAGTAACTACCAGATCAGGAGCAAAGGGGCAACCCAAGACTCCTAAGAAAAAGTCAGCAGCAAGCACTCAAGTGCTTCCCACAGTCACACCTGTAACTCCCCCTCCAGCTGAGGCTGAGAGGGAGGTACAACCCTGTATGGTTGAACTAGACTCTGAAGAAGAGCTAGTGGGAGGCCAAGAACTTATTGGAGATCTAGACCCTGAGGACCATCCTGAGCTGCAGTCTTTACTGGCAGAAGGTGGGCCCAGCCGGGCAGCTTTCCGTAAGGGACAAAGAGAATGTCCAACTCTGGAGGGTCTCCGCCAACAGGCAGCTGCTCAGGCTGATGGGCAGGAGTCTGGGAAGTATAGGTTGCACTGGGAAGATGGCCTCTTCTACAGTGAACCAACTGAGTCTGAACCTGGAGACTACAAACGCCTTGTAGTACCTCAAGAAAACAGACAACAGTTCTTGCACTTAGCCCACGAGATTCCTTTGGCTGGTCACTTGAGTTTCAAGAAGACCAAGGAAAGGCTCTCGCTCTACTTCTACTGGCCAAAAATGGGGGCCGAAGTAGATGAGTTCTGCAAGAGCTGCCATACCTGCCAAACTTCTGGTAAGGTTTGCGCCAAGAATGTGGCACCATTAGTGCCTCTCCCAGTTGTGGGAGTCCCATTTGAGAGGGTGGGGATTGACATTGTTGGTCCCCTTGATCCCCCTACATCCTCAGGCAACAGGTTTAACCTTGTTGTAGTAGACCATGCTACTAGATATCCTGAGGCAATTCCTATAAGGACTGTTACAGCTCCGGCTGTGGCTAAGGCCCTCCTTGGTATTTTTACCAGGGTTGGGTTTCCTAAGGAAGTAATCTCTGACATGGGATCAAACTTTATGTCCCACTACATGAAAGCCATGTGGAAACCTGTGGAGTTACTTACAAGTTCTCAACCGCCTACCACCCCCAAACCAATGGGCTGGTAGAAAGATTTAACAGAACCATGAAGAGCATGATGGGTGCTTTAGAGGAACCCCTGAAAAGAAAGTGGGACCTTCTACTGCCATGCCTTCTCTTTGCTTATAGAGAAGTCCCTCAGGAGGGAGTAGGTTATTCTCCCTTTGAAC